>NC_136909.1:24577578-24905078 GCF_949606895.1 Notothenia rossii
CAGTGGCAGCGCTGGGGTAGGTTACAGCCATACCAAGAAATGGCTTAGCCCCACCATGAAAAATTATGTTAAAGTAAGCAAAATAAAGTCCGCCAACTCGCGCAGAGTAAATTGCACAGACAGCAGTTAGTAAGATTGGTTTCAGTAGTCACTTGTCTGGAAATACCGAAGACTAGAAACGTTTTGAAAACTTTTGTCACGTAGTGATCGTCTTCTCAATAGAACATCTTTGATAATGTCTTCTGGCCAATCAGAATCAAGATAACGGCGTGGTGTTGTGACGGAGAATACTTTTGCTGTTGTACTACTCTACGTCGATACAACATTACGTGTTGATAGAAATCAACACGTAATGAAATAAGACCCCACGGTTTGATGATTGATAGGTGTGTGGGCTGTCTTTCATTTTGACACACAGACCAATGTTATAATAAACATACATACTGTATGTTAAATGGATATATCCACCTTCGTTCATTTATCTTTCCATTCCCACAACAATATACATAAAGAAATTGCATATTTTGGACATAGTTCGAATGGTGATTAATCATGATTAATTCATTTTTAAGCTGTGATTAATCTGGTTAAAAATGTTAATCGTTTGACAGCCCTACTTTAAAATCAACCTATACCTGGCATACGAAACCTTTAAGCTTTCCTGTCCTGGACAAACTAATGATAGGTTGGTCTTTTAGGAGATTATTCTCCTGCAAGAGCCAGCTAATTATCGTTGTTAAGGGCAACGGTTACTGGACTAACCGAAAAGGGTAGTGGTTCTAAAATCCTGGTAGAAAAATCACAAGTTGAAAGAAATACAAATAATTATGGTCCTCTTCATTGTGCGAGAGAACGTCGCCAGTGTGCCGCATTCTTAAAGTCAGCCAATATGCCAAAAATGTAATTAATCCAAATCACCAAAATGTTTATTTCTAGAAGTTGCATTATACTGTGTAAACTACAAAATAATCTTTAATGCATAAAAACCCTGTCAAGACTACTGAAGTGAACTAGGGATGTCTGTCTTTTCATAAACATATTACAACAACAGCTATAGTCTTCTAAATGCTATTTCTCAAATACTGATTGGCCTTGTTAAGAACTCTTGCATTTAAAGGTTCAAATATTGATTTGATATAAATAACTTTAAATAGGAAAATATGAGTGTGCTTGGGGCCACAAACTATTTCACATGGTATTGTTTAGGGATAGATTTCATTCACATAACTATAAATGTCCTGTCCATGCCTAAACGTCAAATATGTAGTGTTTGTGCGTGCGTGCGTGCGTGCGTGCGTGCGTGCGTGCGTGCGTGCGTGTGTGTGTGTGGCACTCCCACCCTGCCAATGAGTCACAGAGCACCGCAACGGACGGGTTCCAACAGAGAACAAGGGAAAGTCACACACATCAAACAAACTGTCAAGATTTGGAGGGGAACATTTCCCCATGCAATTAATCAGGGCAGGAGGGGAATGGTAATAGCCTGGTGTCAAGGAGTCCATTTAAACCCATCAAGTTTGGTTGTTTCAAGCTGGATGCTTTAGATGAATTATGAATGCTTGTACAAAGCAGTGTTAAGCAGTCCTTACAGTATTTGCAACAGAGTACATAAAAAACGAAGGTGATATAAATATTTATTGAACTTTTGATTCCTCAATGTACGTCTGTGACACTCTTTCAGGGGGTCAAAGAAAAGTTCCAGTTTAATTCACATACACTTTTTATGATATAAGCAATTCAATTCATTTCTTGTAGCAAAAATATAAAAATATATTATATTTTGAGGAATTTTCTTTGGACCGTGGTCCACATGATAACTGATCATTAACCTCAACATAAGTGCAGAGTGCTACTGTGGTTGAAGGGCCAAAAAAGTGGATGAATCCATCATTGACCACCAGCTGCTGTGTAAAACCGAGTCCAAAAGTCAAGGTTAGTTAGCAGCCATGATGTTTGTTTTGTTGTGGGCACATGCTGCCACTCTGCTGCTAAATTAATTGATGAGGTAGAAACAAAGTAGGTTCTACAGATGTTTCCACCCGCTGTGCCCCATTAGTCAGCACAAGTTAATTTTTAATCCTTTATTTCAAACCAGTATGCCTTCCCCTTTCTATGATCCGACAGCCTTATCTCAGTTCTGAATATCTTTTCAAACTATTGGATACAGCGTTATCAAAGATTAGATAATAATGTTAATCAGAACATGATGCAGGGATATTGTTGCCCTACACACACCTTTAAAAAGGGAGGCCTTAATGTTCAAATAATTCAAAAAGTTTACCCTCTTTTATAAATGTTTATTCACATAAGTTTATCTGTAATTCTTCTGGAAATGTTCAAGGTTCTGCATGGCATAATGTTTTTCTGTCAGGGCTCTGTCAGTGTATCACAAGTTCAGAGGCTGTGAGTGTGTGATAATAAAAATGAAGTAACTTTATAGGCTGAACAGAGCAGTACACTGTGTACAGTTCAGGCTACAACTGATCAAGATCCAAACCAAGTTGTTGTGTCTTGTTTGCCACAAAGTGGGTTAGACCAAAGTAAGCAACAACTGCCTTTCACGTTATACCTGGTATACTCCTTTTCAGTAAAATACTGAAGCGACAGTCTTTTTGTTCAACATAATGGAAGCACAATGTAATGGAAACGAGACTGATACCTCAAACATCAGAGTTGATTCAACAGCGCTCAACCATTGCATTACATTGCATGACACATAAATGATATAGTCTGATGCAGTGAATATGTTTATTTTATTACGTTACGTAGGCCAAAGCTAGTTAATTAGCTGCTTTTTGGACTCTTCTGGGGGATAGAAACAACACAGCCCATTTTAATTACTCAATCAGACGAGTGATTTGCTTAATTATGAATTCTGAGTTTGGGGACTTGTTTAATTGTTGTGAGAGCGCAGGATAAATGTAGTGCCTTTTTGCTTTTAGATGAGAAGTGGAGGACGCAGGGTGATCATAACAAAAAGTTGCACAAGGGATAAGGGCATTTAAAAAAACAAAAACTGACTGCAAAGTTATGACCTTAATGAGCCAACTTCTTCCCCCTCATCCCACCACTGTATCGCCCTGACTCACTTACTTACGCCTCTGCTCATATTAGTCCCTACCAATGTAAAATGCTAAAAAGTACAAATAAGCAGGGATTCAGCTGACAAGGAGAGGATAAAAAGAGGAGACAAAGGAGCAAGCATCCATTTGGAGCCATATATGGGTGAATGTGTGACCTCGAGCATCCGACTATTAACTGTGTTTAAGACATGTGTCACTCTTAATCTGTCTATCCACACCTCTTACTATTGGTCACAACAACAACTTGGTACTTTCCATCTTCATTGTAGGGATGTATGTCTGCCATTTTAAATAACAACACTTAAAAAAGTGTTACATATAAACCCAGTTCTGGTCAATCAAAAGTGGCGACAAGTTACATGATAAGTTAAATAGTGGAGCATCTGGGGAAATTACAACTCAGTCTCTGTGTTAACTGGGTTCTGCCTGAGCAAGCTGAGGTAGCATCACTTTTGGAAAGAGGCAGGGAGCGTACCAGGGAATAAATTGCTTCCATTTCCACTCAGGCGTTTTTTATGGCTCAAAAATGTGTATCATTTTGTATATTCCAGGCCTCTGTACTTTTTAAATCGGGGCAATTCAGTTTGTGTGGGTGGGCAAGCTTAGGATGCCTCAGTGTAGAGGGTGACATTTAGATATTTTCCGCTACAGGGGGAAAAATGAGTACAGCATAAAGGCAATGGAAGACAAGAGGAAAATAAGGCAGATGGGGATGAAGATCAAAACTGAAAAAATACAGACTCCTGCGGCGGCACAGAAAGATGAATAGAGAGATGAAGGTCTTCATCTACCCAGTAGGAGAAGAGAGAAGAGCTAGTGAGTATCCTGTCAATTTAAAAATATAGAGAGGGTCATTTCCACACAAGCAAGGCCTTTCAACTCTCTAAAGAAACACACAGACACACCAACCAAAACATCTAAAACACAACTGGACAGCATCACAGCCTTTGCAAGGCTCGAGACTAACTGTCCCACTGGTGCACGTAATTTGGCTGCACACTGGTTAAGCTGGTCTCTCCTGCCTGCACTTTTATCATCAGCAGCATCTGAATCAGAACTTTTTGTTGTTCCACGCTCCCTGCCAGCCTCCTGCCCTCTGCTCATTCAGCTTTTAAAAAAGATCTAGTTTAAACAGCTGATTCGTTTTACAATAATAGATAAATGGATTGTTAAGGTTAACGCTCCGCCCGTAACTTTTTGTGTGTCCGCAACTGTCGACACTCCCTTGCTCGCCAAGTTGACTTTGGAGACTTTGGAGCCATGGATGAAATAGACCGAGGCTAATGTCTCTATCCTGGCAGGGGGAACCAATAAAAGTGGTTTATCCTGCACTTACATGAATGCAAACAAATGAAATGTTACACAAGAAATGATCGGAAATGCAAGAGTTTTGCTCAAAATCTGAAGCCCTGATTTTGTACAGGGTAGTGTTTTCATGATACCAAATGTATGACTTCAATAACATTCCTGCCCAAAGTCTCTCGATACAGATGCTGAAACAATACCATGCATGGAAAGAGCTACAACATCAGGAGAAGTAATGAAATAACAGATGACAGGACCTTATGTTTTTCATTAATTAAAATACTGAACGCATTTAGACAATGTTAATGCAGTGGAGGATGAGAAAATCTGTCATTACACAACATGAGTCTATTATTGTACCATGATTATTTTATACAATTTAATTTAGATTACTCAAAATCAAGATGAGCACTTTACACATTCACACGCACCTTCATGTCACACTGCTGTTTTTAACAACTTTAATGTTCGCAGAGATAAGTGTGAGCAGTAATGTAAGCTGCTTTGTCAAGTGAACTATGACCATAATGATCTGAATGAATGTAAGTTTCCACTGGTTAACAGAGATGCAGCCTACAGGTTGGGCTTTCATTATGAAAGGTATAGTAGGAATGGAAATAGTGTAGCTGAAATTAGTATGTGCCTTCTTTGTTCAGACTACAGAGCCTCCAAATCATTATTGTTACCTGTACTCGTACAAACTGAAAATCTTGCTGTTGCACATCAACGCTGCTCCTGAAAACTGCAGGGTATTGCCATAATGTTCTTGCATCGATTTACTGTGCAATACTAGTACACTGACACCATCAAATATCTGATGGAAGACACTTTAAACTGCTACATGAGAGAAAAGAAAATATACCAAATGTGACCTGCTCCATCGAAATCAGTCGCATTGACCCGAAGAGACATTTTGAGTTGTATACACTGTTGGAGAAAGGAGATTCCTAGCTTTCTAACGATATCAGGATTGTTTTTGTATATCAAATATTAAGCAAAATATGTCACATTATATAATGACTGTCACCGAGTCATAATTTTGAGAAAAAGTTTCCTCTTCTCTGGAATCCATCCATCTGATTGATTATTAACAAATGATCAAAATACTACGGAGGGAAGATATTTTCGAGAAAACACTCACGAGAAGCACCGGCTGTTGTTATGCCTGCTGTGACGTTAAGTTACTCTGTTCTCTGCTTGTAATTATGCCGTCACAAGCTTCAAAGCTGTATTTATCATCTGAATTTACCGAAACAAGTTTAATATTCTGAAAGCCAAGACTTTGTTTATTTGAAATCAGATGAAAACAAACTGTAACGGACCCTGCCGTGTTATCTATGATTATACGCTTACATTCATCATTTCAGCCGGAGGGAGGGGAAGCAGCGCTACGAAACAGCAGAGTGGCGAGTGAGAGCTGTCATCTTCCCTTTACAAGCTTCAAAAATGTATTTATCGTGTGATTTTGGAAATAAAAGTTTCATATTTTGAAAGCCAATACTTTGTTTGTTTAAAATCAAACAAAACACCCGAAAAACAATTTTTTTACACAAATCCACGTTTATTTTTGGAATGAGCCGTTGTGACTTCCGACTGATTTCGATAGAGCGGGTCATAAATGAAGGTCCAGATTTCCCTTGCTAAGGACAGACTTAGTACTACATACAGTAAAAAAAAAAAAATCCCATCTGCAAATCCTGACTGATGGACGGATACATTAATCTCAAGTAAGAAAAGGGAGAAAGGCAAGTTTTCCAAAGAGGGAGAAACAAGTAAGATAAACGACATGGACACAAAGAAGATGGAGCAACATTAAACCAGTAAAAGAAGAGACAGGATAGCACACAGGGAGGATAGGACGAGTGTGGGATGAAGATAAATGCGATAGTGGGATGGTAGAAAACATGAGCGAAGGGAAAAAAGAGCGGTTTCAGTTCAAACAAACTGATCCATTGCAAGATCTGAGGAAACCGCAAAATTTACACGAAACACGAGAGAGGGATGTTGAAATGTGAGACGAAATTAAAGAGCAAAAGAGGGAAAAGAAATAGGCAGAAGTGGAAGCATGGTTAAAGCTGACATGTGTAATAGCTGTGGAAGATTGAAAGTGAGTGATTTGATGAAAGAAGAGAGGAGGAGTGAGGCACCCGGGGAAGAAGGCATGTTATGTTAGGAGATGGAGGCAGAAAAATGACAAGAAATATGGAATAGGGAGAAATAAGAATTCAAGTAGGCAGCTGATGGACTAGGGATGGGTACCGAGCCCCGGTATTAAACGGGCCCCGGGGCTGAATTGTTAAAGACCGTGGTACCGTTAAGCTCCGACGTTAACGGTCTTTTTATCGGTACTGGAGACATGTAAAAAATATATGTATTATTGCTACACAAACATTATATTGCAGTTTTAGTGTCGCCAACTCTGTTTCTAATACGCAAAAAGACTGCAAAATGCGTCTTTTTAGTATTTTTGATCTTTCCAATCCAGGCGAGAGATCTCTCTCCCCCGCCTGCTTGGGAGGAGGCGGGGCAGTTTAAACACACACGCAGCTACTACATGCAGGAACACACACGGAGGAGATGGTGGAGAGAACGCGCTCCGAGGTGTGGTTAAACTTTACCCGTCTCGATGTGGACAATGCTCGTTGCCAAAAGTGCAATAAGAGTTTAGCATGTAAGGGCGGTAACACGAGCAATTTGTCTAAACATTTAGCAAAAGTGCACCACATTCAGACGGAGGAATGCACCGGGTTCGACTGTCTTTCTAGGAGCTCTGTAGCCCCATCCACGAGTAACTTTTCCACGTCAGGTGTTATGTATGCTAGCAGCAACACACAGAGTTAACTCAATTATACAAACATGGGTTAATGATTAGAGGTAACTGAGTTATTTATTTTGCTAAAGTTTCAGCTATTCTGTTTACAGTTCTGTCATCAGATTATTTAATACGATTTGTTAAAACATTGTTGTTTCTTTTGATGTGAAATATTATGTATTTAACTTAAATAAAAAGCAATGTTAGTTTTGTTCACAATTTGTTTAGTTAGTTTACCTTATTTTTTTCTCCAAAAGAACCGATAAGAGTACCGTTAAAAGACCGGACCGATTGATTTAATTTTGTATTATTATTATTATTAATTTATTTCATTATTACATTGTTGTCTAATTGTAACTGATGTATTGTTTCTTGGGGTTGTTTTGTTAGAAATCACAGGGGTAATGCATGTATTGCTGCTATCTTTGTGTATTGAAAATCGCAAAAATAAATCATATATAAAATTTAAAAAAGACCGGACCGATAAGCAGTGTCGATAAAAGTAGTAGTAGCGTTAAAACCTTAACGATACCCATCCCTAGATGGACAGTTGAATGTCAGGTTGGCAGTCATTTTCGTAAACACCAAAACTGCATGTTCTCATCTCACCACACTGCGACGGCTGGGAAACAAAACAAGCAAGCAACAGGGAGGAAAATGAAAGAGGAATGCAGTGCGTGTGCAGTGAGTGAATCAAAGACAGTCACATTTGAGGTCATATAGATTAGAAATGTTACAGATCAAAAACAGCAGAATCTCAAAGACCAACAGACTGGAGTATAATCGAATTTGTGACACAAGGAAGGGCACTATGTCAGTATCCTTTTCTTTTATGTTGCTAACACCTAAACCCACGAGGTTCAAATACAGAAACAAATGTTTAAATGCACACCAATGTCTCAGTATTGGTCTATTTTTGTAATAGTTTTCATATTTTAAGAGAACCCTGTTGCCACGTAATATCCTAATAGTTGATATATTACCAACTTGCTGAATTACATTATTTATCAACATCACTTAGAAACAATTTAAAATGAACATTATATCCCAGGTTGCCAAATACTGGTACTCGTATTTGTAAAAACGTTCAACAATGTTACATTTTATTTGTTTTCAAAGAAGTTCTGCCCTTTCAATACAATATCTGCTAATAAAAACTCTTAGCATTTGGTTAATGTTACAGATAGATTGATTGGTGTCATTTTTAATAACTTAACAGTGACTTGAAGCAAAATACCTATTTACATAGTAAATTTACATTTACATTTGAATATTCGACAGGTCCCCAAACGTTACCCAAAGTACTTTGTTGCTTAACCTTACATCCTTGAGTCAAAGTTCAGCACTGTGCATTTACCATCTGCCCAACCATCTCCTGATAACTTGTACCCCATAATCTCAACTTGGAGCAATGATGTTCTTTCAAAATGTGACAAAGTATTTGGCTTACATAAAAAAGGTTTAAAAAAAAAAAAAGATAATTTTTAAGAGGCAGGGTTGAATGGAAATATGGTTTTCTACATGGAGAAAATAGTGACCTAGTTATTCATACCCATAGTAAGTTCCAAACAAACAGGAGGCAGAAAAAACATGGGATAACAGCAGAGGTGCTACAAGAGACAACAAAGAACGCACACATCGTCTGGTAAATTATTTTAACACAAGACACAGCATCTCTGGATGTCTCTGATGCAGCTCAGGTGACAATGACTCATCACATATTCACTTCCATTTCAGCAAGTAGACCAGCAGAGGAAACACAGACAATAATCAGAAACTGAAGTAGGTGGTCACATGTCTCTATCAACACACAGGGAGCATAGCAGGGTTCTTCTTATCCAGTACTGTGAAAGCAGCATATATATATATGGTTTGCAGACTACTGGTGAGCTTGTGAACAAACTCAGTCATGATCATGTTTAAATAACTGCCTTCAACCGTTAAACATATATATATAGCCTATATCTGCCAGTTCAGTTCAAAGTTGATGACCTGTAAATAAAAACCCAAATAACTCAACCTTAGTTCAGGAGAGACCCTTTCACAGGCTTAGAACTGTAGTGTAAAGACAGATCAAGGCTATATTTGTCCAGGAATGTATTTGGCCTGAGGTCGTAAAGGGGCAGCTTTCTCGCTGCCAAGCAGAGCACCAGAGTGGGAGAACTCTGTGGGAGTGACCTTTGGTGAGCAAAGCACTTCACTCCCCTGTCTGAGTGTTTAGGGGTTTTACGTTAAGGTCAAGAGACTCAAAGCTGCTGGGTCCCATTGGAACAGGATGGGGGATCTTTGTAATGCAAACTCTTAGAAGATAGGATCCTGAAGAGAGAGGTACCCCCCGAACAAAAGTATATTCTCACAGTACCATGATTGTTATCCTTGGTTTAATAATATATGCACAGGATATTACACAAAAGATCACTTTATTATTAATTAACTTTATCAACAGAAAATGACTATTATATAGGGGTGTAACGGTATCCGTATTCGTCCCGTACCATCACGGTTCGGATGTCACGGTTCGGCACATGCAGTCACACGACGAATACGCCTTTTTTTTAACAAGTGGGAAAAAAGTCTGTCCTTCAGGGCAGTATCCATTACACTATTTATAATCCAGGGGGCGGTATTGCGCCTAAAAGCTGTTTGCCATCCGCCCTTAAAAAACAAATGAAGAACAAGAAGAAAACAACAAAACAAACAAAATACAAGAAGAAGAAAAGTTAGTATGGTGATTTCAGATAACACTAGGGCTGTCCCAAATACAATTCTTCGGGCTCCGGATATTCGGTAGTAATCAGCAGCGAGATTTCAGGAAATTGAAAAGGATATCTCATTGTGTTTGTTACTTTCGTTGCAGTTGTATATGTCTTAAGTGTAATTTGGCTTGGCTTCCTATTTATGGACATGCTTTTATTTTGAAGGAGAGGTAGCGCTGTTGACAGGAAGTTGTTGTTGCTTTGGAAACAACGTGACGGAGATTAACGGAGAAAAGTCATATCTACATATAAAGATGGAGAAAGTAAACTATAACGTTTATGGTTAAGTGTTAGCACCCCCCGAACAAGCTCTTACGTTGATATTGGAGATTTCACTAAATTCAATTTGAGGAAAAAAATGGGGGGGGAAACGAAAAAACAAACAAAACGAATAACGAAATTGAAACCAGAATAGTACTCCAACGAACGAATATTCGGATATTCGTATATTCGGGTACAGCCCTGGATAACACACAGGAGCTAGAAGACCCACTTGCTTCTTTTAAAATCAGCTGTGTGGGAACATTTCGGGTTCCCTGTGGACTATAATAACGATGGAGTGCGAGTGGTGGATCAGACAAAGAATGTGTGTCGGCGTTGTTAGACAGCGGTGCAGTATGCTAATGGTAACACACGCCAATCCTAAATCATATCAGAAGGCATCACCCAGATTTGCCAATCACCGGAGCCCGGCAAAAGACAACAGCAGTTCAACAGCTTATCCCTGCTGTTTTTAAGAAGCCAATAGACATGACAGCCGAGATACCAAAATAAATAACGGAAGCTATTGGCATATATATTTCAACGGCTATGCGCCCTTGAAACACTTTATTATTTATTTTGTAATATTTTCAAGACATTCTTTTTAGTTTTACAGCTTATTGAACCTTTTTGTTTGACATCAGCCATTATAGATAATAATGGCCATCTGTTTGTGGTTTGTTTTTAACAGTGTAATACAGTTAATTATTCAAAATGTTAGAGGTCCTTATTTTTAAACTGAAACTTGCACTACTGTTCAAAAATAAATAACAACAAACCTGGAATTATGCATTTGGGACTTTTTCTTGTTGTACCGAACCGTGAACCCCAAACCGAGGTACGTACCGAACCGTGAATTCGGTGAACCGTTACACCCCTACTATTATACTATTTTTGAAGTAAAACACTGTACTTTTGTTGGATTTGGCTTCCAATAAAATAAGGTTTTTATGATTTCCTTGGTGATAGATAAGTGATGTAAATCTTTTGGAATATTTCCATGACAATTAACTAATTAACAAATTAGGAATTTAAAAGAAATAACTCAATTTACTTGGGGTACATGAAAATAAAATGGGATGTTTTATCAGGCTGTATTTAGACTAACATGTACGGGTTCTACTATATTCACTTTACATGACAGCTTGTAGTCCTTTGGCTCAGACAGTGCCAGTTTTTCATTGTACCTGTGGTGTGACACTGCACCTTCAACAGTCACAGTGCATTGTGACTCCTTCTTACCTGTGCCAGAATCAAAAAGCACATTGTGACAAAAAAGCACATTGTGACATCAAAAGTTTCCAGATGATTCCAAAAAAAGAAGGTGAAATCTGGAGTGCTAAAAGAAAGAACATCGGCTGAAAAAGGAGCGACAGACAAGTGGAAGAAGAAGGACTGACGTCTGCCTTTTAAAGGATAGTCCTCTGAAAGGACCGTGACATTTCAAAAGGCCAGACTTCCTGAGAGGCATTGACTCTTCCTCCATTAGAGTGGGGTACTCCATGATTACACATATCAATAACATCTGAGCGCAGGCCCTGTGTTTTATACAATACTTTGTACAGTGTGTGTGTATATATGTGTGTGTGTGTGTGTGTGTGTGTGTGTGTGTGTGTGTGTGTGTGTGTGTGTGTGTGTGTGTGTGTGTGTGTGTGTGTGTGTGTGTGTGTGTGTGTGTGTGTGTGTGTGTGTGTGTGTGTGTGTGTGTGTGTGTGTGTGTGTGTGTAAAAAACCAAAAGGATGTCCGTGTGCCCTGGCATAGGCATCTCTGTATCTCTCTCACAGGATGTGCTGGTCAGTCAACTGGCGTAACCAGATTATAGGAAACAAACAGATCATGTCTTTACTGCCATTTAGTGTTTCTGGGGAAATATAGCAATACCTAAACTCAATATAGGCTTGATGATGATGAAACTCAGGTGATCTCAGGTTTCAGGGGTTTACTAACAGCCAACGCAACACATTCTACCCATTCACCTCATAAATACTCAGGTTGGGAATGTAATTCGGGGACAAACAAAACATTAACTAGTGCAGTAAAGCACGAGGAAACTAAAACAGGGAAGTCAGAACACTATTTTCCTACAACTGGTGCAGCCATTGTTCACTATATCCACATGTATTGTTTGATGTTAAAACACCCACCCACCCACACACACACACACACACACCCACCCACCCACCCACCCACCCACCCCCACACCCACACACACACACACACACTAAGGAAAGAGTAACTATAAACGTCAGCTTTGGTTGTCAGAGACAAAGAACCAACCTGTTTTTCATTCATGCATCCAGCAGTTACACCAACAACAGTGTTGTTCATGTCAGAGTCGCATTTCTGTCCATCTGGTGAATCCAATATTCTCTGTTAGCTCCATCTTTGGTCTCTACTCTCTACCAACTCAATAAGTGAAAATGTGGCTTTTCAGATGCTGAATGGTGTTCAGCAGGTAGTGTAAAGCAGGGAGAGACCAGCTTTCAGCTTTGACATTCAGCCTTTTGAGATTTTCAGCTTAGTTATATATTTTGCCAATAAAATAAGTGTACTGAAAACGGTACTAAGTTGGCCCTCTCTCTGTCTGCAGTGACCACTTGTGATTGGTCCCAAACTCAACCAACACCTGGATGGCAGTCTGTAATAAATGCAGAGAAGGTGTCAGCAATTGGAAGATTAATTAGCGGCATTTAATCTAACACATGCTTGAAGGCATTTAAGCCACTCGTGTTGGACTGTGTTATTCAAAATGATGACACCATTCTTTATTTATTTTTTAAACGATAATTGGTGAATCCCTCGTGACATGTACAGTGGATTTGTATAGCGCGCACGGTGGGAAACTTCTTCCTGCTGTGGCTGAAAATGGGTATGAGAGCGGTGCGTCAAAAAAAACCTTGTAAAGTTGCAGTAAAACATCTAATGAATCTCAGTAATAGTCGCTTTCAATCAATGTTGCAACAAATCTTTTCAGTTTTGAATGATTATTTTTGAAAGTCAGGTGAATAGCAGTATGTTTATGCTGTCAGTGTAAAGTCTTTATAATAGTAAAGTCATTGCAACATTTGGACAGGTTAAAAAACTAAACAAAAAAGTTAATATATTTATGAAAGATGTGACAGCAGATACAAGAAAGTTTTGTCGAGTGATTTACTTTAAATGGCAAACATCAGAAACAATAAACCTGCAATCATCTGAGAAATCTGAAAAAGTCAGAGAATTGTGAAAAATGTCCGTCACAATTTCTAACATCCCAAGCCAAAGTTGAAATGTTTTCAAACCGAGGAGGTGTAACAGAAGAATGTTTCATGTTTTTGCTAGGAAAATATTCTTTAACAATTATCTTTTGTCAAAATAAAAAATATAGAATTGAAGATGGAGTTCTTGTTCAAATCGGCCACGCTTTCTTTTTTAAATAACATGTATAAAGTGATCTGCAGTTAATTGAGTTGGCAGACAGAGAGAGACATAGCTGTAAAAAAAGAAAAAAGGAGTCCGTCTACTCTCTGTAGAATTAACAACATGTACAAAATAAATATGTCTCTTCCGTATTGAGAATTGATTCACCTTTGTATTGTTTAAACGAAGTAAACAAAATAATAGATCAATGACTAGAATATAGCATGCATTTTACTGTGTCAATATTGTACTATTTTAGAATACATTAAGCAAGTAATTGGTTTCGAAACTGTTTTTTATCATAATGTATTGTTCTAAAGAACGGTTGGTCTTCCTAAATCTACTTAAAATGCAAAAGACCATACACACACACACACACACACACACACACACACACACACACACACACACACACACACACACACACACACACACACACACACACACACACACACACACACACACACACACACACACACACACACACACACACACACACACACACACACACACACACACACACACACACACAGACACAGACACACACACACACACACACACACACACAGACACACACACACACACACACACACAGCTCCACTGAAATGTTGTTAACAATGTGGCAAGGGGCCAAACGCATCTGTGGCAATTAGACAAATGACCCACAGAACCACCAGTGTCTTTTAACAGAGACAAAAACAGTTTTATTCACAGCTTGTTCATTTTTAGCTACACTAACTAGAAAACAAATGGATTTCCTGGGAGAGTGGCTGTGCATGTCTCCAACACATCTCTCTCTCTTTTGTACTGAGTGATCATGCTTTACCCTGTCCAGAGCCATTTCACTAGAAGCACCAGTGGTCATAGTGAAAGCATCAAAATCCCTCTCCTTCTCTCGTAGCACATCAAGTTCTCTCACCAGAGAAGCTGTGACAGTGAGCGGTCATGTCCTGAGGCAATTAACCTGTCTCAGTACAGGTGGACAGGCCAGTGCTGGGAACCAGATCCCCCATCCGTCTCAAACCAGCCTTCAAAAAACACCCCCACGACACAGTACTTTGCACAGTCTTGAAGTAAAAATGACCTCTGTATTATTGAGCCTTTCAAAAAGCCTTCAAGCCCCCTTGGTAACATTACAGAAAATGGTGAGGAAAGTGGGGTCTGGGTAAAGGAAACCAAGTAAACTCCAAAGACAAGAAGTGAGAATGAGGAGCATGTTAGTTAGATGTAGTTAAGGTAAGAGCAAGAGACAGAATCATCGGAGAAGAAATTGTATTTTCTCAACAACATTAGTAGAAAACGGCTGCATCCTGTGTGCAGCGAGGGTTTCTCCAGAGATGTACTGAATTTGAAAAAAAATCTGAATGCCGTCGATCATTTTCACTGAGGGAAAGATACCTAAAATGTAGGTAAATCTCTTTTTTTGCTTGAAGAGCTTTGCTATGGAGGCTGCAGAGCAATATGAGGCCGAGCATGCAGAGGGACTTCCTCCAAGAGGTTGCAAGACGGGAAATGAATTCCTATGTTCGGACAGTTTTGCCAACCTCTGATCACTTCCCTGGAAGAAATGCTCCCTGATTTCTAATCTGAGGCTTTGAATAAGAAGTGCTCTTAATTCCAGCAGAACACCGTGTGTTCAGCCATCTAATTGGCCATGAGAAGTCTTCTGCTCGAGGGAACGATGCATAAACTAATTTTGTAAATTTCCATTGTTCAAATGTGGCTTATTTTTTTGTAGGTACATTGGCCCCAGTTTGTATTGAGACAGCAGTCTTTGATTATATTTTCTCTCCATGTCTTTACAAGAGCATAATCTAGAAATGTGTGCTGTATATCTATTATAAAAATGAACTACATTCTGTTAATTGGGTTATCATATAAAAATAATAAATCATTCTGGAGATTTCAAGAGGAACACACCCCTGCTCAAAAAAACAATTGCTATTAGACTGCCACAAACAAATGTTTGAGTGTTTCTGTTCAACTTTATTAAACAGGGGTACAGTGCCAGAGTCACATGGCTGGGATGTGATACTGGTGGCCTAATAGGAAACATGCTGCCGCCAGACAGTCTTTAATTACAGACAAAGTGCTTTGACAGGCCCTTGTGTGACCCGGCTAATTCTCTATAGCAGGCACACACATGCACACTGAATCAAGACTACACTCTGATAAAATACTTGACTGACAAATGAAATCAATGTAATTAATTACCTTATCCTGATAGAGGCTCTGTGGCAAGACAATCTGTATTAATGATAGAAAAATCTATCAAGCTGACTCTGTACCTCTCAGTCCTCAATCATGTGCTCATCCTCTCCCTCCTTTCAAGTCTAATTTATGATTCAAAGGAAACCATTAGCACAGAGCCACACAGAGACTGGCACTGTCACAGAGTTACGATATGCAGAGCCGTGCACAGCCTCGGGAACGGGAATACACAGCGGGTGCTGAAGACAACACACAGGCCCAAGCTGGCAGAGTTAGAGTATGTCAGCTGATTGCTTTGATGCAAACTCACACATAAATACACACACTAACTGCGTGATAGCAACACAGTATGTGCCAGGACTATAACAGGGGGTTTGAAATTGTAAAGCTTGAATACATAGAAAGGCAGAGGACAGACAATTGTCAATATCTAGTGCAGAATAAATATTTCCAAATACTATCTAAAAAGTATTTGTAAGAGCAAATTTTGTTCAAAAGATCTGCGATAATTCTTTTGTCAGTCTAGAGCAGTGGTTCTCAAAGTGGTGGGTGCAGAGGCATGACAGGGGGGGCGCGAGAGACCAGGAGGAAAAATGGTTATTTAAACATTTAAAAATATTTTTAAAAAATCATATTTGGAAAAATTATTGATTCGAAAATAATATCATACAGTACTATTACGTATGGGTCTCTGTGTTTCATTAAAGCTTGGCTCTGTGTGTGTGGAACGAGCCATTTTGTGTGCGTGTGCGAGAGAGAGAGAGCGCACCGGTACCGGAGATCGTTGTTAGCTTCTGGTGCTAACGAGCTACGCTAACGGATATAAGGTGTCTTTTATACTGATAACGACTTCAAACAGGTGCCATTAATACAGTTAACAAGTGGAGGACAGAGGAGGCTCTTAAAGAAGAAGTTACAGGTCTGTGAGAGCCAGAAATCGTGTTTGTTTGTAGGTGACCAAATACTTATTTGCCACCATAATTTGCAAATAAATTCTTTAAAAATCAGACAATGTGATTTTCTGGATTTTTTTTTCTCATTGTGTCTCTCATAGTTGAGGTATACCTAGGATGACAATTACAGGCCTCTCTCATCTTTTTAAGTGGGAGAACTTTCACAATTGGTGGCTGACTAAATACTTTTTTGCCCCACTGTACCTATGGAGTTGGCCAGATGTGTGTAAACTACCGTTCATGGTAATTTGAAAACAAATGCCGTTGTTGGACACACACAAACACACCGAACATACACGCACACAGCAGAGCTGAGCAGAGCACACACACATCATGCGCCTTTGTGACCGTACATTTCCTTCATACAACGAGTAATAGGGGGGATAATCGGGCCGTTCGATGTGTGTGTATGTGTGTGTGTGTAGAGGTGTGTGTGGTTGAAACGTTGCTACGTTTCAACCACACACACCTCTACACACGCCTACACACTAGGGATGTGCATCTCCATCACTGAGGCCGATGCGATGCGCATCTCGATACGTTACCACGATACGATACATTAACGATACCTTTGAAACACCAGGCGATGCGATGCGATACGATTCACCCCTGTTGCGATATAGTTCGATACGATTTGATTCAACATTATGCGATTCGGGGCGATACGATGCGATTCAACACGATGCAAAAATAATGATACTTCAATATGGTACGACAGAGGATTTTTGTTTTATTCCTTATATGCAGCAAATCATACATTAACAAAAAAGTGCTTTACATATTTGGTACTGCACATCCCATCATGCCGTTTATTTTTTTACCTTTAAAAGCTCTCCAGAGTACAATTGTATAACACCTCACAGTTAAACAATGTAAGGATGCATTGCTCATGATTAACAATGTGCAAATAACAGCTACCATAGAGCAATGCCCATACAGCTGCCAGCCTGATGTGCTTAACACTCAGAGGCTAACACACCAGTGAGCAGAAAGCATTGGTTTCTATCTGAACAATAAAGAAAACAAATAACCTTTCACAAACAGGTATTTCATAACTGCTTACAGTAAGGAAGACATTTACATTATTATTGGCCGTCACAGGCTGCTGTAAGCTAAACACCTCTCTCTGACAGAACACCTCACAGAGTGATTTAACTCATATGTCTCACTTTCAGGTTTCTCTTTTCAGCCGCAGACCCCATGTCGCCTCTTTATGTGCGTCGCTAAGTTCCTCGTACTACTTGTGTACTTTAAAGCGGCTCGGCATCGTTAACAATTTGCGAGTGATTTTTCAAGTTGACCGTCTGTAGTAATAGTGCCGCGCACATATACCATCAGGACGTTACTGATGGGGTGCGGCTGCGGAGTGATACTGTGTGTATGCAAGTCCGCATCTAGGACGGATCTATGTATCATGGCTGTAGACCTGTTAAGTAATAAAGACACCTCATACAAAGGTCTACGGATACCTTATTACTCTCCATGACCTGCGGTCAACTATATAGCATAAATGACTATTACACCGTCTTTCTTGAACAATCCGAAGTGTTGCCAAACGTTTGATTTGTAGGTATTTTTCGCTGCGCTGTGTTTCTCTTTCTCCTCAACTTCCGTGTGTGTTGATAACTGAGACTCTCGTTCTCCGTAGTGGCGAAGCAAATATCAAAGATCGTCTCTGCTGAACGTTGACAAGATAAGGGGATTTTATATGAATGAATCGGTTTTTTACCGATGCAAAGACGCTACGCAATCGATGCATCGCGAGTTCAACCCAAACTGTAGCCGATGTGCACTCTTTCAACCGGTGCACTCGCATCTTGAACGTTTATGCCGGTGCACCGATGCGAATCGGTGAATCTTAACATCTCTACTACACACGCCTCTACACACACGCCTGCAGTGGGGAACACAGTGAAGGCGGTGTGTATGCGCTGGTTCTGCACTTCTCAGAGGCTGCCTCCTGATGCTGCAGCCATTTCATGAAGTGAAGGAGGCTTTACAAATTAAAAAAATAGTTCTACACCCCTGGCCGCAATGTCCTTAAAATTAAGTCCGAGTTCGAAATATATCTCAAATAATGTATGCACTGCCATTCCCCCACAAACATAACAGTCTGCGATTAAACGGTTGTCTCCTGTGTGCTCCACTTCCTATTGGCGCACCACCTGTAATTTTATCTGCGCACGAGAGGCTGAGACCTTATGCTAACCAATTTTGATTTATTTTGTATCTTTTGGATTAAATAATATGACTGGTATAATAAATAAAAAAAATAATTAAAAAAAATTGAATTTCTTTTTGATAAAATATTTTTATATATTTAGAATTCTGCAAATATTACGATAAACTCACAGCTATTTCGCGGCACGGCAGTAACACCTCCAACAGTAACACCTCCACCCCCAACCCCCGGTCCGGGTTATCTCAGTGGGTCTCAAACGTTTTGGTCACCATTAATGTAAACAATTATTTCCGAGGAACACGTTTATATGATCATTATAGTTATACAAAAATAAGAGAATAAATTAAAAACAGGTATGAAATACTATATGACATTAAAAAAAGAATAAAGTTTAAAAGGGAGTGATTTGTAAAATATCCATAAAGAAAAAGTAAATCTGTTAACAGTTCTGTTTCATATGGGTGTTGAGAGAGGTATCGATAGATCTCTTCATTTTGCTCTCAAAGTGCACCAGATTGATGCTTTTAACTTCAATATTTAAAAATCTTCCAGGGGGAGCTTGCCCCCGGACCCCCCTATGTAACGTCCACACACCACCTATAAAAATAGCACTTTACCCCTGCTTACACATATATGCCGTGAGCTGATTATCGAGCCTTCATTGTAACTGTCACACTGTGTATATGCGTGGGGATTTTTGCAGTAGAAAATTCAACTGTAGCGACCGGTACATGAATGGGAAACCCTAAATGTTTGAGCACCCTCTATGAAACGTCATGCTACCCCACAGCACCCCAAAATAAATCTCTGGCGCCGCCACTGAGTCTGACTATTTGTGTTGGGGGGGCCCCGACTTTTTTTTTTTCTCCAAAGGGGGGGGCCTGACAGAAAAAGTTTGAGAACCACTGGTCTAGAGCGATATGTTTGTTATCGCCCGAATATAGAACATTTAAAAGTAGATTTTGAGCTGAGATGGTCCCTCTCTCAAGTTGTCTGGCGCATGTTATTGTGCTAAAACTTGTTGCCTATATTGCAGATTAACGTGGAACATAAAAACAATAAACAATTATCTTAAAGGTCCCATTTCATGGCCATTTCCACTGACCATAACTTTATTATTGAGGTCTACTAGAAGAGATTTATATTGTGCAATTTTCCAAAAATCACTTTGGTTTCTCATACAGCATCTCTGTAAACTACTTGTATTTACTGAATTTCACTCTGCCTTTAACGGCTCGTTGTAGCTCCAATAGCTCCAACCCCCACCCTCCCTGTGAGCACAGTGTGCTCTGATTGGTTGGGACGTTGTGAATCGCGCTGAGCTCCGTGGAGGTGTGGTTTCCTTGTTTAGCGATACACAGCGAAACACAGCCAAACTCACCCTGAGCACACACAAAGTCACAGCCGAAGTAAAAACAATAAGTGTGGCTTGATATTGAGTAATAAAAAGGTTGATAAACGCTGTAAGAATGGGTCTACAGAGAGAATTTTGGCACGATCCCAACTGTCTGTTATCAGCCTGCAGCCAGGGAGGAGAGATCAGGAGAGCTGCATGCACTGAGTGTGTGTGTGAGGAAGTCTGTGGATTGGTCAATTTGGACCAATCAGCGGGGGCTTAACGTAACGGCTCCGCGGACGTAACGTAACGGCTCCACGGATTAGTCCATTTGGTTCCGGGTAAAGCATGACATGGGACCTTTAACATGAAGCTTGATATAAACTTAAAACCCTCCAATAAGCTCAGAGGAGCTGCAGATTCAACTTATATTTCTCTGAAGGTTCATCACTATGAGCAATGACAAAAAAAGTATTTTGTTGGTACATGTGAGCCTTCTTCAGTAAATGCAACTAGTAGCATAGCTCCACTAAAAGGAAACAGTATGAAGTCATTTGCAAAGTTTGACAATGATGTTTATCCACATCTTAAAAGCATCCACACCCTGCTTGTGAAGCTGTATGGGTGGCGTTATTTTTGGTCGGCTCAGATTTTGTTGTTGAGTGTTGAGGTATGCCATGTATCAGCATTTCAAGAGCTCTAATCAGAGTGACAAATATTTCTATTGCTTGCTCTGACAGTCAACAGAAACAAGCTAGAATACGGGTTGCATTATTATGACAAGCAACAACCGTGAGCTGTCATTAGCTGCATCATAATTGCATATTTAACAGTTTTTTAAAATATTTTAATATCCATGTTTATACCTCACTAGTTCTTCTTTGAAACACACTCAGGAAAGTTCATGTCTTGCTTCCTCGATATGCTCTAAACCAGGGGTTTTCAAAGTGTAGGAAGGTGAGCCTCCCCTCAGAGAACATACCAGCCGCGCCCCCCCTCCCAATTATTATTGCTATTATTATTATTTTTATTATTATTATTTTTTTCGTTGTTGCTATAATGCAGGGGTATTCAATTGCATTTCAAAGAGGTCCAGAAAGAGAATATGTCATTAAATGCTCTGTTTTCGCTGTCTACCTTTCTCTTTTTTGAGGACGCCATTTCAAATTACTCTGACTGTTTCTTTCTTCTTGTCTCGTCTCTGTGTGTGTTTGAATCTATCGTGCTCACTGACTGCACCGATTTGATTGGCCGAGTAGCGTCACCTACTTAAAACATTAAACAATAACTTTTTTTAAACCTTTTTATCTTTAGGTTTTAAACTTTTTTTTTTTTACATTTTCAACATCGTGGATAAATCCTTATATGCTCCCGGCAACACACTGAACGTCAACTTTGCCTCCTTATTACACTCACCCATACTTTAGTGGGAACAATGAGTCTGCGTCTTTGATGCGCACAGGCGGATGATGCGGGATGCCATGTAGACAGGAATAAACGCAGATCATCCTCTGGCTGCAGCCTTGACCGGTACTTGCTTTTAATCAAAGTCAATGCAGAAAACCTGCACTCACACAGGTAGGCGGATGTGAGGGAATGAGCACTTTTACAGCCTTGTTGGCGATGTGGGGGAACTCGGTCTCCACAGACAGCCAAAAGTGTGCAAGTGACACACGTTTTCTGCCAGAGGCTGTCTCCTCTCTCACTTTAGGTAACTTCACAAAAAATTGATAAATGTTGCTGCTCGCATAAAGTTAGCTGAAGTTAACAAGATTTCACTGTTTCTATTCTTCTTCTTCTTCTTTTTCTGACGCTGCGCCTCCCCTGAAGCTCTCTGGCCCCCCGGGGAGGTGCGCCTCACACTTTGAAAACCGCTGCTCTAAACTGCTACCTTCGGTCAAAAGAATCCTACAAGGTGTGGAAACCCTTATGAGTGCATACTGACATGATACATTAGTAGGCATCCCGCTGTAACGGCCCGTCAACACACAGGCATGAACAAAATCTTGAAAAATCTTGATGGTGGGCGTGTCTGAAGCTTGGCGATTTTTTGCGAGCAACGCGACCAACAACCAATCACATGAATCTCCCGCCCCCAACATACAAAGCAATAGCAATGTTAAAACGAATTAAACTGGATATAAACTCTCCAAACAGGCGAAAACCTACCAGTTTCACCCACTGTCTCTGCCACCTCCCTCCATGCCTGGTTCCTCCGGTTTGTATCCCGGTAAATAGTTCTGGTCGTAAAGAACCGGGTGATTTGCTACCCTAATTTCTCGTTTGGAATATGAGGAAATGAACTGCGGTCTGGCTCTCCCAGCTTGCACGCGGTTTGATTGGTTAGCGCTTGTACTGGCGGGATTTACATAAACTGGATTTGATTGGCTGATGCCAGCTTTGAAAGCATCGGGAGCATCAAAAGTTGAACATTGCTCAACTTTTGATGCTCACGATGCTTGCAAAGCCATGCTCCGCTCCCAACAATGCAGTTCGGCGAAGATTAAAAATCTTCTACGTCACCCCATTCAAGTGAATGGGCGAAGCTTTGAAAGATTTTTTTCGTGCCTGTGTGTGGACGGGCCGTAAGTGTTCTGCTCCATATTGATGGAAGATTGCTTTGCCCTCACACACAGAAAAACACCTACACCGCTGGGGGTTTGAATAAATCAGCCCCCACCAGAGACAGTTTGACTGATCCTTTTATGCCAGTTAAACCTGCATGTTGTAAATATATAACTTGTTTTTTTATTTGACCCTTCATTCATGATCAGTCAGTAGTGGAACTCGCTGTCAGCAGGTCAAAGAAGATTTAATCTGCACCACGCAGGATAAGGAAACCACATTGTCACAAGAGAAATTGATGTATATGTGATAAAAGGCTTGTTACTATTCCAATCCTTTGTCTCATATGCATGTAAATGAGGCAGGAGTGAACACATTTTCCAGCTCTCATATCAGCGGGATAAAGGGAACACCTGTTTCATTAGAACATTTGCAAAGAGGAAGAACCTTTGGGTTTTCAGATACATTTCAGGATTTTGTCTTTCCTTTCAGGTTCCTGTCTCTCACACGGCAAAATGTTTCTTGCCTAACTTGTAATTTTCTCAGAGCAACAGAAAGTTGTTTGACTCAAATGAATCCATGTAGAAGACCTGCAGTCAGAGACAAAGGCAAGTATGACATTGGTATTCTGTGGAGACGGAGTGAGATATTATCTCTACGATCACAAGGCTTGAGCCTCTCAGAGGACTGGAAATGGATCACAGGACCAATTCCATTACATTTCTGACACATTTGTTGAGACTAGATTTATCTGCAGTTACCCTAAAACTGCACGTCTATTTTTTAACACTATGTACACACATTTTCTGCAAAGAATGTGTGATAGAATCAACAGATAAAGAGAGATGGATTCAGACTTACAAAAGCAAAGTCTGAAAATATGTAACATGCCCGACAGAGTGAGGGAAACAAAAGGAAAACCAGTGAAAAGGCAGACTTAAATTACAGATCATTAATATACTGTAGGCCTGAGGAAAGCTTGAAACAAAGTAGTGCTTGTTTTTTTTCACAATGTGTTAGGGCACATGTTTGGGAAGTCTCTTCTCAAAAGGCAGACCTGGTATTGTACTGTTCATATAGACAAGTGATGGAAGTATAGTGCCTAGTTAACCTGTTAACCAACATCTTGCAGGAAACAGTGTCTGAGGGCATGTTCATTTAATAAACTATGAATGTTTTATATCCATGTAACGGGAAGAAAACTGATCATTTTATTTATTTTTTTCAACAAAAAAAAACAATGCTAACGCTGAGCATCAATATCAAGATTGATGCAAAACAAGTGTCATTTTACCTTTTTAGAGAGGCTTAGCAAAAAAAACTCCACCTCTGAGGTGATTTGGGTGGAAATGGCCGGTTTTACCGTTTCTCTGGAACCCATTGGTCGATTTTGCTGATTGACATCTGTTTTTGACCGTTAGAGCCAATAGAATCGAGAGGAAATTTTCACATAGACACATACGTTAACAAAAAAAGGTGGGGGCTTTGCGCATGCAGGTTTGCATGAGAGCGAACCTATCTTTCGCTCTGACATCAGGAAACAGAAAAGCAGGTTTATTGCTTATGGATTATCAGAAATAATAGGGGACACAGACACATTGGATTAACCTATGGATTAACTTCAGCAGCGTTTTTATCGTTGTAATGCCATTGAAGACCACTTTTGACCAGACAACGACAAAGGGGAGCCATTTTGCCGTTTCTAGCTAGCTAGTGCCACATGATTTGATGTCTGTTCTTGTTAATATCTTCGCGAGTTCTTATCGTGGAGTGATGATGTATGTACCGATCGATTCTGTGTCTTCTCACGATCAGATCGATGGGTTGGACGTGCAGCTACGATAAGTAATAAGGGTGTTATGAGTGAGTTTCTGTGCATTAATGCCTTATAATTTTTTCGCTCGTGGCTAATTCATAGGCTCATCGCTAGCTTTGTGGTTAAAAAAAAAAAAAAAAAGATCAGTTAGGTGAGTTTCTTCCCGTTACATGAATATAAAACATTCATAGTTTATTGAATATTAAGATGCCCTCAGACGCTGTTTCCTGCAGATGACGCGTTTTCCCCCCGGTATCGGGGGGGGCGGTTGTAGAACAGGTTAAAAAAGAGAGCTTAAGGAATGTTCAAATTCTCTTTATTTTCCCCACTTGCACACACCTGTGCTAAAGGGAGCGATTTGTCGAATCATCAGGTATTTTTTAAGTAACCAAAATTGTTGGTTTGTTGATACCCACTGTAGAAATTGTTGGACTTTAATTGTTTTTTGGAATATTGATAAAGGTATATTATAATGTTCACTGATGAAAATGAAAGACTGTTGATAACTTGTTCTCACTTAATGGTTTGACTCCTTAGACCAGTGGTTTTCAAACTGTACTTACATTGTAAAAAACAGTTCCGATGGTGAAGTCAACAAAACTCAATTTTTTTATGTAATTGACTTGCCCTAAATTTGTTTTTTTTCAATATGCGTTTAAATAAGTAACCCTGAAGCAACAATGAGAACATGTTTTAAGAAGTCATTCATTGTTGAATTAATATCACATTTTCTGAACTTTCTTATAAATACGTTTTGGAAAACTTCATAAAAATGCTTTTGTCAACGTCACGGTCATGCCACGCCCTCAAACGAGAATACCGCTGTGTGAGACGTCCTGTTCCTCTCTGGAGCGATTCTTCAGCAGTTGGACACGTGTTTGCGTTGGATCCTCTTCAAACTATCGTAAAACAAGTAAGCATGCCACCGGAGTTATTAATTACTGCTTTTTAACTAGCAAGTGCTATTTATTTTTCTTGCATTCACTGTTTTAAACGGAACATCGACATTTTAATGCATGCCAGCGCCAATACCGCTGTTAAAGTTAGACTCAGCCCTGCCGTGCTCATGTAGTCTATTCGCGCAAATGGTGTTGGGCAAAGTTTGCATCAAGTGCTTACCGACACAATTATGTTAGAAGTGGTTAAGTTAAGAGTACGTATTCAGAATCAACTCCGCAGACTGTTCCCCTGTGCCGCTCTAAGCGTTGGTCGGGCACCGTGATGCGGCCGCGGGGCTCAGAGGCTCTCCTGCTGTGCATGTTGTACGGTAAAATACCTCCGCTAAAACTATTCCCTACTACTTTATAACCCAGCGGTTATGTAAGAGTAAGCTACTAATGCGCCTATTTGATATTAATTCCTCTGTATGTATTTCACCGTTTGTTTTACTGTGAGCAATGAATTATCTTTCTACAATCTTAGATGTGTACCCAATTTAAACGATATTGTTCATGCTTATGCAACGAAATAATCATCTGTTCTTATTTATTGTAGGACCCATGTGCCACTGTTATATAAATCTCTGAGCAGTGAGCACGGTGGGGTTAAAAATAAGTAGTTGGACATTTTATGAACTATATCAACATCATGACTATGTGGTTCATTTTCTTGCAAACCAGCCTTTTTTATGGCTTAAACCCCTTGTAATGCATGTGAATAGCACCTCTGTTACCGTCTAATGTAAACCGTCTCGTTTTGTTGAGGAAAACACATGGTGTGTCTTGATTTGTACTCAATGTAGTGTTTTGTTTGTATATACAGGGAACAGCAGAGGTCTAAGTGCAACAGGCTCGTGATGCACAGCATGAAATTATACGTTGCCCACGAGCCAGATGCAGTTGGACAAAGCATCAAGTAATAACCATGTGTCTCCATGTGTTAATGTGTTGTGCTTTTCCAAACATGTTACATAAATCTACAAAATTGATACGTTTTTAACACAGCCGTCAGTTCAAAGAAAAGTGGATGAGCCTATGACAAGCCTTACAGCAACTAAGCCCAAATCAAGAAAGTATGAATCAATCATACATCTCCCTTGGCTTCACATAACGTGGTAGGTGGACGAACGACCAGTGTGTGTCCTCTGTTTCAAAACCTTAGCAGCAGAGAGCATGAAACCAAACAAGCTGAAACGCCACTTGGAGACCACACACCCCAATGATGTGATGAGAATATCGTGGTCAGCAGATCTGCTTTGTTAAAACAGCATCTGTCACATATAATGTTCAACTTGCCTCGTATTGTAGCGTAGGTGTTATCCCTGAACGAATACATTTAATTTGGGCGCCAGACAGAGGAATATTTAATATAGCCAGCTGTCAAAACATTATATACTTAAAAAACGCAGAAACAGAGGGATAGCCCGGTGACCTAGCTACTGAAGTTTACAAAGGAAAAATAATAATCAACCGAGTCACTTTCAACATAAAATGTCTGTATTTTTAAAATCAAATCAAAATCAAAGTCACTCCAATAGTGCTCCTTAATTACGCTTTCATCCTCTTAACAAAATACTTAACCTGTTAAGCCCCGAGCCTGTTTTTCAGGTCTCAGGCTCGAAAATGACATTACCAGAACAAATGACCATATCTTCCCTTCTAAAAAGGGTTAAATTAATTATCTTTTTTGTCAAAGCAAGATGACACCTGTGAGTTGGATGTAGAAGTGTCAGAATCAATATAGGTGTTTTTATTTTTAAAGTAAATTCAGATTGAACAAAGTAAAAAAAATTAAACTATTGTGTGCGTCCAAAAATACAAAATTACTTATAGTGAAAACCACCCTTGAATGATGGGATGGTAGACTAAAAGCTTTAGGAATCTAAACAATAACATATAAGTACCCTGTATCAAGATTGATGCAAAACAAGTGAAATTTGATCTTTTTAGAGAGATTTAGCAACAAAAAAAAACATCTGGGGTCATTTGGGTGGATTTTCCATATCTCTGGCCCCCCTTGTTCGATTTTGCTGATTGACATCTCTTTCTAACCGTCAGAGACAATGGAATCGAGGGGAACTCCCACATACTCCTTATTTGGTAATGTGTGTGTGTGTGAGACTGCCGCATAGCCAAGACCGGAAGCTGCGATAACTCTGGTGGCTCTGGTACTCTGGTAGCAGCTAACTTTTACTCTCCGATTTTTACATAAAAATGGAATTATGGATTATAAATAAAAACATATATTAACCAGAAACATTATCAACCAATAGATTAACCGATTTAGTTTTTTCTCGTTTTAATGCCATTGAACAAGTCTTTCAGATCAGATTGACAGCTACGGTAAGACGATCTCCTCTAAAAGCTACGTAAAGGTACGTGTTGTGATGTCTGAGTTTGCTTCCCCTGTCGCGAGTTCGGATCACTTAGTGATGATATATATACCTAAATAATCTGTGGAACCTCAGCTTTAAATCGGATATCTTGTATGTGCAGCTAAGATAAGTAATTAGGGTATCTTTCATCTTGAGTTCTGTGCTAAAAGTGCGTTAGCATTTTTCGCTCAGGGCTAATTTAGATGCTTCTTATGAGACTTGTGTTTTGGTAAAAATGGTTTGTATCGTCAGTTAGCTGAGATTATTCCCATTAATCTGGTATAACACATTAATAGGTTCTTAAATATTAAGATCCCCTGAGACACAGTGTCGTGAAAGAAAGAAAAAGTACCCGCCGGCGGGGACCTTGGGGCTTGTGTGTGTGTGTGTGTGTGTGTGTGTGTGTGTGTGTGTGTGTGTGTGTGTGTGTGTGTGTGTGTGTGTGTGTGTGTGTGTGTGTGTGTGTGTGTGTGTGTGTGTGTGTGTGTGTGGGGGGGGGGGGGGGCACAACTTCCAACAGGATCATTTGGGGGGGCTCTTGGGAAAAAAAGTTGGGAATCCCTGGTTTAAATTATGGGGATTGACTGAGTGAGTGTGGGGGGGAAGAAGTCTTTTTTGTCCTTTGTCACTCAGTTTAAGAGTGTAGTTCAAGGGATAGGGATGTGTGAAAGTAAAGTTGTAGAGTTCTATTTTCTCAGTCCAGAGTGTGGTGTGTGGGTGTAGAGTGCAACAGGAGGGGAAATGATATTGGTGTAGTGAGAATAATTTATCTGAGGGTGACAGGCCAGAGTAGATCACCGGATTGCAGGGTTTAAGGCGTGGCACATGCTACAGGCACACTACAGGTGAATAGGGTATTTTTTTAACTTAAAGATGTTAGCTAGAAATGTCTCCAGTTAATTACTTACATTAAGACAATTGTTTTTTACGGATTAAAAGTTTTCTAAAAATAGCATGTTTAAATATGCAAATGAGCCATCATCTCATTAAATATGCGCATATTTTAACACATTTCAGGAACCAAAATCTAAACATTGGATAAAGCCGTTTACTTTTTCCCCTGTCCTGCTACACTATAACGTGGCCTATTGTATCGCCCAGTGTAAAAAAAAACACACACCATCGCTGAGAAGCTCATACTCCCTTGCGCGATAGATATCGTTCAACTTTGATTGACGAGGCAACTGCCCAAAAACTCAAAGCCATCCCCTTGTCCGACAACATAATTGCTAGACGCATTGATGAAATCTCAGAAGACATGAAAGAGCAGCTTGTTGAGAAAGTAAAGGACAAACACTTTGCGCTCCAGGTAGACGAGGCTACAGACAGTGACAAGGACTGTCTGTTAATTTCGTATGTCAGATACGTGGATACAGATGAGCGAGGATTTGCTATTTTGCAACTATGTCCGAAAGAGAGCAACAGCTGATGAAATGTTCAAAAATAATCGACACCTGTCTGAGTGAAGCCAAAATGAAATGGGAGGACTGTGTGGGGATCTGCACAGACGGCGCCCAGGCTATTGCAGGAACACGGGGAGGGCCGCTCATCAAGCGCGTTGCACCGAGAGCAGTGTCGACCCACTGTATAATACACAGAGAGGCACTCGCGTCAAAGCAGCTGAGTCCGGATCTTAATGCTGTTTTGTCCGATGTTATAACCACCGTCAATTATATAAAACCAAGACCACTGAAAGCTCGCTTTTTTTCCGCATTGTGAAAGGGGATGGGCTCCGAGTACACAGCTGTTCTTTTTCAGAGCGAGTCCCGATGGCTCTCTCGTGGAAAAGTGCTGTCCAGGGTGCTAGCGCTTAAAGATGAGATCAGAATCTTCTTGGAGGAGGAGGGGAACGAACTTGCCAGCAAGTTTAATGATGAACACATCCTCATGAAACTGGCCTACCTAAGCTAAAGACATGTTTGTGAAGCTAAATGAATTGAATCTGCAGTTGCAGGGCAACAATACACACCTGGCAGACAAGATACAATCCTTCACACGGAAACTGGACATGTGGGGCAGGAGACTAGAACGGGAAGATATCGACTCATTTGAGAATCTCAAAGCATTCATCGAGACCAATGAGCTGCAGAACACAGCGTTTCCATGTATGAGAGTTCACATCTCAGCCCTGAAAGACAGCTTCCAGAAATACTTTCCGGTGGATGACAGTGCCAAATACGACTGGATTAGAGATCCATTTATTTTGCAACACCACCTACCACGTTCAGCACTGCAGAAGAGGAACAGTACATTACATTACATGTTACTTGTTAGATGCTTTTATCCAAAGCGACTTAACACCAAGGTTCTATCCACTGCGCCACACGCCTACGTACAGTCCATTGAAATGACTTCAGATTCAACCATGAGGCTGCTGTTCAAATCCAAGACCATGGCTGGGTTTTGGGTTGGAGTGGAGAAGGAGTACCCTCTCATTGGTCAAAGAGATGTGGGCATACTGCTGCCTTTTGCAACATCCTACTTGTGTGAGATAGGCTTTTCTGCTGTTGCTGCCATCAAAACCAAATGCAGATCAAAGCTGAACATTGAGAATGAACTGAGAGCAGCAGTCTCAAAACAACAGCCCCGGTTTGAGAAGATCTGCAAGGGGATGTGTGGAATAGGAATGGTATAATGATGTGATTGTATGCAACCTGCAGTAGAAATAGTAGTTAAGTGCTCATTAATATATTTTCCTTAAAGAAATTTGAATTGAAAAATCTACTACTCAGGGAAGAAGGCCTACTAGTTTTAATTAAGCTAAATTAATTCACAGTATCTATTACAAGCACTTTTGTTCATGTGTAATCCATAATAAAATATAAAATTATAGTTGAATCTTTGTGTCTTCTTATTATTAGCAAAGAAAATCTAATGTTTTTACAACAATATACAATTAGTCCTACCAATATAGATGGGAATCGGGTTGGGGGCGCCCGAAAATATTTCCAATTACCCAAGGGGGGCCAGACTGAAAAAGTTTGGGAACCACTGCCTTAGACCAACTCATCGGCCTGTATGATAGGCTAACTAGAGTACATTGACTTTGTAGTTAGTAGACTGCTGACTGTGAATATTAGGCCTGTCGCGATAAGCAATTAATTGACTTATCGTACGATAAATACAAATGAACTCGATAACTTTTCTGACCTCGATAAATTGCCGTTTACATGCGTGTTTGTTTACATAAAGATGTGACCAGCGTGCTGTGATGGGCGGGGCTCACACATAGCCAGGTCAGGACACTCCGCGTGCAACAGTGTAACAGCCAAATGAATAATATAGAGACAAGCAGGAGACAAAGGGTGACTTACTCGAGGAGAATTTGAAGTTAAATGGAATTGGTTGCCAAACCTAACTCCACATCTCCGGTGTGGGAATATTTTGGATTTAAGCCAATTCAACGAGGCAAACCTACGGACTTGAATGAGCCGGGCGGTGTGTCGCATTTGTTTTAAAAAGGTAGCAACAAAAGCTAGCAATACGGCCAACCTTAAACTGCACCTGAAACACAACCACCCCATTCAATTTTCCCAGCTGGGAGCAAACACGGCAGCTGGAGATGGAGAGCCCCCACCTTCCCGACAGTTTGCAATCAAAAATGCATTTTCCCGACAATGCAAACATGTTGGTGTTCCTTGCTCGAAATCTTTGATTGATACAGATTTGGATATGGCCTGTTTTTTTTGCTTGTGAGACAATGTGTGCTCATATTTATTTTTATATATACAGTGGGGCAAAAAAGTATTTAGTCAGCCACCAATTGTGCAAGTTCTCCCACTTAAAAAGATGAGGCCTTTAATTTCCATCCTAGGTACACTTCAACTATGAGAGACAAAATGGGGGGAAAGAATCCAGGAAATCAAATTGTAGGATTTTTAATGAATTCATTGGTAAATTCCTCGGTAAAATTAGTATTTGGTCACCTACAAACAAACAAGATTTCTGGCTCTCACAGACCTGTAACTTCTTCTTTAAGAGCCTCCTCTGTCCTCCACTCGTTAACTGTATTAATGGCACCTGTTTGAACTCGTTATCAGTATAAAAGACACCTGTCCACAACCTCAAACAGTCACACTCCAAACTCCACTATGGCCAAGACCAAAGAGCTGTCAAAGGACACCGGAAACAAAATTGTAGACCTGCACCAGGCTGGGAATACTGAATCTGCAATAGGTAAGCAGCTTGGTGTGAAGAAATCAACTGTGGGAGCAATTATTAGAAAATGGAAGACATAAAAGACCACTGATAATCTCCCTCGATCTGGGGCTCCACGCAAGATCTCACCCCGTGGGGTCAAAATGATCACAAGAACAGTGAGCAAAAATCCCAGAACCACACGGGGGGACCTAGTCAATGACCTGCAGAGAGCTGGGACCAAAGTAACAAAGGCTACCATCAGTAACACACTATGCCGCCAGGGACTCAAATCCTGCAGTGCCAGACGTGTCCCACTGCTTAAGCCAGTACATGTCCAGGCCCGTCTGAAGTTTGGTAGAGAGCATTTAGATGATCCAGAAGAGGATTGGGAGAATATCATATGGTCAGATTAAACTAAAATAGAACTTTTTGGTAAAAACTCAACTAGACGTGTTTGGAGGAGAAACAATGCTGAGTTGCATCCAAAGAACACCATACCTACTGTGAAACATGGGGGTGGAAACATCATGCTTTGGGGCTTTTTTTCCTGCAAAGGGACCAGGACGGCTGATCCGTGTAAAGGAAAGAATGAATGGGGCCACGTATCGTGAGATTTTGAGTGATAACCTCCTTCCATCAGCAAGGGCATTGAAGATGAAATGTGGCTGTGTCTTTCAGCATGACAATGATACCTAACACACCGCCCGGGCCACGAAGGAGTGGCTTCGTAAGAAGCATTTCAAGGTCCTGGAGTGGCCTAGCCAGTCTCCAGATCTCAACCCCATAGAAAATCTTTGGAGGGAGTTGAAAGTCCGTGTTGCCCAGCGACAGGCCCAAAACATCACTGCTCTAGAGGAGATCTGCATGGAGGAATGGGCCAAAATACCAGCAACAGTGTGTGAAAACCTTGTGAAGACTTACAGAAAACGTTTGACCTCTGTTATTGCCAACAAAGGGTATATAACAAAGTATTGAGATGAACTTTTGTTATTGACCAAATACTTATTTTCCAGCATAATTTGCAAATAAATTCTTTAAAAATCAGACAATGTGATTTTCTGGATTTCTTTTTCCCATTTTGTCTCTCATAGTTGAGGTATACCTAGGATGAAAATTACAGGCATCTCTCATCTTTTTAAGTGGGAGAACTTGAACAATTGGTGGCTAACTAAATACTTTTTTGCCCCACTATATGTATGTGTATGTATATTAGAGGTGCACCGAATGGGAAATTCTTGGCCGAAACCGATACCAAAAATAGGAAACAGTTGGCCGAAAACCGAATGCCGAAAGGCCGAAAATGATTAATAGAAATATATATATATATAATGTATACATTTTTTACCAATGTTGTTCAGCTGCCTGATTATGGAAAAATAAATGATTAGGGCAAAACTTAACTTAAATAATAATCACTAGTATGGGTCCATAAAACATTTATTCAGCACTTTTGAATGCATACAGTACATTAATTCCAAGTCAAGTGCATTTTATTTTCTCTGTAGGATAACTACAACAAAGTGCATTCAGAACAAAGCCAAGGTGCTTTAAAACTGCATAAACATCTAGGCCAGTAGGCCTACTACAAAATAGTGTAAATAAAGACTGTAACAGCCAGGCCTTCAACAACAACAAATGCACCTATAAGTGCATGCATACAAATGTCCAAACTGGATAAATCCACATGAATGTAACTATTTACAAATGAAATTACAATTGAATTTCAAGAATCTGTAAATAAGGCTGTCTGTCCTCATAAGCAAAATAGTAAACATTGTATAAAGATACATAAAATGAAAACTGGATACAAAATCCACAATCAATTACAAATTCAATTACAATTTCAAGAATCTGCAAATAAGGTGGTCTGTCCTCATGAGCAATGTAAACAACATTGTATCATTTCGATACCGAAAGTACAATATATTGAACACTGCTGCTGTCCTTTCCCCCTAATGATAACCTGAGATGCTGAATTATAACTCACAATGAAAATTGTTCAGGAAAGTGGGTATAGAGTAGACATGTAGAACTAGATAAGCTTATGATAAGCCAGCCTTGTTTACTTTTTAAGGAAAAGTGGGAGGTTCTTTTTAATGAACAGTAGCTTCTCTGCTTTATCTAGTCTGTTCCTCTTCCCATCAAGCACATGAGAGGCAGCGCTGAACAGTCTCTCGCTGTCAGTGCTTGTGATTTGATCTTACTCCGCATATTTGTCCGGGTGTTTTGATTTCAAGTGGTGGAGTAATCCCGAAGTGGTGAAAGTCTTTGCAATTACACCCCCTCGAGAAATGTCAGCTGAACACGTTTTACAAATCGCAATCCGCGCCTCTTTCTCTGATATTTTTAAATATCTCCAAGCGGCAGACATGTTGGCTGTGAGCCAGGCGCGAGCATGGTCGCGCGCCGTGCTTGTCGCCGCGTTTTGATTACGTCATCACAACAACACGTTAGTTTACCAACGTAACCCTGTTCTCTGACATTCGGTGATATTTTTTCGGTGCTTGAACCCTTTCGTCCGAAAGGGACTTTTTAACCATTTTCGGCCGATAATTTTCGGCGGCCGAATATTCGGTGCATCCCTAATGTATATCTATATATATATATATATATAGATATATATATATATAGATATAAATAAATATATGTATATATATATATATAGATATATATAGATATAAATAAATATATATATATATATATATATAAATAAATATATATATATAAATAAATATAAATAAATAAATAAAAATATATATAGTTCTTTATTTATTTATATATATATATATATATATATAGATATATATATATATAAATAAATATATATATATATATATAGATATATATAAATAAATATATATATATAAATATATATATAAATAAATATATATATATAAATATATATATATATATATATATATATAAATAAATAAATAAATATATAAAAATATATATAGTTCTTTATTTATATATATATATATATATATATATATATATATATATATATATATATATATATATATATATATATATAAATATATATTTATTTATAAAACAGACAAGTCAAATCAAGCAATCTGATTGGTTCTTAGCCGTGATATACTGAGCTTATACCACGGGTAGAATTGTAGTTACTTTTCACAACAAGTCAGTATCCCTCCGCACCTGAGAAATACTTTATGCAGTTGGGCTGAAAAGCAAACTGCCTGCAGTCTGCTTTTCAAACTGGGACAAGAAAACAGCGGAGAAGTAACGGGGCAGAAACCCTCCTTTTTACGTAGCGGTCCAGATATAGACATCAGACAGCAAAACATATTCAGTGTGCAGTTACTTTGGCATTAGGGCAGGGATATCTAGATACTTTCCAAGGTTTGACATAATGAATTGTGCTACTTTTAAAGCAAGCAACGATCTTTTCAAATCTGTAATCAAAAACGCTGTCAACCAATCATATTGCTTCATTTGACTTGTCCGTTTTATAAATATACATATACATATACGTTTCATCGTATACATTCCGTTACGAAACAAACTTACAAAGCATAAGATGGAAACATTTAAGATTAACTTCGACCTCCAGGGGGGGTCTTACTATGGAGGAGTGGATTGAGGAGTGCCTATCTCCAGAAAAAAAAAGCACCTAAATGACGACATGCAGAGCTACGTGAAGAGCAGGTATAGACCAACTGGAAAAGTACCCCCATTCAAAAGCTTTCTGATGCAGGTCTTGAAACAAAGCAGAGAAATGATGACCGTTAGTGGCCACAGGTGCGAAAGCTCTCTCCAGAGCTACTGGAAGCCGAATCTCGGGGTCCGGAGAAAGTGGAGCAATATTCTCGCCACGCCAAGCAACAGCCTAGAACAACCTCAACCTATACAAGTAACCACGTAAGCCATTCTACTGATGCTAGACAGTTTTTCCAATGGGTGCACAATAAACGGCAACATACAAATTAATGTAAATAAATAGCCAATTAATGGCTCAACTCTCTGTCTAATATGTTTGTTAGCTGTTAGCGTTGTTGCATAGCAACCACCTCGCACCACTGTTTTGTGCAGAAGGCAACCGAGGGACTATTTTTATTTTGAACATCATTATTTACTAATAAAAACTATTTAAATTGGAGTGTGTACACTTGGTAACCGTTTAATAAAAGCAATAGCTCACTTCAGGCCGTGATATATGCTCATTATATCACAGCTAAGGGGGTTGTTGTCTTAACCGCCTGGCCGATTATCGGGGCCGATATTCCGCATTTGACCGATTATCGGTATCAGCCTCTTTTTTTTATCAAGTTGCGATAAAACTTTGGCTCTGATGTGGCCGTTTCTCTGGCTGCAGTCACCACTCTCTGTACACAAGCAATGTCCCGCCCACAGTGCTATCTGATAGGCTATTACTGAAGTGTCAATCAACACTGAATATTTTCCGGGCGGGAGCCAGCCAGAGAGGCGGGACCTTCTCAGATTACAGGCAGGTGCGAAGAACGCAGACACAGACCGAGGCAAGCAGCAGCGCTGAGCGGCAGAGCCATACATGTGTTTCGAAGCTAAATCAGTTGAGAGCCGAAGTTCAATAAACATCCCAATCCCCTATGCTGAAGTTGCAAAAACACCACGATCTTATGATCCAATTCTATCAGTCCCCGTCAGAGTTGGGGGGTGCGTGCAGCGTCTCGCCGCAGAGTAACTGTGGTGCGGGGGGGGGGAGGCTGCGAGTGGAGCCTCTCCGTTTTTCAGGTTGATATGTGAAGCTCAATAGCTAGCCAACATGTATCTAGCAAATGTTTAGCAAAATATTAGAAGTGAGGCTACTAGACTAACGATAGGTCTACTGTAATAGCCTCACTTTTAATATTTTTGTAAAACATTAGCTACCGATGTAGCACTCAAGATAGGACTCACATGGGTGTGTCCCAGTCAAAAGCCCAGCGGATCCCAGTGGCTGGGGGTGTTGCCAAATTGCTAGAGGCCGTTGCTCAATTTCCCCATGTGTTCAATTACAGGAATTAGCCATGAGATGGCGCTTCATTCACAAATACACAAAGACAACTGGGTGTTGTAGAACTTAGTCTGTTTGCAATGTTTGCAGCTCTGCAGTTGTGTTTGCTGAATACTGTAGCATTTAATCACTTACAGTGGGGCAAAAAAGTATTTAGTCAGCCACCAATTGTGCAAGTTCTCCCACTTAAAAAAGATGAGAGGCCTGTAATTTTCATCCTAGGTATACCTCAACTATGAGAGACAAAATGAGAAGAAAAAAATCCAGAAAATCACATTGTCTGATTTTTAAAAGACTTTATTTGCAAATTATGGTGGAAAATAAGTATTTGGTCAATAACCAAAGTTCATCTCAATGCCCTTTGTTGGCAATGACAGGGGTCAAACGTTTTCTGTAAGTCTTCACAAGGTTTTCACACACTGCTGCTGGTATTTTGGCCCATTCCTCCATGAAGATCTCCTCTAGGGCAGTGATGTTTTGGGGCTGTCGCTGGGCAACACAGATTTTCAACTCCCTCCAAAGATTTTCTATGGGGTTGAGATCTGGAGACTGGCTAGGCCACTCCAGGACCTTGAAATGCTTCTTACGAAGTCACTCCTTCGTTGCCCGGGCGGTGTGTTTGGGATCATTGTCATCCTGAAAGACCCAGCCACGTTTCATCTTCAATGCCTTTGCTGATGGAAGGAGGTTGTCACTCAAAATCTCACGATACATGGCTCCATTCATTCTTTCCTTTACACGGATCAGTCGTCCTGGTCCCTTTGCAGAAAAACAGCCCCAAAGCATGATGTTTCCACCCCCATGTTTCATTGGGGGGTGGCCATTTTGGTTTCATCTGACCATATGACATTCTCCCAATCCTCTTCTGGATCATCTAAATGCTCTCAAACTTCAGACGGGCCTGGACATGTACTGGCTTAAGCAGGGGGACACGTCTGGCACTGCAGGATTTGAGTCCCTGGCAGCGTAGTGTGTTACTGATGGTAGCCTTTGTTACTTTGGTCCCAGCTCTCTGCAGGTAATTGACCCCCCCGTGTGGTTCTGGGATTTTTGCTCACTGTTCTTGTGATCATTTTGACCCCACGGGGTGAGATCTTGCGTGGAGCCCCAGATCGAGGGAGATTATCAGTGGTCTTGTATGTCTTCCATTTTTTAATAATTGCTCCCACAGTTGATTTCTTCACACCAAGCTGCTTACCTATTGCAGATTCAGTCTTCCCAGCCTGGTGCAGGTCTACAATTTTGTTTCCGGTGTCCTTTGACAGCTCTTTGGTCTTGGCCATAGTGGAGTTTGGAGTGTGACTGTTTGAGGTTGTGGACGGGTGTCTTTTATACTGATAACGAGTTCAAACAGGTGCCATTAATACAGTTAACAAGTGGAGGACAGAGGAGGCTCTTAAAGAAGAAGTTACAGGTCTGTGAGAGCCAGAAATCTTGTTTGTTTGTAGGTGACCAAATACTTATTTTCCACCATCATTTGCAAATAAATTCATCACAGTGATTTTCTGGATTTTTTTTTCATTTTGTCTCTCATAGTTGAGGTATACCTAGGAGGAAAATTACAGGCCTCTCTCATCTTTTTAAGTGGAAGAACTTGGTTGGTGGCTGACTAAATACTTTTTTGCCCCACTGTATTTGTGACCTGCTCTATCGAAATCAGTCGCATTGACCCGAAGACAAATTTTGAGTTGTATACACTACTGGAAAGAGGATATTCCTAGCTTTCTAATGATATCAGGATTGTTTTTGTACTCCAAATATTAAGCGAAATATGTCACATTATATAATGACTGTCACCGAGTCATCATTTTGAGAAAAAGGCCTTCAAAGTTTTCTCTTCTCTGGAATCCATCGATCTGATTGGTTATTAGCAAATGAGCAAAATACTACGGAGGGAAGATATTTTCGTTTGGATTACTGGTCTGGGAGAAGCTCGCGAGTGTGTGTTTGTGTATACGTGTGTGTGTGTGTTTGTGTAATTTTGCATTTGTGTGTATTGCGTTCCCGGGGAAAACCCTCACGAGAAACACCGGCTGTTGTTATGTCTGCTGTGACGTTACATTACTCCGTTCTCCGCTTGTATTTATGCCGTTACAAGCTTAAAAGCTGTATTTATCATCTGAATTTGCCGAAACAAGTTTAATATTCTGAAAGCCAAGACTTTGTTTAATTGAAATCAGATGAAAACAAACTGTAACGGACCCTGCCGTGTTATTTATGATTACTCTACGCTTACATTCATAATGTCAGCCGGAGGGAGGGGGGGGCGGCGCTGCGGAACAGCAGATTGCTTGTCATCTTCCCTTTACAAGCTTAAAGAATGTATTTATCGTGTGAGTTTGGAAATAAAAGTTTCATATTCTGAAAGCCAAGACTTTGTTTGTTTAAAATCAAACAAAACACCCGAACCCCGAAAAAATAGTTTTTTACGCAAATCCACGTTTATTTTTGAAATGAGCCGTTGCGACTTCCGACTGATTTCGATAGAGCGGGTCACATTTGTTATGGTTTTAACAGGCTACTATAATGAAAAAACATCAATATTTTAGATCTAATAAAGTATATAGTTTGCTTTATGCAGTATATTTTTGTAATATTGTTGGGGTGCTTTTACACAGTACAGTAGATTGAAGTAAATCAATGTATACATTAAGATAAGATAAGATGGACCTTTATTAATCCCCGTGGGGAAATTCAGTAGTTCAAACAGCAACAGTGAAAAATAGGATAGCACAGATTCACACAGATTAATAAAATCAAAAATAAGATGAGCGATAAAAATAAAAAATAATAATAATGAGAAGCTATGAAATAAGAAATGAATAAAGCTAAAATGTAATTATCATATCATATATTATAATGTATTGTATTATTAAGTAATATCATACACTAACCCCATTATGGCAGATGCCACATTGAATGGATGAACACATTTATGCAAAATATGATTTCCTCCGGAGTCTGCTTGAATCGGTTTGCTTTCATAAAGAATGCACAAATGTGTTTAATCGTTAATGTCAGATATACTAAGTAAATACATTTGTTCCTGCTCAAGATTAGATTCAACTTTATTGTTATAGCACATATTACAGGTACTGAGACAACGAAATGCAGTTTAGCTTCTAACCAGGAGTGCAACAAGCAGTGAAAAGTAATGTAAACAATTTACAGAATAAAATATAGAATGAATTGAATGATGAATAAACAGTGAGGAGGGGTATGAATACACTAGATATACACAGCAGCCCAGCCTGTGAGCAGTATGAACAGTGTGTATGAATATGCTAAGATATATAAAGTATGAAAACGGTAAGCAGTGCAAGTATAGTATAAAATACATAGATATTAATTTCATGATGATAAACATTGTGGAACAATGATGACAAATGTGAATGGAAGTGGCGACGTAAAACTGACACAAAACAACAACAAACTTTTGCCGAGCCAATGGAGAGTTTCATCAGGAGCACAGGGTACAAACCACCAATGAGCGCTCAGCTCGAAATACCAGCGAGTCGAGAGAGAGAATGATATCTGCATTTTCTCTTTTGGTTTGATTACAAGACATCCTTAGGACAATACCGTTCACCAGCCCTCACCCCCCATGTTGCCTATGCTGTTGGGAACTCATTGTTTAAAACGAATTGGCCATCGGAACATGTGGAGGAAGTCTCCCAGGGGCGATTGGTCACATTCCACAGCTCTCCCCCCCCCTCCTGTGATCCCCCGCACACAGAGAGACACAGGGATATCGCTCTTCTGGAGTGAAGAGAGCGGAAATAATGATATTGCAAGTTAGAAACGTAAGATGCATTTTGACAGACAAGATGGACAATTGGGGGAAAATATGCTGCATTTTGAATGTCCGATAGTCCACTATTAACACCTTAGTCCCGGGTCTGTGCCGGAAATATCAAACATTTAATAAAAGTGAAAAACAATGAACAAGACAACGTATTAATTATAATTAATTATATTTATTCCGTTTGGATGTACGATTTTTTACTTTGATTTTCGACTTATTTGCATTTCAGACTTCGGGAATATATTGCGATATGAAGCCGATACAACAGGTGTATCCATAGGCTTTTTTTCCTCATTTCTCAAGTTCTGTCAACAGTGACACAGTAGACACAACACAACTTTTAAAAGCTTAAATAATGTACATGGGATTTCATTCTGATAAGGCAAAAGTGTTATTATAAATATAATACAAATATATATACACACATTATGTACAAAAATCTGGTCAGTATTTTTCGTTTCGTAAAATGATAAAATACGGCGAAGATATTCAAATATGTGCTTCCATTTTTTATACTTCTGAAATGTATTAACTTTATATCATCGTATCTCCGTGTTTACTGGGTATTTTTGCATGGAACAAAGACTGGGATATAGTTTCAAGCCAGTACTTTCGACAGAAACACACGGCAATGTTGTCCGGATTGTTGTTTTTATGCGGCACCGGCTTGAACAGGTCATGTGATCTGATCACGCCGGCGTAACGGTTGACTCCAAAGGGTTAAATGCATCAATCTGGTGCACTTTGAGGGCAAAATTAAGAGATTTGTGGATACAGCTCTCAACACTCATATGAAACAGAGCTGTTCTTACAATGTGTGTTGGAAGGATTTATTAAATTACTATGCATAAACACACAGCTGGTCACCCGAAAGCTGCCGTTTCATTCAGACTGTTTATAAAAACATTCTTTTTTTTAAACGGTCTGATTTTAACAACTCAATGTGTGATTGTTATAGCAGTAATATTAGACATTAATAATACAGTAAACTATTAACACTGTACAGATTATTGTTTGTTTGCCCGTGGGTTTAGGATTATCGGGAGACCTGTGCTGCATTTTCCTCCGGTCAGATGTGGTATAAAAACAAAGTGATTATTTGTGTTGTTGTAAACTCACGTGGATTAAACTACATGTATTCGTGTATTCATTTCAATTCGCGAACATTATGATACATTCTATAACACATAGGTTTGAGCAAGCTCTCTGATTGGTCAATAGGCGTGTTTGATTCCACGATCAAACAACGATCAAATAGAACGTGCCTAATCACAAAGTATCCAGTGGCCTACACACGCCACTAGCCTACCGAAACTACTTCCATAAGCCTACATCGTGTGGTTTCCATAGCGACGTTTAGCGACACACAGCCGTTACACTGTTATACATTGTCTCTCGTTGGAAATCGGTAGCTACAAAATGTCCGATTTTAAAGTTAATTTTGATTTGTTGGGGGGTCTCAATATTGATGAATGGTTGGACATGGACACAGACCACAAAACCAACGAAAGCTTTGCGGCTGTTTCAACTGACGAGTTGAGTGCATTGGAAAAAAGTCGCAACGAAAAGAGTACATTGGCGTCAACTACCTGGGCTGTCAAATGACTCAAAGCGTTCTTAAAAACCCAGGAGAAAATGGTGGATTTCGGAACTGTGTCCAAACCGTTAACATGGGAACTACTTTCTAGGAACTACTTTTTGACGGAGATTAACTCAAGCAGAAAGCGTAGGTTTGGGAGCAAATTAGCCCACATTATAAAATTATTTTACGATATTGTTGATTACAATGATAGTGTTACAGCCGCTGCCTTCCTGGGGCTGTCAAGGCCGGTAAACCTGCTTGTGTGTGTGTGTGTGTGTGTGTGTGTGTGTTGGTGTACACCTGAGCGGCGCAGTTCCTCCGACGTCCCGCCCTCGCTGCATCCGAAGAGGTGATTGGATGAGACGTCATCCAATCCCCACCCTTTCCGGCACATCTCCCGGGGGGAGGAGTACAAAGGCTGGGAACGGAGATCATTCTGGAGGCTCTGTGTAGGGAGACAGACGCCTCTAGCCTCGCGATACTACTGTGTGTGTTTATACTGTTAGCTCCCCCTGTAATCCGCAGATACTTAGCCGAGTGCAAGTAGTGTGTTGTACCTTTCTTATTGTGTAACGTTGTGTAGGAGTATTAGCTTAGACCCAGGTGATTAGCACCTGTTGACCAGCTGTTGTTATCTGTTTAAAACGCGTTAGCTTAGACCCAGGTGATTAGCACCTGTTGACCAGCTGTTATCTGTGCAAAACGTATTTGCTTAGACCCATGTGATTAGCACCTGTTGACCAGCTGTTATCTTTGCAAAACGTATTAGCTTAGACCCAGGTGATTAGCACCTGTAGACCAGCTACAGCTGTGTGTGTGCAGCTTTCTTGATTCATATCTTGTAACCCGTGTAACGGGAGGGTTTTGTTTCTTTCCTTTCCACTTCCTTTTGAAGTTCTCTCCTGTTATAATAAAACCACTTATAATTATTACCAATACCACTCTGGTCGTGTTATTTCCCTTTGGCTCCCCTAGCCCAATAGGGAACGTAACAGATAGTTTGTGTAATAGTGTATGATTGCTTAATTAAATGATCGTGAGGAAGATGATTGAAAATCGTTTGTTTGAGCCGGGCTGCATTTCCTGATGAAAAAACATAGCAATGGTTTTGTACTTACGCCAACGTGAATTAAACAACAATTATTTTGTTAAATAGAAACATGGTGATGTTTTGTAAATGATTACATGTCTCTTATTTAGCACAGAATATGATCCTATCCGTGACATATGGATCTTAACAAATATCCGCTATATCAGATACCTGTAGATCTATCAGCTGTTTATTTCACATGAGTTCCACTGTGGCAGCTTTTTCATCACGGCTCCCCCTGGTGGATCCATGATCCATTGCAGAAATGTCATTATAATTAAATGTATTTATCAAGGGGGCATATCAAGTCCTGCGGGGGGGTTTTCCTTTTCAGCAGGTGCCCAATCCGTGCAGATCACGGCCCCGCACGGGTAGGCGTCTGAAATGAAGCGCTACATCTGTAGCACTAATGTTTTACAGTTGCTAGCAGCTTATTGTGATTTTATGCTAGATAGACAGGCATTGTTTTTGATATAATAAATTAAGCATTATTGTTAGTTAAGCATGTCAGCCTGCAGCCCCACTTTTAACTCTGTCTCTCTAACTCATTGCAGATGGCTGCACTAAAAAAAAAGAGCACAGAGAGGAAACCAGTTGTAAGATGTTTAAAAGTTAATTAAACATAATATATGCTTAAATGTATTTCAAAGAAGTTGTGTTGGAGTTTGTGGTATTCTACATATTGACACCAAGATTTTCTGATTTTACTGCAAATGTATATCGGTTCCAAATATCGGTTATCGGTCTCCTTGATTACTAATAATCGGTCGATCCCTAATATTTATTTATATATATATATATATATATATATCTATATAGAGGCTGTCAAACGATTACACATTTTAATCAGATTAATCACAGCTTAAAAATTAATTAATCATGATTAATCACCATTCGAATTATGTCCAAAATATGCCATTTCTTTATGTATATTGTTGTGGGAATGGAAAGATAAAGGAAAGAAGGTGGATATATCCATTTAACATACAGAAGTATGTATGTTTATTATAACATTGTTCTGTGTGTCAAAATGAAGGACAGCCCACACACCTATCAATCATCAAACTGTGGGGTCTTATTTCATTACGTGTTGATTTCTATCAACACGATGTATATAGACAGGTGTGCACATAACTTTTTTGCCCTGGTTCTCAAAGGAGCACCTGAAGATGTTGCTTGGTGCTCATCCTTAAAATGAAATAAACCGTAACTTTTGAGGGGTTCTTGACTTTATTTGACACACGGCACTGAAGACACATGCAGAGGTGAACACAAGACAACATTAGCACGACCAGTAATCCTACAAGCTGTCATCACTACCATCCTGACTGTTCTCCTCGCTGTTCTCCTCACTGTTTTCCTCTCTGTCAGACATGGTAGCTGATGATGTAGGCCTACTACTTTCTCTCTGGTTGAGTCTGCGATTAGCTGCTTGCATCCACAAGTCAACAGCTGGTTTTGGGTTGAAAGTCTCTTGTTATCTTAGACAAGTGGATGTAATCAAATAAGTATGTGAACATAACCAATAACCGACCATAGCCATTAACAAATGAATGTAACTTATTTTATTTGTGTTGTTCATTTATATCTTATTTGACCTATTAGCATTTATTTATTTATGCATTTTTTTTAATCTCTCCAGTTTTAAAGGATATTCTTGGTTACTGTCCTATAGTATACATTGAAATGATTTCAAACCTGTTTATCCCAATAATTATAAAGGAGTGCCTTGGAAATATGCGTTTACATAAATTGTGACCAAACCGTTTGAACTTAGACTAAAGTTAACTCTAAACACTCAGAGTCCTTACCTCACTGAGCTGTAGTTATCAGCCTCTCAGTCTGACTGGAGAGGACTCTCCCTCCATATTATTGTAGAAACATCTTCTTCTTATATCCGTTAGCGCAGCTAGCACCAGATTCTAATAACAACAGCGCCGGTACCGGTGCACCCTCCGTCTCTCCCACGCTCACTGCGGTTGCCAGATAAGCCAAAATCCCCCATTTTCATCACTGACAGCGCCCATCGTACAGGGCAAATGAAACGTGTAACCGGGGTGAAAAGGGTGTTACATTTACTTAATTATGAATGTTGTTACATCAAGGCCGAAAATTAGGATGAGCCCCAACGGTCAAAAATGTTTTTTTCCCTCCCAGAACTACCAGCGCAGCGCCCTCCCAGATCTGGCGCCCTAAGCGACCATCAACGTCAGTGCTACGGGCCGGCCCTGAGTTCATATGCAACTCGCATATATCTTTCTCTCTCTCTTCTCTCTTTCTCTCAATGTTGGTACGCAAATGCGCCTTTTTTCAAATGACCCGGTGCTCTTTTTTTGGTGGAGGTGCGCATGCGCACCTGCGCACGCGCACCTGCGCACCAGTTATGTGCAGCCCTGTATATAGAGATGTACTACAGCAAAAGTATTCTCCGTCGGGACTTCCTGCAACAACACCACGCCGTTATCTTTATTCTGATTGGCCAGAAGACATTATCAAAGATGTTCTATTGAGAAGACGATCACTACGTGACAAAAGTTTTCAAAACCGTTTCTAGTCTTCGGTATTTCCAGGCAAGTGACTACTGAAATCAATCTTACTAACTGCTGTCTGTGCAATTTACTCGGCGCGAGTTGGCGGACTTTATTTTGCTTACTTTAACATCTTTTTTCATGGTGGGGCCAAGCCATTTCTTGGTATGGCTGTAGCCTACCCCAGCGCTGCCACTGGTGGGATGTATGGGGCGGGCCATTCTGCACATGCGTTAAATGAGTTAAATATTTTAACGCAATTAATTCAAAATATAAATTACCGCTGTTAACGCGATAATTTTGACAGCATTAATATATATATATTTATAAAACCCGTCAGGCCGAACCACACCCCTTAGCTGTGATATAATGAGCATATACCACGGCCTGTCGTGAGCTATTGCTTAAATATATATATATTAGGGCTGTCATTCAATTAAAATATTTAATCGCGATTAATCGCATGATTGTCCATAGTTAATCGCGATTAATCGCACATTTTTTATCTGTTCTAAATGTACCTTAGAGGGATATTTTTCAAGTTTGTAATACTCTTATCATCATATGATTGGACAAATATGCTTTATGCAAATGTTTGTTTATCATTTGAACAATGACAAATATTCTCATGAATATTCTCAACACAACAACCTCTGAACATTACAAATATCCGCCTCAATTCAACCTGGAACCTCTCTCATACAGTGTGTGTGTGTGTATATTTTATATATAGGCCCATTTCTCACATTGTCGGAAGTGCAGTAGATTATATAATAAATCTCCAAAGAGGTCCCACACAGGCAAAGCAAAATAAACACCCTTCTTCCGCTTTCCACCAAGGGATACAAATATCAGGGTTCATACACTTTTTCACCAATGATTTTTAATGACTTTTCCATGACTTTTCCATGACCTTTACCTAATTTTCCATGAACAAAAAAATTACTGTCTCGGCGTTACCACTGAAAATGGTTTATTCTAACATGGAACAGGAAAATAAGGTCTGCATATGAAACATGTTGTGCCTATCTAAAACAAATCCAATAGGCTTACTAAATTCGACACGCTAAAGCCACTAAAATCTCTCACCAGCAAAATACCTCAACAGTTAAATGCCATTTTACGTTTCATTACTATACGATACAGTATTTATTATCATTATAATATTATTATTTTGGCGATTAGCTAAAATATAAATGATATCTGATCCAACTTTAGTTACATTTCCAAAACTTTGTGAAAAACATTGTTTTCCATAACTTTTCCATGGCCTGGAATTTGCATTTTGAATTTCCATGACTTTTCCAGGTTTTTAATGACCGTAAGAACCCTGAAATATACTGCTCCCGGTTACAACGCAATATGAGAAATAAGTCCACTGAGACAGCTAACTGTGTCTTTGTGGAAAAGGCTAAATGTATGTTGGAAACAAGCCCATATGTAGGTGCTGCAGAGTTCCCGTTAGCCGGTAATTACCGGACTACGACCGATAAAATATGCTGAAGACCGGCAAATCTAAATCTCTCCGGTCAAAGCGTCCGGTCAAAATACATTTCCCCTTAGCGCAATACCGCATCAGTTGTGCAACTTGCGCCACTTATGTGACAGACAAAAGAGCATGTGACAGAAAAGAATAGTCAATTCTAACTAACACTTAATATGGAGAAAGAGATGTCCTGTATGTAGCGCTCCGTTTATTATTCCCGTGTTATTGTAAATTACTGTACACTTTTGAATAGTTAATCTACAATTATTAGTTTGTTTAATATCGAATCATATCAATTTGTTTTAAAGCTCAATAAATAACAAAGAAGACCTTTGACCGGCACTTTTCAAATGTTGTCCGGAAGATTTAAACTTTAACGGACATGTTGACTGGCGAAAAAATATTCTAACGGGAACTCTGAGGTGCTGTCTTCCTTGATCTCAGGAAGGCTTTTGACACTGTTGACCACCAAGTGCTCCTTACAAAGCTGACTCATTTCAATGTCGATACATTGGTTTAAGTCTTACTTATCGAACAGAAAACAGTGTTTTTTGGCCAACGTTGTTTTGGTTGAAGTGACGTGCTTTTGTGACGTGCAACAACATTAACCTTTCTGTTGGTCGCTTGTTAGCAGACCCTTCATGCGATGGCAGAGCGAACAGGTACAGGCAGGGCTGTATCCAGGATTTCCTAATACCAAGGTCCAAATATGTTAGGGGGGTTTGGGCGATATCCCCCGAGATTTTGGGGATTTTATGATCTAGTTAGGTGCTTTTTAAGTCCTGTGGGGGGTCACAAATTGAATAATATATTGATTTCGAACCATGTCAGTGGGCTGCAGCATCAATTATTGTTGAAAGTGTAATGCATAAGAATCAGTTGATTATTACTATTAATGATCTGGACATGCAGAAGAGGCTAAAATGATCACAACACATTGTCAACATTCATTTTCCATGTCTCTCTCCTTTCCATAACCTGCAGCCTCTCTTCCATCTTCTTGAGTCTCTCTCTCTTCTTCCTGTTCATTACTCTCTATGTCCTCTACTCTTTCTCTTTGTTCAATCTCTCCCTCGTTGTTTACTTTTTGCTCCTTCTCACTTGTCGCTCCTGCCAGTGAATTAAAAGCAATTCAGCAATTTAGTTCATTTCACTTGTTTGCATTCTTTTTTTTTATTTAGATCTGTTTTGTTTGATTCTCAAAAGAGAACAAAGATGTAAGCAAATTGTGTTTTATACAATTGTATGTTATTATGAAATCATAACTGCAATAGATGTATGTTGTTTTACAATTATACCTATTGTAAATTAAGACTATTGTTATATATATATATATATATATATATATATATATATATATATATATATATAGATGGGGTTATTAAGCCTACATTATTTTGTGTGACTGTACCTGCAGTTCCTCCCTGACTTCCATCACTTTCTCTCTCTCTCTCTTTCTCTCTGCCTGTCCTGTCTCTTCATTACCAAAGCTGAGCTTCGACTGACGTAGTCTTTTCATTATATCTGAGTCAGTGTAAAAAGAAAACAATACAATGTTATATCTCCATTGTTTTACTCAAATTGAAATGAAAGAAAAGCATTACAACGTTTGTTAAAAGGTAATCCTTCTGACATTGGATGAATGTAATTCACTTTAGCTCTCTTGCTAGTTTATTCACGCAATTTAAACCAAAGTATAGCTGCAATATAAGTTAGTGTGGCTGAAGGCCGCTATCCACCTGCTGTTGGAGGCCTACTCCCACCTGTTGGGTGCTACTGTGCGGGGGAGGCCTGGTCTGGAGATACCGCGGAGAAACCGGAGTGTTGCTACACTGCTGCTTGCCTATTTCCTTGCTGCTGTCCTGACGTGGTTTTGCTTCGGGAACATCGTGGATGCTGTTGAGCTGGACTGGGAAAATGGCAAATGTCGTGTTTCTGCTGTGCTTTTTTTTGACTGTGCTGGACAAGGAGAAGTTTGCTAGTCATCCTGAAAATTCTGCTGGATTCGGGTCTGTTCTGCCGCCCGCAGTGGACATCCCCTGTACAGGTTCGGATGGGTTGCACAAACAATTGCTAGTTGCACTGTCGCGGACATTCATTTCGTCAAATGTCTGTCTCTCTCACATGCCTGCCACGATGGTCCTTCAGAATTGTTTTTCGAACTCTAATCTCACTTTCGCGAAGTGTGCTGGTGACTCTAGAACAGCTGACAATGTATGTGTGTTGATTAAGAGGAAAAGGTGCTTGGTATTTTTATTGTTGTTACTATCAGGAAATGTACAGCCAAATCCGGGTCCACCTAGTAGTTTTAGTCAAATAGCTACTCCTGCTGATTTTATTTCTAGATCGGGGTTAGGTTTAATTCATTTAAATGTGCGCAGTCTGTTACCTAAATTAGATTTTGTCCGTATTTGGGCGAGTTCAACTGATGCTGATGTCATTGTCTTATCAGAAACGTGGCTAGACAAATCCATCTTGGCCTCTGACATTTACATAAATGGTTACAATGTATATCGCACTGACCGTCCTAAAAAAGGTGGTGGCGTTTCCATTTACAGTTGCAAGAAAAAGTATGTGAACACTTTGGAACTACCTGGATTTCTGCATAAATTGGTCATACAATGTGTTCTGATCTTCATCTAAGTCACAACAATAGACAAACACAGTCTGCTTAAGCTAAAACCCAACAAACAATTATATGTTTTTATGTTTTTATTGAACACACCATGTAAACATTGACAGTGCAGGGTGGGAAAAGTATGTGAACCCTTGGATTTAATAACTGGTTGACCCTCCGTTGGCAGCAATAACCGCAACCAAACGTTTCCTATAGTTGCATATCAGACCTGCACAACGGTCAGGAGGAATTTTGGACCATTCCTCTTTACAAAACAGTTTCAGTTCAGCAATATTCTTGGGATGTCTGGTGTGAATCGCTCTCTTGAGGTCATGCCACAGCATCTCAATTGGGTTGAGGTCAGGACTCTGACTGGGCCACTCCAGAAGGCGTATTTTCTTCTGTTGAAGCCATTCTGTTGTTGATTTACTTCTGTACTTTGGGTCGTTGTCCTGTTGCATCACCCATCTTCTGTTGAGCTTCAATTGGTGGACAAGTTCTCCAGCAAAATGTCTTGATAAACTTGAGAATTCATTTTTCCGTCGATGATGGCAATCTGTCCAGGCACTGAGGCAGCAAAGCAGCCCCAAACCATGATGCTCCCTCCACCATACTTCACAGTTGGGATGAGGTTTTGATGTTGGTGTGCTGTGCCTTTTTTTCTCCACACATAGCGTTGTGTGTTCCTTCCAAACAACTCAACTTTGGTTTCATCTGTCCACAGAATATTTTGCCAGTAGTGCTGTGGAACATCCAGGTGCTCTTTTGCAAACTTCAAACGTGCAGCAATGTTTATTCTGGACAGCAGTGGCTTCCTCCATTTTATGACCAACTTATGCAGAAATCCAGGTAATTCCAAAGGGTTCACATACTTTTTCTTGCAACTGTATGTGAAAAATAAGTTTTGTGTAACAAATATGGTTTCCAAATCTGTTAGTAAACAACTGGAATTTTTAGCTGTGAATGTCGAAGTAACAAAGGGTCAACAGGTCATGGTGGTGGGTTGCTACAGGGCCTCCTCGGCTGTCAAGGACTCCTTATCTTCATTGGCAAAACTGTTATCTCAACTTTCCTACAAGGAAATAGTACTGCTTGGTGATTTTAATTGGGACTGGTTAACTTCTGTGTCAGAGGATTTTAAAAACCTGTGTACCTCTTTGAACATTACTCAGATTATAGACAGTCCTACTCGCCCAAATATTAAGTCCCCAAATAAATCCTCCTTAATTGATCTCATTTTAACAAATGTTCCATATAAATACTCATCTGTGGGAGTATTTGCTAATGATGTGAGTGACCACTGTGTTGTGTAGCCACAATTAGGGACACTAAAGTCCAAAAACTGAAACCACGCATCATCACAAAGAGAGATAAAAAACACTTTGTGGAGCAGGGTTTTTTACATGATCTGTTTGATTTTGATTGGGGAAAAATCGATCTGTGTGCTGATGTAGAAAGTGCATGGTCTTATTTTTATCTTGGTTTTATGAAAATTATAGATAAACATGCACCTCTGCCTACATTTAGAGTGAAGGGACGAAACAATCCCTGGTTTTCTGCTGAACTGTCCAGTCTCCTTCATGAGAGAAACAATGCCTGGGTAAAGGCTAGGAAATCAGGCTCAGAGGTAGAATGGCTACGCTTTAGGCAGCTAAGGAATAGCTTCACTTCACATGTCAAAAGTGCTAAGTCAAAGTACTATTTGTCTGTTACCACAGAAAACCTGAATAATCCTAGGAAATTTTGGAAAGCCATAAAATCGATTTCCACTAGTGATATCCCAAATGAGCTACCTCCGTGCCTCACCACAGCATCTGGCATTATATCAGACAGGGCTACTATGCTAAATTGCTTTAATAAGCATTTTGTCTCTTGTGGCTCTCTGTTTGATTCTGTCACTGACTGTGCTTCTGCTTCTGTGAACGCTCCAGTCCTTGACTCTGAACAATGTGGTCTGGAAAACCCTTTCAGTTTTACTCCTTTAACTGTTGGTATTGTCCATGAAGCTTTATCCAAGTTAGATCCTGGGATACCGGCTGGCCCGGACAACGTAGAACCTTTCTTTTTAAAGATAGCTGCAGATTTTATTGCTCCACCTCTTACTTCTCTTTTTAACCTCTCCCTCAGCACAAATACAATTCCTAAAGTATGGAAGTCTGCTTATGTCCTGCCTCTACTGAAAGGAGTGGAGGCAACTATTTTAAATAACTATAGGCCAATCTCTAAATTGTCAGTTCTGGCTAAGGTGCTCGAACGACTTGTGAGTGAACAAGTAAAGGAGTTTTTATGTATAAATGATATCCTGTCTAAACATCAGTCAGGCTTCAGGAAGAAACATAGCACCATCACTGCAACAATGAAAGTGGTAACTGATATTACTAGTATGCTAGATAATAAACAGAGTTGTGCAGCTCTGTTTATTGACCTTTCCAAAGCGTTTGACAACGTTGATCATCGCGTTTTAAAACAGAGGCTACTCAGTATTGGCATATCCAGCCATGCAGTGGGGTGGTTTGTGAACTACCTCTCTGAAAGGTCCCAATGTGTTCACTTTGTTGAGCTGTCTTCTGAGTGGTTAAACATTGCTAATGGTGTTCCTCAAGGTTCTGTTTTAGGTCCACTTTTATTCTCCATATATATCAACAGTTTAGGTGAAAATGTGGATGAAGCTACTTTACATTTCTATGCGGACGATACTGTGATGTACTGTGCAGGTCCCTCCATTCAGGAGGCGGTTGTTAAATTACAGGCTGTTTTTAACATTATTCAGACTCAGCTCTCTGAACTAAAGCTTCTATTAAATGTGGATAAAACCAAGATAATGCTCTTTTCAAAAGCTAAAAAGACACCAGAGCCTGTTTTAGATATTGTATCTACGCAAGGAACAAAACTTGAAGTTGTTGCCTGTTACAAATTCCTTGGTATCTGGCTTGATGACTGTCTCTCTTTTAAACTTCATGTCAATAACCTGCTTAAAAAACTGAGGGTTAGGCTAGGTTTCTTTTTCAGGAATAAGTCCTGTTTCTCGCTTGAGGCCAGGAAAAGGCTAGTCACTGTGACCTTTTTACCTGTGCTGGACTATGGTGATCTGATGTATATGAATGCACCTGCCAACTACCTGAGCAAACTAGATGCTGCGTATCATAGTGCTCTGAGATTTGTCACAATTTGTAAAGCACTTACTCATCACTGTACACTGTATACGAAGGCAGGTTTACCATCACTCACTGTACGGAGGCTCAGACACTGGTACACTTTTATCTATAAAGCTATGTTGGGCAAACTCCTGTATTATATCTGTTCATTGATAAAGCAGAAAGTTGCAAGCAGCTATTGTCTGCGATCGCAGGATATAGTCTTGTTAGATGTGCCAAGAGTAAGAACTGTCTTAGGTAAGACAGCTTTTATGTGCGCAGCTCCACTTGCTTGGAACAGTCTACAGGCAAAATTGAAATTGAGCATTTTTATTTCTCTGAATGTATTTAAGGCACGTCTAAATGAAATGCTTTCTGACACTCTGGGTATTTGTAAATGTTGAATATGTAAATATGATATCCTCTGTTGTTTGTTTGTATGTTGTTTTTATGTTTCATGTGGAACTAAAAGATGCAGGTCTTCCTTGTAAATGAGATCGATGATCTCAAGGGACCAATCTGTCTAAATAAAGGTTTGAAATGAAATGAAATGAGTGTGCATGTTGTCGGGCGTCCACTGACTAACGTAGAGCGTTCACAGAGGATCTGTTGGTCATATGCAACCTGATGTCATATGATGTCCTGATGCACAGAAACACAAGCAGCTGCTTTACTCAGATCTCTAGATACTTCATCACTCCTTCGCTCCTCCGGTACAAGTCCGGGCTGCTCGGCTGCTGTGGTTTGTTGATACATGTCGTCTTCTTCTGTTTGCTTTAATCGAGGCTACGCAGTTATGCAGCGCCCCCATCGGCAGTAAATGGAAGTACTACAAAGAACCCCATTCAGTGCAATTATTTCACAAGTTTTGTATACACAGCTCGAAAAATATTACCGAGGTCCGGACCACGGTGACCTCAATGGTAGATAAGGCCATGGCTACAGGCAGGCCCCGTAGTGATAGCCCTATAGTTTAAATCTACTACCCACAAATAAACATATGGACATGGGTTACTATTTAACAAAAAATGGTAAATGTATTTAGGAACCTATCAATGTGATTTTAAGTGGGGGTGGACCTCAAATCCTCTAGGGGGGTCCGGGGGCTTGCTCCTCTTAAATTTTAAAATGTTGGAGTTAAATGCATCAATCTGGTGCACTTTGAGGGGAAAACAAAGAGATTAGATCTATGGGAACACCTATACAGATGTAGCGATTCATTTCAGACAGTTTGAAACGCGAGGGCCGTGATTGGTACGTGATCTGCCCTCGCTCAAGGGAAAACCTCCAGCTTAACTTGAGACCACCCCCGTGATAGATAAATGTAATTATAATGAAGCCAGCTGCAATGGATCATTAATCCAACAGGGGGTGCAGTGGGGTTCCACACTGGAGCTCATGTGAAATAAAGTCAGATACAGTACGCTGGATGTACAGCGGAACTTTGTTAAGATCCATATGTCACGGATATCATACTCTGTGCTAAATAAGACACATGTAATCATTTACAAAACATCACCATGTTGTTATTTAACAAAATAATGTTGTTTAGTCGAAAAAAACGAACGGGAGGAAATGCAGCCCGGCTCTCGATTTTTAATCCTAATTTAATCATCATCTTCACCACGATCATTTATGTTTATGTTCGCCGAATTGACATGAAATCACTGACACATATGAATATACTGTATTCAACTTCATTAAAACGTTATTAACGTGCCTAAACTCAGTAATTCACTAAAAATATTTATATTTTAATGGAGCCTCGTCGGCAGATCAGGACCCCAACGCACAGCGGAGGGATCTTGGTCTGCATGACGGGTGTTTTTCCCCATAAGGAACAAGTCGCTGCAAATTATCCCGCTTATTACATGGCCACATTCTCAAGAAAGTAACGACATGACTCCCAATATTAATTGAAATGCTTTTATGGATTTAGAAAATGTTTTTATTGATTTAAAAAATAGTTGTATGTTTTGATTTAAATTGACATGCATCCGCTAAGAAAAATAGTCCGTTGTTACCGTTTTTTAAACAATGTGAATGAAACGGCAGCTCTCTCCCCCCTCCCCCCCTGATCTTTCTTCTCCAGCAGCTAAATTAACTGTAGGTTACACTGAGTGACCATAGACTGTATGTGACAAGCTTACAGTTAGTGACGTAAAAACACCATAAAAGCTGGTGGGTTGAAAGCAATACGGGAGGTAAACATAACAACAATAATTGTGATTTATTTATTGTGGCTTTTATGTTTTTATGTATAAAATGTTATGTAATTCAGGCTTATAGTTCATCCTTCTCTAAAAACCTTCAACAATGACAATATTCATAGTAATTTAATAAATCCTTCCAACACACATTGTAAAAAATAGCCTACTGTAAGTTAAGAAATCATTCCAATATGTACATCTTCTGATGTAACAACAATAACATTATAAATAGTAACATAGCTGGTATTGCACATTTAGCTTTGAGTGTTACTGACCTGAGATGTTTTTATTACATGAATTAAGGTGACTGAGGCTTTGGGATGCAAACTCATCTGTATGAAAAAGGTGACAAGGATCCGAGCCCCCGGCTACCCCACCCCACGGAATATCGGCTTTAAAATGAGGAATAACAGAGGATTTCAGCAGAACAACTAAAGCAGCAGTGTTAATAATAACAGAAACGCCCAAGAGTCACATCTAATATAAATATATAAAAGCATTTATTTTTAATTGTGTAGCAGTCAGTTTATAATTTTGGCAGCACTGTTGAGCATTTTGAAAATGTATTTTCATGCCTCTGTGCAAGGCTTAGTCTTTCTATCTTTATAGCCACATGGTGTAAAGCAGGGGTCGGCAACCCCTGGCACGCGTGCCAGCATTGGCACGCGGCACCGTAACCAGTGGCACACTAGGAATAAGTGGAATAAACGTGCAATAATATTTGAATTGTATTTTCGGATCCTGAACGAGACCGCCGCCAGAGCGCGTCTACCTGCAGAAGCCATGCACGCAATGCAGCCCCGCTGACTTTCTGCCGCTTTCCTCCGTGGTGCAGTGCTGATCGTTTCACCACAGAGGAAAGCCCTTCACAAATTGCAGTAGGCCCAGCGCTGGGCCTACCCATAAGGAGCTGTACAAATGCCGCAGTTTTTGCGTGGCTGTGTCTTTAGTTGAAAGCCCAGTGGCGATCTGCTCATCGAAATAATATGCTACAAAGGGGCGGACTGGCCATCTGTGTGTTAAACTTTCCTGTCGGCTCCCAGACCGTAGTCGAGGAGGGCAGCAGCAACAAGGTTCAATAACCCACTTTAGCTTAAATGACTGGAGAGAGGCGAGCTCTTCTTGGGAGGCCGTTGCATTTATTTAGCTGTTCTTCTGTTTCACAAAATACATCACAGACCTCTGTTTTTCTGCTGCCTTGTTTCACTTCCAGAAACATACTCACGTTCCACCCTCACTGTCGCTCTGCCATCCACACAGACACATGCACAATCCACACCTCTCTCTCTCTTAAAGGGACAGCGATCTCATGACCCTAACATCATAACATGTGTGTTCTGGAGAATCACAGAACGGACGATTGTCCTTATTATTATGCCGTTTAAACCAATTATTTAAATGTGGTAAATGTGTAAGTTTCGTTGACAGGTCCACACACTGCTTCCCCGCAGCGAGGCTCCCCCCGCCCTCCGGCTGATAGTTCACGTGCGTCAAGCTCCTCAACCCCTCCCCCCCCACCGTTGATAATTCTCGATTGTCGGCACACTGATAACCAATTTTTTTTTAAATGGCACTTCATATCAAAAAGGTTGCCGACCCCTGGTGTAAAGTAACTAAGTTCATAAAAAGTACTATACTTTGGCACAATTTTGAGATATTTGTACTTTATTTAAGTATTTCAATGTTTTCCTACTTTGTTCTTCTACTCCACTACAGTTCAGAGGTACATGGTGTACTTCTACTCCACTCCATGTATTGAATACCTTTAGTTATTTTACAGATGTGGATGAATGATGTGAAATATAATCAAGTGTTAAATCAGACTTTAGTTCCACCTGGAGTAAATCCACAAGCTACCCTGCAGTATACAAAGTGATTCAAACTAGCTGCACCTTTAGCAGCTTTGAGAACACTTTCATGATCAATCATTATAAAACATATCATATCTATTATTCTGAAATGGACCAATCTGCACAATGACTACTTTTACTGTCGCTACTTTAACTATATTTTGATGATAATACTTTTCTACTTTCACTTGAGGAACATTTTGAATGCAAGACTTTTAGTGTAACAGAGTATTCCTACACTCTGGTACTTCTACTTTTACTCAAGAACAAGATCTGAGTACTTCTCCTTTTACTCAAGTACAAGACCTGAGTACTTCTACTTTTACTCTACAAGATCTGTGTGCTTCTACTTTTATTCTATTACAAGACCTGAGTGCTTCTACTTTTACTCAAGTACAATATATATATATATATATATATATATATATATATATACTTATAACACCTCTGTGTATAGCCTATGAAAAAAACTATTAGAAATAGAAGGCTAAAGCTAACGTTAGCAGATAGTGACAATATATGCTAGCTCGCTAGCTCAACGATTCTTTAAATAATATTGCCACAGAAAAAACTTTTCAGTTCACATCACGCTCTGCCGCTCCGACAGGGAGCTCTGCTCTGAACACCTGAACGGCCCGTTCTAACAGCTGTTCACCAGCGGTCCAGTCTGTGCCACAGTGACTCCGGACGCGAAGTTAATATTAACGAACGCACCCGTAGGTAATATAGCTGCTGAAGCTAGACCATCATCTCGGAGCAGCAGAGCCTTATTATACATCCATGAGCAGAGCCGACAGGCAGGAAGACTGGAGCACACAGCTCGCACTTCATTATTATATATAAAAAAAGAACACCATGCGTGTCATGATGGCACATAACAGCTCACGGCCGCAGATTACTCCGGGTCCCAGACCCCCCCATTCCGCAAAAATATTTTTATTGCAGATCGAAATGAAATGACATGAAATCCCTGACAAATATGAATATACTGTATTCAACTTCATTAAAACGTTATTAACGTGCCTAAACTCAGTAATTCACTAAAAATATTTATATTTTAATGGAGCCTCGTCGGCAGATCAGGATCCCAAAGGGTAGCGGAGGGATCCTGATCGTTTTTTAAACAGTCTGAATGAAACGGCAGCTCTCAGCTGTGTATTTACACAACTAACAGCCCATCAACCACAGCTCTCTCCCCACCTCCCCCCCGATCTTTCTTCTCCAGCAGCTATAACTGTAGGTTACTCTGAGTGACAAGCTTACAGTAGACACAACACTGTCATTGCAAGTGACCCTCAGTTAGTTGACTTTTATGTTCAACTGCTAAATTCGTTACTGATAAAAAAGGGCTTCTACTGTTCCTAATTACCTTAACACTAGAACCGCCAGAGGTTTTTTTATAGGCCTACCTAAAACCGTCAAATCCCGCTATTAGAATGCAATTTTTAACAACATAGGGTGCTACATAACACACTTTCAGGAAAAGTCACGGACTGGGAGACTTTAATATTTTATTGAAAAAGAGTTGCATTGCACACACACAACACACATCACACAAATTGACCCGATTGGTGGTTCTAGTGTTAAATAAACTCACCAATTAATTAAACTAGTTCAATACACATTATTAGGGGTGCACCGAATGGGAAATTCTTGGCCGAAACCAATACCGAAAATAGGAAACAGTTGACCGAAAACCGAATGCCGAAAGGCCGAAAATGATTAATAGAAATATATATATATATAATGTATACATTTTTTACCAATGTTGTTCAGCTACCTGATTATGGAAAAATACATGATTATGGCAAAACTTAGCTTAAATAATAATCACTATTATGGGTCCATAAAACATTTATTCAGCACTTTTGAATGCATACAGTACATTAATTCCAAGTCAAGTGCATTTTATTTTCTCTGTAGGATAACTACAACAAAGTGCATTCAGAACAAAGCCAAGGTGCTTTAAAATAAACATCTAGGCCAGTAGGCCTACTACAAAATTGTGTAAATAAAGACTGTAACAGCCAGGCCTTCAACAACAACAAATGCACCTATAAGTGCATGCATACAAATGTGCAAACTGGATAAATCCACATGAATGTAACTATTTACAAATGAAATTACAATTGAATTTCAAGAATCTGTAAATAAGGCTGTCTGTCCTCATAAGCAAAGTAGTAAACATTGTATAAAGATACATAAAGTGAAAACTGGATACAAAATCCACAACCAATTACAAATGAAATTACAATTTCAAGAATCTGCAAATAAGGTGGTCTGTCCTCATGAGCAATGTAAACAACATTGTATCATTTCGATACCGAAAGTACAATATATTGAACACTGCTGCTGTCATTTCCCCCTAATGATAACCTGAGATGGTGAATTATAACTCACATTGAAAATTGTTCAGGAAAGTGGGTATAGAGTAGACATGTAGAACTAGATAAGCTTATGATAAGCCAGCCTTGTCTACTTATTAAGGAAAAGTGGGAGGTTCTTTTTAATGAACAGTAGCTTCTCTGCTTTATCAGCCATAAGTCTGTTCCTCTTCTCATCAAGCACATGAGAGGCAGCGCTGAACAGTCTCTCGCTGTCAGTGCTTGTGATTTGATCTTACTCCACATATTTGTCCGGGTGTTTTGATTTCAAGTGGTGGAGTAATCCCGAAGTGGTGAAAGTCTTTGCAGTTACACCCCCTCGAGAAATGTCAGCTGAACAAGTTTTACAAATCGCAATCCGCGCCTCTTTCTCTGATATTTTTAAATATCTCCAAGCAGCAGACATGTTGGCTGTGAGCCAGCCGCGAGCATGGTCGCGCGCCGTGCTTGTCGCCGCGTTTTGATTACTTCATCACAACAACACGTTAGCTTACCAACGTAACCCTGTTCTCTGACATTCGGTGATATTTTTTCGGTGCTAGAACCCTTTCGGCCGAAAGGGCCTTTTTAACCATTTTTCGGCCGATGATTTTCGGCGGCCGAATATTCGGTGCATCCCTACACATTATATTTATTCTTATCATTCTTTATGAGTGCAGAAATAGTCTTAAAATCAGATCTGTTTTTTAAATGAAATCTGACGGCAGGCAGTTAGCTCTGATCACCTATGATAAATGCGCCGCACCTAATCGCTGGCCATTCAGCCACAGAGCTCCCTCTATACAAATCAAACTGTAGACGGTGTGAAAGCACCTATTGTTTTAAATAATGGTCGGAATGTGACCTGTGAGCCTTCTGAATTACCGTGGGACAGCACATTCTAAACTAAAATGTTCAATCAATAAAGACATCTAATCTTATCTTAATAATATCTTCATATTAATAATAATAATAATAATAAATCATACAGTATGTGTCCAAAAGGGAGCAGGAGGAAGCGAACACAAAAATATACAACAAATATACTGCATATTAAAGCAAACGATTGTAAAGGTAAAAGTATGAGCATAACAAATAAAGAAGTGTAATGTAAACATTTACATTATTATTATGATTATTTAATATATAAAGACTATATGTTATTGAATTACAAGATTAGATATACTTTAGTATAGTATCTAAAATATTGATGTGTTCAAATGCTCTTCAAAACACAACTGAAAGTCCATGAAACTTGTCTTTCTGTATTTGTGAATGAAGCGCCATCTCCTGGTTAAAACCTGAAATTGAAAATCTGGCAACGCCCTCTTGGAAAATAGTGGGAGGGCTTAACATTCCTCTATACTGGTCTTAGGCAGGTCGTAGGCAGGAAGCTGGAGTCTGAAATGAAGTGCTACATCTGTATGAAACAGAACTGTATACATTTCAATAATCATAAAATCATGGCAATAACCAATAACATACCATTTCCAATATGAAAAAACACTGAAACTTGTTTATTTATTTTTGGTTCATTTATAGTTGTGAGTGTGTCTGTGCTCCTGAATCAGCCTCTCCTGTCTTCCTCCTCTCCCCCCTGCTCCTCTTTGAGGCAGCAGCAAAGTTTTAGCTCTCAACAAGTTTTAAAAGTGTATCTTCACCTACTGTAATTAACTTTTTTTATTATTATTCATGCCTTTTTTTACTAATCACTACCCTCTCAAATGGAAATATGTGTTTACATAAATGGTGACCAAACCGTTTCAGACCCACTGAGAACTTAGACTAAGTTAACTATCTAAACACTCAGAGTCCTTTACCTCACCTGAGCTGAGCTTATCCCGAGCTTGAATGAAACAGAGAGACCAATCAAGGGCTTTGATTTATGATCTGTATGACAGTGGCCATGTCGGCAGACCACATCATGTCGACAGCCTGTCACCCTGTGTGAGGCAGGCCATCGGGAAACCCCCCGGTCCTCCCGATGGCCAGTCCGGGACTGGATACGGGAGGCGTAGAGCAAGGGATCATTGTCCAAAAGTTAATCGATTGCGGATGGCGTCGTGGTCGCGGACGAAAAAATAAATACTTTTTTTTTTTTTTTTTTTTTTTTTTTTTTTTTAAAATGGGTCGCAAAATATACTTTGGCTGCCGTTAATATACCTGGGCGGCCCGCCCAAGTAAAGTCTATGGGCCCTTCTCACTTCTCTTATTTTTCATTTCCTCGCTCCTTGGTCTCGGCCTCACCGGAAGTTGATTTGTCTCCGCCATCTTGAGTAGCGTCCTAATGGCCTTATTTTTGCCAGAGGAGCGAGGAGCGATAATGGAGGAGCTATAATCGAGGAACCACCAGACCATCCTCCGATGAAATCCTCAGACACTCGCCCCGCCCCCTTACTGTGTATCGCTCACTGATTGGACGATGCAGTGCATGCACTGATCTGATGCTTCTTGACATGAGAGCAGTTTCCCAGCGGAGTGAAGAAAATACATGAACCTCACGGGAGTCACTCCTCAGTTTATACCTTGTTTTGTTTCAATTCATGTATAATTTAGTTACAAATATGTGATAAATCTGAACAACAAAGTGGTCAAAAATCAATTTATGGAAACATTTTAATGATCGCTTTTTTCGTTTTACATTTATTGTCATTTCCATTAAGTCAGTCATTAACTGCTATTTAAAATGTTAATTTGCTACATATTCAAACAAACAAACAAAGTGTGCAATCCAATGAATGTTAATCCAACTGGGTTTTGATAGCCTATGTTATCTATCTCTTTTTCTTCTCTGAATTATTTTATTTATTTTGTGCACTCAAACTATTGTTCGTTTATACATTTTAAGAATGGCGTTTATCTTTTTTGAGAATTAGTTCTTATTTTATTTTATTTATTTGGGTCTACAACAGATGATACAAATGTTTGTGTCAGTAAATGTGTACTAACAGGGTGTGTGTGGAAATAACGGGGACAGAGCTGGCTGCTTTCAGACGATCAGCTGTGCAGCGTCATCACAAACGGACGTCGCTTCATGTGACGCTCCGGAGGAAAGGACGTCCCATTGCTCTTAAAACTAATTTCCCTGCTTCTCGTGGTTTTCTTGCATTTCTCCATGCTTCCCTGGTGGGAGGGACTAGTCACAGGGAAACGACGCAAGTGAGGGACGCAAGGAATCCATTTAACCGAAGTGATAAGGGCCCTATGAGTGGGAAACCCTGGCATGATGTTCAGTAAACGACAAGTCAAAATCGAAGGATCCAACGTGTTTTTAAACGGAACAGAAATAGAACTAGTCTCCCAGTTCAAGTATCTTGGAGTCATATTGGAGTCGAACTTGACTTTTAAGAAACATATTAAGAAAGTATCCAATACCATTCAATTCAACTTGCAACATTTTAAACAAATTAGACCCTTCTTAACTGTCAATGCTGCAAAGTCATACCTCCACTGTATGATTCTATCCCACATTGAATACTGTTTGACAAACTGGTCAATTGCTTGTGCCACAAACCTGAAACCCATAGAACAGCTGTCAAGATTTTTGACAGAAAGCCAAATTCATACCACCACTACTGTACCATCCTTGAAAAACACAATTTCTTGAGTTTTGACTATTTTAAGTATTTTAAAAGTATATGCTTTATTTATAAATGTTTACATGGACTGGCCCCCCCCTCAGGGGAATTCATCCACAAAAAACACACTGGACGCTGCACTAAGTCAGAAGCCAGAGGAGACTGTGAAGTCCACCACAGACGGACCACTTTTGGACAAAATGTCCTTTCCATTAAGGGCAGCTCATTCTGGAATAGCCTCCCAACTGAAATACGGGATTGTCCCACTCTCAATAGCTTCAAAGGTCAACTCAAAGAATGGTTGAGAAACAAACATCCGTGCAATCACCGCTAAATGCACTTTAATACAGGGGTATCTTCTCTCGCACTTTATGTATTTCTTTTATCTTCTCTTGCACTTTATATGTTGTTGCTGCTGTATTGTACTGCCATGTAGTAAATGCTTGTATGCTGCTCATGCTCTTTCTGCATATCATGTATTTATTTTTGCTATGTATATAAATGTCATGTTTTTAAATGTTGTATGTGAGGGATTAAGGCTCAAAGCTCAAATCTGGCATATTTATATTTGAAGCATTATTTGTTTAAAGTGTTCATCAATGTGCACTGTCCCTTTTCAAATAAACGATTAAAGGTGGGGTAGATAAGTTTGAGAAACCGGCTCGAGATACACTTTTTTTTATATTCCATGGAATGCTCTTAACATCCCGATAGCAATGAATATCTTAAGTGCTTTGACAAAAAATCCATACAAAAAATTCATCTGTGGAAGCCGTAGTACTGTAAAAAGCACGACCGATCATCTGAGCCGGCACGGCTAAAATAACTGGATGGCCTACCAGCCTGTCAGCCTTCCATCTGTGCACAAACCTATCTCGTGCCCTCATTGGTCATGCGCGCGTTCGCGTGTTGGAGGCAGGGTTTCCGTTAGCCGGTAATTACCGGTTTTTAGCTGGTAAAATGTCATTAAAACCGGTAAATTCAAAACCTGCCAGTCAAAATGTCCGATGCTCCGATCGATTGGCCGCCGATCATTATCGGCCGATATTCACTCTTAATAGTTTGATCTGTGCTCTCTATAAAGGCCGATCAGGAGAGCTGGATCTGATCGATATGGAGATAAACGCGAGTGAAGTGTAACCGTACACGAGAGAGGGATCATATCATCTGCTTGCATAATCACCTGAAGCCCCGCCCACTGTTTAGCGCTGTGCATGAGAAACTGACGGGCTGTCAGGAGAGAGAGGGAGGGAGACAGGAAAAGAGAGGATCCGTTGCTCTCGTGTTATTATTCAATGTTAATTTGAACTTTTGAATAATGTACTTCTTCTACCACGAGTAGTTTGTTTGAATGTAATAATTATGTTTGTTGAATCATTTATTGAAAAATGAATCTGAATTTTTCGATCTGTTACGATTATAAACTGAAGCAATATAAAAACGAGTTTTAAACAGTATATCCGGTCCTAGTCCGGTAATTACCTGCTAACGGAAACTCTGCTACACAATTATTATCAGTGTTTCCCCTACCATTGTCTTGGCGGGGCGCTGCGCCCTGCCAACGGAGCCCCTCGCCCTGCCTGAAATTCAAGGTGTTTTTTTTTTTAATTATTATTTTAAAATATATATACATATATATACATATATACATATATATATATATACATATATACATATATATATATATATATATATACATATATACATATATATACATATATACATATATACATATATATATATATATATATATATATACATATATACATATATATACATATATACATATATACATATATATATATATATACATATATACATATATACATATATATACATATATACATATATACATATATACATATATACATATATATACATATATACATATATATACATATATACATATATACATATATACATATATACATATATACATATATATATATATACATATATACATATATACATATATATATATATACATATATACATATATATATATATATATATATATATACATATATACATATATATATATATACATATATACATATATATATATATACATATATACATATATATATATATATACATATATATATATATATATATATATATATATATATATATACACACATATATACATATATATATATATATATATATATACATATATACATATATATATATATATATGTATATATACACATATACATATATATACATATATACATATATACATATATACATACATACATACATACATACATACATACACATATATATAGAACCAAACTGCAACTGAAGTAATCTATCTACGGTCACTTTTCACATTGAACATGTGCTCTTTTATTAAATAAACTAAACGCCTATGTTATTTATCCAATGTGCATGTTTCAGTGTCCACAGCCTTGCGTATTCACATTCTCCCTCCGCTCTGTTTCTGAAGGGCGGGCTCCGCTACCCCCCCCACCCCACCCCACACGCACACACGCGAATGCACACTCACAATCAGAGACAAGAGCGGAGGAAAGGAGGAGAACAAAAGCTCTGCTGTCTCCCCGTTTGTGTGTGTCCCCAGTTTCAAATTTGTTTATTATTATTTTTTAACCGCAAGCCGTTATCGTCACGGGAGAAGGACACACACAGCCTGCCCAGGTGGACGCGAGCGAACGCGACAACGAACGTAGCGTGCGCATTCTAAAAATAGCTTACAGATGGTGAGCAGGTACCGCGGTTTTGAACTACAGTATTGAATTTGACAGAAAACAACAATGAAACGCCAGCAGAAGAATAGTCTAATGAGTTGGGTGAAAAAAAAGACAGAAGATGTGAGTTGGTTTATTCAGTAAATTAGCTCAGAATAATTGGATGTTCTGTCACTTGTTGATGTGAGGCTAATGCAGGATTTGCTAGCTTGATGCTACCGGCATTTAGCGGCAGTGACTCAACAAATTGCCACTTAAAATGTATCGTCAGCAATGTATGACAAGCAGACTGCTTGTTTAATGTTAGACTCACACCAATAGCTCAATATGATCATAACACGATTGCTTTCATATCAGATATCAGATGAGGTGGAGCTGCCTTCAGCAATAGAGGATGAGGCAGAGAGAAGCAGCATCAGCAGCACAGGGTTGCAGCAGGTATGTTATATGCTGTAGTCAGGTGATTTAAATGTATCAATGAAAGGAAGAAGTGTAGGCTACATGATAAGAAGGGAATACAGTTTGAATTAAAGTAATAAAGTACAGTGTAACACTGTACTTTATTACTTTTTAATGTACAAATACTTTAGTACTGTACGATATCAATAACAATAATCCACAACTCCTCTCTGCTCCAGAGGATAAAAAAAAATCTGTGTTTCGGGGTACCCGAGCAGCAACCTGCCAAGGCAGTAAATCTAGGGGAAACACTGATTATTATTATTATTATTATTATTATTATTATTATTATTATTATTATTATTGAAACATGACCCATAAGTTTCAAATTTGTCTGGTAAAATCCATTCTGTCCGCACATTTGACCGGCGAGAAAAATTTTTGAGCGGAAACCCTGTTTGGAGGAGGGGCTCTGTAAGGAAGTGGCAGATTTTTTCCGGCTGTGTATTTTCAAATTCTAGCGCATTCGAGCTGGTTTCTCCACAATTACCTACCCCACCTTTAAATGAAATGAATGAAGTGCATAATGTGGACAAGATCATTGTGGCAGTCACAACTGACCCAGGCTGCTGTACGTGACTGAATATATGAATATAGCAGAAATAAACTGTAGAATACATTTCTACAGTAAAAAAATATATACTATAGAAACACCTCAGATATCTTTCTTGTTGTCCAGTAGTCTCCCTCTAACCGTATCTCTGCCGTACGACTTCATATTGTCAATATTCTGTTAAGTATGTGCCTCTCACTTTAAACCCCTAAGCTGCCAACCTCCACCTCACCATAATTATTTTTCCTCTCATCCACACTCCCCATCTCTCCTCTGCCTGTCTCATACTTCACTCTCACCACAGCATAAGGCTACTTAACACCATCTTAACTCCAGTGATAAACAACAGACTAGTCATTCCTCTATCAATCAGCATCCCTCCATCCCTGCTCTCTGAGGCTGTGCAATTTCCCAGTCCTCTCAGGGTCTGATTTACTTCCTCCTCACTGTCTGTCCTGGCTTATTCTCTCCTCGTTGCTTTTTCTCTTCACTAAATCTGTGCTGGGTCAGCTCCTCTACTCTGCACGTTAATCTGAGAAACATTTCCCATTCACTTCTCGCAGCCCCTATCATATACAAACAACCACTCTTTCACACTTGTTTCTCTGCAGAACAAGTAGGAATTCTCCTGAAATTATATTAAAATAAACTACTCCTACACCTGAGAATTGCTCATGCATATTTAATAGCACCTTAAATATCAATCTCGTGGAAATCTAATGACAAAAACAAGATAAAACAACAGAGAGAATACAGTCAGCATATTGTGAATAAGTTGCGCTCAAAAGACTTAAGACATAATAACTGCTGAATGCAGAAAAACACTTGCAAAAGGATGCAACACAAACCATACAATTAGATGCTACCTTGGGCTGTTCGTACCATGCCTCCTCCATTAAAGCTTAAAAAAAATAACTGGGATGAAAAACGCCAAAAACAATCATCAATTTACTATTTGAAAGAAAGTAGTTTTGGCCCGCAGCCTCTGTCTCAAAAGAATCAAATTAACTCGAACTTCTTATATTACATTTCTCAGCCAATGTAATCAATGTAGTACAAGGGGAAAAGAGAGCGAGAAAGAAAAGACAACAGCAAGTAATTTGAAAAACTATATATTTCTAGAGGTTTTCTAAAGCAGGCACACTTTTTCTGCCTCTCCAGCAAACTCGATGTTTGAGGGACAACGACTAAAGTCCTGGCTGTGCTATAAAAGTTATTTCCGTGTGTGTGCGTGTGTGCGAGAGAGTGATAGAGAAAAAAACTCCCTTTCATTCCATTTGACAACTCGACTGTTGGTAAAGACTATTGAGGTTTAATTTCAACAAAATGCAACATTTCCGGTCATCAGTGTTAAAGGTCCCATGTCATGCTTTTCCGGTTATTATCCGTCCACTTGTGTGTTATGAAGGTTTTTATGCATGTAAACGGTCTGCAGAGTCAAAACCCTCAAAGTACACCCTGTAGCGAGTAAAACTCTAACACAGAAAATACCTCCCCAAAACGCCTGGTTGGAGATACGTCACTGTCCATTGATTCCTCCGGGTACCGCATGATGTCATGCGTTACCCGGAACCAAATGGACCAATCCATGGAGCCGTTACGTTAAGCCCCCGCTGATTGGTCCAAATTGACCAATCCACGGACTTCCTCACACACACACACTCTCCTCCCTGGCTGCAGGCTGATAACAGACAGTTGCGATCGCGGCGAAATTCTCTCTGCAGACCCATTCTCACAGCGTTTATCAACCTTTTTCTTACTCAATATCAAGTCACACTTATTGTTTTTACTTCAGCTGTGACTTTGTGTGTGCTCAGGGTGAGTTTGGCTGTGTTTCGCTGTCGCTAAACAAGGAAACCACACCTCCATGGAGCTCAGCGCGATTCACAACGTCCCGACCAATCAGAGCACACTGTGCTCACAGCAGAGTCCTGCATCGGGTCGGGTACCCGCATAAAAGGTGATTCGCGGGTGGTATTTTTTCAAACGCTTTTTTCCGGGTTCGGTTCTGGGTAAAACAAAGATGATGATGAGGGTCGGGTCGCGGGTCTTGCATAATAAATATATTAAAATAATAATAATTTAGTTTAATGTTTAAATCCTCAGACCTCTCCCCCGCGGGACCGCGCATAATCATAACCTCTGCAGCGCATCAATCTGCTTCTGAGCGCACCACATTCTGAATGGCTGAGGTGAAGCTCTTTATAGCGGAGAATACAGCATTTTCAAAAACACTTCCTCAAGAGCAAAATCCAACGTCTGGGAGGCGTTTGGTGTCATCCTAGATGGAGAAAATAACCAACATCCCACGCTTTTTTAGACAAATATGCAACTGCGTGTGTTAATAATTGCACGTTTTCACTGCTCATATATATGCGGGTTCGGGTCGGGTTGCGGATCCTGTGCCGACGGGTCGGGTTGCGGAACTAATTGGCAATATGTGCGGGTAGCGGGGCGGGTTCGGTATTGCACGTCGCGGGTGCGGGGCGGGAGCGGGTCTTGAAAATCAGACCCGTGCAGGACTCTGGCTCACAGGGAGGGTGGGGGCTGGAGCTATTGGAGCTACAACGAGCCTTTAAAAGGGAGAGAGTGAAATTCAGTGAAAACAAGTAGTTTACAGATATGCTGTATGAGAAACCAAAGTGATTTTGGAAAATTGCACAATATAAATCTATTCTAGTAGACCTCAACAATGGAATTATGATCAGTGGAAATGGCCATGACATGGGACCTTTCAATTTGACAGGGACGTACACAGCATTATGCTAATACTGTACACTTTGTTTTGCTCCACTGCTGACTTTTTGGCTTGCACTGCCAAATAGCAAAGCAAATATTATTGCGGCCCCCCTGAAGCATTAATGGCTTTCCAGCAATCTTCTTTCCTCTTTTACTTCTGTTTACTTAACTAATCTTTGCAATCGTAGTAATTCAGGCTGAGAGGCTGGAAAAGGGTGATTTAAAAGTAATTTGTGTCAAATCAAATGACGATAAGTGCCACATCTTGGCAGGTTATAATTTGTAAATGAGACAAAGTTGATGATTATATCTCTAAAATACTTGGTTGTTAATGTGACAGAAACTATTTTTGTGATTTAATAGTATACGGATATGCTGTATGATTCAGGAAAACGTCTTGACTTCATTTGATTATGATGTTTTAGTACCCCATGAATCAGAACAAGCTCATATCGCTTGTAAAATTAGTGTTGTACCTGCTCCAAATGTGTGACATGAGAATCATTCTGTGAAAGTTCTCCAGTGCTCCTTTGACAGCAACATTTGTCTGTAAGGAATAAGTCAAAGACAAATGTACCCCACAATACATGCAAGGAATGCTTACTCTATAGTGGAATCCAGTACAGGCCCCCTGCAGTAACATTACAACGGTCCTATAGTTTTAATATCCGTCTTGAAGGCCCCATGGCATCCTTCATGTCTTCCTGGGTTTTGTGATTTATTTTGATTCAAATTACTTGAGGGCAATCTGAATGTAAAGGCCATGGCAAACAATTACCATCAGGTTAGAAGTTTGAAGCGCTCTGAAACCACCGGAGATAACTGGTGACAACAACTCCACACTTAAACCCGTTGCAGTAGCTACAGTGTTTGTTAGAAACATAACAAATAAACAGTTAGTCAAGTTTACTTGTAGGTTGTGACCTTCCATCGCCAAATTGAAATGAGCACAGACTATTACAGCTTGTAACCATAAACAGACCTCGACACTAGGACTGTACCCGAATATCCGAATATTCGTTCGTTGGAGTACTATTCGGGTTTCAACTTCGTTATTCGGATATTCGTTTTGTTTGTTTTTTCCCGGGTTTTTTTTTCAAATTGAATTTATTGAAATCTCCAATATCAACGTAAGAGCTTGTGCCTCTTCGGGGGGTGCTAACACTTAACCATAAATGTTATCGTTTAGTTTCTCCGTCTTTATATGTAGATATTACTTTTCTCCGTTAATCTCCATCACGTTGTTTCCATAGCAACAACAACTTCCTGTCAACTGCGCTAACTCTCCTTCAAAATAAAAGCATGGCCATAAATAGGAAGCCAAGCCAAATTACACTTAAGACATATACAACTGCAACGAAAGTAACAAACAATGTGATATCCTTTGGGTATAAATTGGGTTACATTAACAAATAACTATAAAACAACAATACTGTAGAATAACAAAATGAATGCCGTGCATACACCGAAATACATGTGTTGAAGCGGTTCGCTGCTGATTTTAGTTTATAGGCCAGAAATAATATGTAATCTTTCCAGCATTTACTGGGTTCGATTCCAGTTGGACCTGCCCTCAATAACTCTACAGGGAGCCAACCAGGAAGCATCCTGACCCAGTGGCCGAGCAGAGACATCCTGTTAAGAGGCTCAAGCTTGCTGTTTATAGGGATGCATTGTTCCATCCCTTTCAGTCCTAACACCAATACAGATGCCCAGGCTTTGGGTATTGGCAGGTGAAGAATACAAATCCAATAACAGTGATTCATTAAGCCGTAAATCCTCACTGTGTGAAAGAGACTGGGATCATTCTATTATGTGAAAGACGACATTAGGCTTGACTTCAAAATTGCTTTACTAATGCATTCATTAAAGTAATGGTATTTTGATTCAGTCAATTGTCACCAATACCCAATCCAGCCATTTGAGACGGTATTTTTTCCTGGGTAACTAGCTCATTATAATAAAAATATATGTTCCAAACTAATCACTTATTCATGACGAGGCAGAACAGGTGCAGAAAATCAATGGTTATCGTGCATGAGCCTTTGCTAAAACCTTAGCTAAGTTAAAAGATCATCATTATCCCAAGCACATGACTAAATTACACAACCATTCCCTTCAGGCCAAACAAAATCAGGAATCTTAGTTATAATCCATAAAGTTGACAGTGTGTGAGTTAAATAACCATTATTTTGCACATGGAGCTTTAGATTGGCTCTCATCGTGGTCAGGTGGGTGCATGTATTAAAGAAACCTCAGCATTTACTTGATAGGCTGCGATTGAAAACATATCAGCATTGGCATATATTAATATGTTAGTAAATAAATAGCCTATCATAGTCTGATAATATAATATACATGTATATAATGTAACTTCATCCCCTTGTGGCAGTTTCAGAGGCTCATTGTATGGTCGGCTTACAGTCTGTTACTATCTCAAAATAAACTGAATTTTGTTAAAAAAATAATATATTACCTATGTTAATAGTTTGTTTATCACTTATAAACAACTTCATTTGAAATGCATACTGTTCCAAATATTCTTTTATGTACACTATCTGTATAACTATATTTAAGGTTTGCTTGTTTTAGTGATGGGAAACTAACCCATCACCCTATGACACTTGATTAGAGGAAACGGAGATGAACAACAGTATTTTTGGGGTTGGACATGACACTTAACACAATGCCATTAGTGCGCTCACACAAGCGTACACTGAAGCATGCACAGACACAAACACAAAGTTGAGAGTCCTGTGGAGCAGTTGATTAATGTCATGGGAATAGAGCAAAAATGCCCCCCAAAAACATAACATGGAAATGCGAGGTCAGCAAATAGTGCTTTGGTGGAAGATTGTCTGTGAAAGAATGTAAACAAAAGAATAACTGGATCATGTGCTTATATTCTGAAAGTAATTGTTTAATCTAATTTCTGATTAACTAAATATGATATATGACGCAATAGTGGAGTTTTGTATCAAAAACACAAATAAATGAGGGAACTAAATCAAAAATGATTTCACAATATATGTTATAAGATAAGAGATAAGATAGGACTTTATCTATCCCGAAGGAAATTGTTAAAACTGTACACTAACAGTGAAGTCAAAAGAGCGACTAAAAAACTTTAACCCATGTCATGCTTTTCCGGTTATTATTATTATTGATTATCGGATCGCGCTCATAGCACATGCCCAACTTTAACCAAAATGCTCGTTCACATCAAGCACGTCAATTTGCGTACACGTAACAGCACCGCGCGTTCATGACAGCATGGTAATGGTTTGTTATTATGATGAATTTGATATTATCGAGGCGGCAGTTACGCCAGTTAGCAGCTAGCTAGTAATTATGCTAATGTACACATCAATCGTTATTATGTACTTATATTACGCTGTAACAGGATCTAGTGATATCCAAGCAACAGAGCTTCATTTAGCATGAAAGAATTATTGCACTGTGTGTGTGTGTGTATATATATATATGGTAGGGGTTTCACAACTACCAATATTTACTAGTCGACTAGTTTTTCAAAATAGTAGTCGACTAGTCGACTAGTCGTTACGTCATAATAGAGACACACAAAGAGAGGTTTACAACTGTATTTTCTATTGGAACTCATACAGTAACATTAAACACTGCATTTTAATTTGTGTTACATGGCTGAGTAAATAACAAACACTGGACTCACCAAAATCGACAGCAAAAAACTCTTGTTTACATAAATGCCACGTAAATCCAGTGCGCAACAGCGCATTGTGCAACACTTTATTCGCTGTCCTCCACAATAACGTCCACCTTTCCATATTTTTGGTTTGAACACCAACGCATCGACATGTGAGGGAAGGAGGCTTGACCGCTTTCGGGTGACAGTGTTGCCTGCCAGGGAAAAAACCCTCTCACTCGGGGTGCTTGTGGCTGGAATAGCCAGGTAGCTCCTCGAAAGCGGGGGAAGCGGTACACGTTTTCTGCCCACCACTCCAGTGGATTATCCATTGTGGGGATATGCGGTGTCCACTGGCAGTAATCCCGTAGCTCATCATCCGCATCACTGTTGACCCGTGTTTTCTTGCTGTTTGTTCGCCTCTGTTCAGTGCTGACGCCGGTCCGTTGCTCACTGGTGCTAGCATTACTGCTAGTGCTAGCTGTCGGCAGCGGGTGTTTCATCTTCAGATGGTTGCGCATAGCAGATGCATTTGTATTGTACTTCAGTACAGCTGTACACAACTGACACTTCACTGTGGAGTTGGTTACATCTTCGTTGAAGTACTGCCATACATAAGAATGTCGGACGTGTTTTGTAGCATTTTGCAGCACCTCGTTTACCTCCATTTTTTTCCACGACTAGTCGACTAGGGCCTACAGCGCCGACTAGTGGTAAAGGTAGTCGACTAGTCGACTAGTCGATTAGTTGGTGAAACCCCTAATATATGGTAATATTAACTTTATTTAATACAACATTTACGGTACAAGATTTAATCATACAGCCCATGTAGTATAATATTTCACAAATGATGAATTACAGCTATGATAAACCCATGTAGTGCTGCTACATGCTGAACACGTAACATGAACGTGCCGGGCGGCGCGGTCCCGTGGGTTAGATGCGCGTTCATAATGCAGAGGGATATAACTCTCAGAATAACGTTATTAGCACATTTTTACAACTTGAAGAACGAATGTTTTTAATAAGGGCTATACAAGTGTTCATACTGGGTGGTTTATTTAGTTTTTAAAAAATTATCCTACGATTTACAGACCACTCTTTCCCCATGTAAGTCAATGGGAAAAAGTGTTTCCGGGCCTGGCAACCAAACGGAAGTGTAGTACCGCCGTTTGGCCACCACGAATATTTTCATCTGAGTCCGGCGCACTTCCTGGGGGCTTGGTCTTGACGTGAAGTAGTGATGATGATGTGACGTCATCAGCTCGTGCATCACAGAAGGTAAACAACACCGTAGTGAACGTGTGGAACTCACACGAGAGAGAAAACACCAAGATGAAAAAATCTAATCCACCTCATTTACCGACGAACATTTCTGCTAAAGACCGGGCAAAGCAGTACCCTGATGTCTTGCACGAAAGTGGGGGGAAACTATTCTGCACCCCGTGCAACTGTGTTGGAGCATAAGAGAAAATCCACGGTGACGACCCACTTTGATTCATTCAAACATTCGAAAATGCTTTCTGCTGCTGCGGACAAGACATCAACCTTGAGGGCTACAAGAAACGAGGTGAGAAGCCTACAAGATTGAAGCTGGTCAGATAACAGACAAGTAAATGAAAACAGAATGAGGCGGAGAAGTGTGTGTGTGTGTGTGTGTGTGTGTGTGTGTGTGTGTGTGTGTGTGTGTGTGTGTGTGTGTGTGTGTGTGTGTGTGTGTGTGTGTGTGTGTGTGTGTGTGTGTGTGTGTGTGTGTGTGTTCGCTGCTTGTTCACACACACACAATAAGAATCCTTACCGGAGCTTCTGCTGTTTATACCGCTGCGTCCGTGCGCTGCACTGTGACCTGCGCTCTCTACATTTAATTTATATTTCAAAGGTTCATTATTTTAGTTTTATTTTATATGAAGCAAAATGTACCATGCTGTTATAATAACGCTCTTTATAAGCCTTTGAAACTGAAACCATTTTGGGAGAAAATAAAAGAAATATATATTTATAAATCATAATATATCATAAACGCGCTCAACTAATCGACTATCGCCTTAATTGACGACTAGACACATCTTTAGTCGAGGGCAGCCCTAGTGTTATTCCAGTCCAGTTTATTGTCTATGTGGACACCCAGAAATGTGTAACTGTCCACAATGTGCACCTCCATCCCCACAATGGTAATTGGGCTTGGGGCGGTCCTCTGCGTCCTTAAGTCCACCACTAGCTCCTTTGTTTTAGTGAAGTTGAGCTGCAGGTGGTTCCGACTTCACCACTTCATAGAATTGTCCACCACAGTCCTGTACTCAGCTTCCTGATCTCTGCTGATACAGCCCACAATATCTTAGCTGCAACTAAAGTTAAACTTTGTAAAAAAAAGACATGTGCCCTCCATTGACCTTTAACTTTGATACTGTGAAATTCTCACATAATAGAGTAGTTTGTAATTTGGCATTCATGTCTTTATCTGCAAAACATGTTTGGTGCAGCTGTTCAATGGTATGCTTTAATTTTCAGGAAAGAATATATCAGTGCACCTTTACACCTGTTAAAAGCACAAGAGAATTGAAACTGAACATGCGAGGAAAACCCATCATGTGTCTTCTACAATAATGCTTAAGTAAGACAAATAAATATAACAAAAATGAAGAAAAAATAATGACATTTCCTTATTCATAATAATGAATTAGACAGAAGACCCAATCGACCGAGAGTTTTGGGAAAACTGTACAAATGAAAAGCTGGCCCATGGGAATCCTTTTTAATCATCTGAAAAATATGGCAAATATCTTCCCCCAGCTTCAAAATTGAATAAACCATTCTAATAGCAAGCCTGCTATCCGAAATCAAGCCTAACAATGTATCAGTGATATGCGTAAAGATCCCAACAACTGCACTCCAGCTCCAAAGTGGCCAGCAAAGTGTAGAAGGGGAGAGGTCTAGACGACTTTCGTACAAAAGAGAAACAGAAATAGAGTGAGAATAAAAGGCAACAAATTGATAAATAGAAAAAGAGTGGTGTAAGAAGGGGACAGTCAAATTGAAAATGCTAACAGCAAGTTAGAATGAGAAAAATTACAAAAACACCACTCGAGTGTTAATTTAGTAGAGGTATGAAGCCACTCATGCACTATTAAAAAGCAGACTCCTGCAGGGATATTGAAACAGATAAACACTCCACAAGCCTCTCCACATCACGCAGATGTGATGGTACTGCAGGCACTATAAAGTGAAGTGGCAAAAACAATGCACAAACAAAGCATCACAAAAGAGTAAGGACTAAGGTACACAAAGGCCACATTGTGGAAGTGAATTGACGTCAGAGAGTCCTTGACGCACAACAGATTTTGCTTCTCAAAAACACACCCTCAGCTCATGAGTACTGAGGGGTCTCCATACTCCTATGTTGCTGACTTTGAGAATAATGCTATGCTTATGTAACCAACTCCATGACAATTATGAATTCAGTTAGTGCAACAACAAAAAAAAGAGAGTCGTGATTTGACCAGGACTCCTTTCCACTGAAAGCGCTGGTGTAGTGGCAGGCTTTTTTATTACCCAGACACATGCATTAATCAACCACCCGAACCCACTTCACTTTATGACCTGCCCTTCTGAATCTGAGATTTATTCTTGTATTATCTTTTCACGCTAATTTAGGAGGTATATGAAGTGTGCAGCGGGCCTACTTCAGGAAGTCGTAACAAAACCAATATAGATATATTTTCTGGCGTTTGTAGGCAGTTTATTATAACTGCAATTTTTTCGAAAATATAATTGAATTTTTGGAGATTTTTTTTTTTGCTGATAGACGATAGGCGCTCTCACACCAAGTACTTTTCCCAGGAATAGTTCCCGGAACTTAGTTCCCCAGAACTTGTATTTCCTGGAACTATCTACTAAATCACATTCACACCGCTGGCGAGGGCGCCGCTGAAGTCACTTCTTCTTTTTCTTCTGCTTTGGGTTTACTGGCAGTCCGCAAACAACTTCACGGCGTATACTGCCACCGGAAGTCCCCGGAGTTGGGGACTGGCTTCAGTAGAAGCTGCTGGGAGTCTTCCCAGCAGCAGTACCAACACCTTCTCATCACTCCACCACTCCCATGTTTTCTTTTGTGTTGCCAAAAGTTAGTCTCTCTCCGTTGATGCGCTGGGCTAATGCTAATGATGCTAATGCGAGCAAATAAAATGGCGGCTTCACAAAAACTTTTCAGAGTTTTACGGGGAATGGTTTGCAATTCGCCCAGCCAATCAGAAATGGGAACTTTTTTCTCCTAAGGAAAAAAAAAGTTCTAGTTCCAGATATTTTCTGGTGTCAACGTAAAATCCCAGGAACTATCGGAACTGTTCCTGGGAAAAGTACTCCGGTGTGAAAGCGCCTAACGTAGGTAAGGGGTTTGTCTAAACCGGGTAACAGGGGCACTGCGCCTTCTTACATTCGGCATGTGCCCTCATACCAAAATGCGAATTTTCCCCATAGCATTTTAAAGTGATGCCAGATAACAACTAAAAATTACTCGAAACATATGAAAATCGTGTCGAATAGACCGTCAGACAGCTTTGTTTTTAGATCCGTCCATCTATGAATCCTAACGTTTCATTAGCAAAATAATGCAGCCTTCCACCTTTCCATCCACAATTGGGGATGATGGCCTTGCGTCACATACAGTACATCATCCGATTTACATGAATGTGTCGTCCACACTTGATTTAGAGCAAATGTTTGTTAGGGTGTGTTCTCTAGCACAACATAGTGGACAAAGTCCATTGTACATGATACCTAACATTTCCAGCTTATCACATGCAAGCAGGAATGTACAATACCAAGTTTCAGTCACTGTTGTCAAAAAAGCATTCCTTCTGTCCCCCTGACACGCGTGAAAGTACCAGAACCCGTTCATCACTGTTTGCAGCTTTAAGGTGAGTTTGTGTTATTGTTCCTCATACTAACCCTTACACATGACCCAATAAAATAAGGAACAATATTTTATGTCATTAAAATATGTTTTTGTACTTAATCTGTCAACGTTAATGGATTCACGCTCGCAATTAAATTAAAAATCTCACCCAAATGAATCACCTTACCAAGTTTGCCCAACTTTCACCCCTATTTCCAGAGAATCTTTATCCCATGATTCGCATGGCAGTGAAGCAACACAGGCTACGTGTGTTGCTATCACTGGTGAACAGTAGTTACATTGTAAAGTGTAAAGTGACTACATTTTCTGTTAATCGATTGAAAGCACACATGTTTACCAATAGCACAATTTAAAAGGTCCCCTATTATACTGTTTTTCATCAATATATTATAGTTCTCAGTTATATACAAAACATGTCTCTGAAGTGTTACAAATACCAAACAGATACCAAACAGATCGTGCATTATAGCATCCCATAAACCCCTCTGTTTCAGCCCTGCTTCAAAAGTGCTTATTCTCTGTCTGTTACCGAGATGAAAATAAGGAGCCACTCCCCACGCCCCTCAGAGATATTTTGTTAAAAAGAACACAATGGTGCTCTAGGAGGAGATTCAGGTGATAAGGGGGGGGGGGGGGGGTTACCTTGATTGGTTATTGGCTAATGTTTACACAAGCCACCAAATCGTTATGACATCATAAAGTGGCCAAAATCTGATCAGCTCATTTTCAGACAGGTTTTTATGTATCAGGACAAAAAGTGAGCAAATACTTTTTCCTGAAACTTTCAGAATCTCTTTACACAGACGGGACACATGTTTATGTATAAAATACATGATAAAGTGGATTTTGCATAATAGGTGACCTTTAAGATGAATAGATGTTTACAAGTTTTGCGAAATGGAGGGGTAGATCATGGCACGTGGTGGATGTGGTCAGTTGGTGGGGGTGAAGATAAAAAGATACATTTGCACACACAAGACCAAAGATGCCCCCCCTCTGTCTCCTGGTTATATGAGTGTGACACGATGAGCAGCTAAGAGAGATAATAGCATCTTTGTGAGAGCATATGCTTGAGGAGATAAACACAAATAAGAAATAGGGCAAATGTGAAAAGAGAAGAAAATAATTAAGAAAGTCTCCCTCGAGCCTGTTCCTGTGGTTCTGTAGTATCTGACACCTCAGGAAAAGGAGAGAGGGTGTGGGGGGGGGGGGCTGTGTCAGTTGACTGTGGTGCAAAACAATCAGCGCAGAGGTACAATCAGCTCTTTGACTCAGAGTTTACCAACACCTAGTCTAGACCAGAGCAGGGACTGAGATTTTTAGAGTGATCATTTAAACTGATGGCCCACATTCTTCGGTGTAGGCTATTGTTAGTAGATATATTTGTGCAATGGTCTGCAATGTTACTGAAGAAACTATTGGGAATAAAAAACAAGTTACTAATAACTACAGTTACTAACCGGAGCCAATACTTTTAGCTAAACACGGATATCAGAATTTGGGGGTGAATATGCATGGTGACACTGTATCTAAATCGAGTAAGAGTTTGCCATTTATCGGCCAGGCTGTAATCTCTAATCACAACACATCACTTTATGAGGTTCTGTAATTTTGACAATCATTTTCGTATTTGTATTTTCTTATGATGCTTTATTGACTAAATGATTAATCTATTAGTTATACATAGTCACACAAAAAAGTAGCTTAACCTTTGTTAAAACATGTAAGTGCTCCTGAAAGGTTAATATGTAATAAATAAGTTGTAATGGGGGCAGTGCCTGTACCCGATTCAGACAACTCTTTGTAAAGTATGACAGACTATATAAACATCTCAATAAAAGTACATTTATCAGGAATCATTTCCATTCATTAAAAGAAATGTAGAAATAAAATAGACACTTATTGCCAAGATGAATAATACTTTTGAAAACCCTTTCAGCTATAGCACTCACAAACAAACTCATCCACATGAACATGCATGAACCAATTAACACACTTCCCTCAAGAGCACTCGTGTAGAGGGAGACAGATGCAATCATTGCCCACCAGATACCATGAATTACTGCTCCAGTTCCCTTGACACAAGACACTCACAAGGCACAGCACTTCAAAGAACCAAATGAAAATCAAATAGGCTATATCCCAGTTGGCTTAAAAAAAAGAAAGAAGACTAGGGCTGTTTTTCTATACACTGTACACATGTGATGTGATATTTGAGTGCAGTTTTGTTTAGATAGGCGGTCGAAACAGAGAGAAAAGTACAAATTCCCTCTAAAGACATCATTAATTATAAATGCTAATAATATATTGTAACCAGGGGTTAAATTGGGATTTGATATGTGGGGGGGCTCTGTGTGGAAGGGTGGGGGGGGGGGGGGTGTCGAAGATCTCATGATTTTACCTTAAGGGCTATACTGTATATGAGGCCCTAAAGCAACTGCTCCATTATCTGTATCAAATGCAAACATTGATGCCACCAAATGACACAATACAAATTACTTAATTTGAATTCCTTTAGATCTTAAATTATTAATGTACACACAAAAATGTTTACAAATATCCAACCTTCAAATTGCTATTATAAATCATAATTGCTCAGCACATTTGCTAGAGAACATTTTTGATGAAATCTCAGTTATAGGGCTGCGAGATTATGGCCAAAAGTATGCTGTACATTTTACTGTAAACGATTTAATCATCACCAAAAGTCGATGTTATTACGACCGATCAGAACTCAATTTTATGCACTCGCATACATACATTTAGCTTGGCTTAGGAAACGGGCTCCGTTATGGAGTCAGATTTGGGTCAATATTCTAGCGCGCAAAACAAGCTGCTCACGAGCGGAAAATGTGCTTTTACACACGCATGAAATAACCCTCGCGCGCAGATTAAACCCCCGCGAGCGGCTATGCACTCGCGCGACAGAGAGACAGCCCTCTTGCTCGCTCGCGGGAGTGTCAGCCTCACTCGCTCGCGGAGTCTGTCTGCGCGCGCGAAAGGTTTCTGACACTTTGATGGACAGCTGCCTGGAAGCTCGGAGTTGCTAGGTTGGATAAATGCCTGAACTACCAAGAGCCGAGCAGCAACGTCAGTTGGAGGAGATTGAATGGTAAAGTTGTCCATAAAAAACTATTATATTCGTAAAGTGTACAGCTAATTAATATATATATATTAGGCTTGGGCGGTATGAGGGTATTACGGTATACCAGGGTATTTCGAAATCCCGTCGGTATGATTTTCAATACCGTGACGTCACAGACTGTGCGCCAAATCACAGATGCGTTTCATTCTATTACACTGACACGGAGTTTTGACAGGGACGACATTGGTTGTAATGCACAGCACGCGCCAGCAGAGGGCAGGGGAGGGCAGTCCGTCTTTCCCGCTCTCAGAGCTCAGCACATAGCTGAGCTGAGCAAGGTGGCGGCAGCATTTGCCGGCCAGGAACTCGGACAACTAGTAAAAAAGAAAAATGCCTCTGCGCCTGTTTGGGACTATTTTGGGTTTACTCGTCGCCAGTGACTTCATCCAGCACAACGAGAGACAGAGGCACTTCGTTGGGAATGTTTAAGACGGGGTGAGTGAGTGTTGACATTTTTTTAATCCTATGCAACTGGTTGATGGTTTTGTAGTCGAGGTCGGACGGTTTTAAAAACGAAAGCATTTACGTGCTAAAAATTCACGCGAGTAATCCAATTAATCAAATGGAAATAAGGTTTTTAACACATGCACGGAATAATATTGCCAAACTAGTTAGTGAATATAGCAAACTTTATTCAATAAGTCAAGTATTTACTCCCGGAAAATGTTTATGTATGATCATATATTGTAAACTTAGCTCACTATGGAAACAACGTCGGACATCTACAAACGCGTCCTGTATCCGATCTCAAAATGTGCCATTTGCACAATGTGTCATGTATGCAGCCATTGTTTTGCACTTGCGCGCACGTCGCGGCACTTTGCGAGCGTCTACCGGCTCGGGCTGCATTTTACACCGAACATATAATATAACGTTCGAAACATCTATTTGCCGCCGAACGCCACCTTACTCAAGTGGACCCAAGTCATACCGTCATATACCGTATACCACGGTATGATGTCAGCAAGGTATGACGGTATGAAAAAATTATACCGCCTAAGCCTTAGATATTAATTTGATGTAAAAAAAATGACAAATTAAATCTAGGAGTGTAATACTTTTACAAACACTATAGTAGTAATATGCATTCATTATGACAATATCATACTATTACTATAGGAGTGTTCTATAGTGTGTTCAAAAAACAACTACAGAAACACTATATATTATACTCTAGTACAGGGGTAGCCAACGCGGTGCCCGCGGGCACTAAGTCGCCCGCGGGGGGGAAATTGGTCGCCCGCGTGCATGTTCTAAAAATAGCACAAGTCACCATGGAGCTCCGTCTAAAAAAATTATTGAATACATTTTTATTTTTAAAATGACAATATTGAATATAACATTTTAAAAGCACACATTTTGTATGTACATATGTAAGTGAAATGGAGATTTGGTGCATGAAATTGAACTCTGACGGCAGATAGGTTCAGAGTTGAACTCCACGCACCAAATCTCCGTTCCACCTTTAGCTGAGACAAGCTAGCATGAGCAGCTACGATCATGGGCCTCAACACACACACACACACACACACACACACACACACACACACACACACACACACACACACACACACACACACACACACACACACACACACACACACACACACACACACACACACACACACACACACACACACACACACACACACACACACACACACACACACACACACACACACACACACACACACACACACACACACACACACACACACACACACACACACACACACACACACACACACACACACACACACACACACACACACACACACACACACACACACACACACACACAGCAGTGAGGATCTCAGCCTGCCACTGACGTTCAACCAGAAAACATCAGCTGTTAGCAGTTAGCAAACAGAGATCACAGCTCCTCATATCTTTTCAGAAACTGGACAAAAGTTAAACAAGTACAAACCACAGACGTTCTGTGTCATGGCGAATACAGTCGCTGGTTTATTTATGTCTGTAGGCCGTTGTTATGAGTGTGGAATGAGCATACTGTATACAACGTTAGCTTAGCCTGGTCGACCCAATCTTCATTCAGAAAACAAGCATTTTAAAAGTTTTTTCGCCTGCCGTCTTGTCTGCAGACTTGTCAAGCATTAATTCATGGTTTTTACTAACCGGTATCAGTATGTTGTTACTTCGGCATCATTTAGAAACGTGTATTACAATTTAATCATGGTAAAATATGTTCATTTTGTTGTAGTTGTAGCTCCCGAGCCAGCGCGTCTTGTTTGAATGATGCGAGTAAACACAGCTGGCAGCAGCGGTGAAACTCGAGCGAAGTCGCGTCCGGTGTGAACGCAGCATTACAACGACCCCCGATAGATTTCGCGAGAATGTGTATAAATATAGATACATTTTCATAACAAAACAATGGGGTTGCTATAGCAATGGTAAATCATTGTTAATAATTATTGTGAGGAATAATTAACATTAACATGTGATCAGACAGTCCTTCACATACAGTAAATTAATATGTATTCTGATTATTATTAATAATAATATTATCATTAAAGGTGAACCGTGGAGTTATGTTATTCAGGAAGTTTGAATCAAACAAGTAGCCCTTCGTATTACTCAGTACCCTTGAAGTAGCCCTCGGTGACAAAAAGGTTGGTGACCCCTGCTCTAGTAGTACTATTTAAAATAATATAGTCTTAATACGGAAACACCAAAAAAAACACTTTAGTAATACTTTTACAAACACTATAGTAATAATATGCATTCACTATTACATTACATGTCACTTGTTAGACGCTTTTATCCAAAGCGACTTACATTCTCAATACTGTGGGCAATCCCCACAGGAGCAATTTGGGGTGAAGTGTCTTGCCCAGGGACACAACGACATGCTGACTGCAGTGGGGTTTGAACCTGAACACCAACACACTACTCCACTGCGCCACACACCTCCCTATGACACTATGACAATATCATGCTATTAGGAGTTATATAGGTGTTCTATAGTACGTTCAAAAAACAACTACAGAAACCCTATATATTATACTATAGTTATACTATTTAAAATAATATAGGAATACTACAAAGATATAGATACATAGTATTACTATTGAAATATTATAGGGCTACTATAGCTAATAAAATGGCACTACAGAAAAAACTATAGTAATACGATAGCTGGTGAAATATACTACAGAACACTACAAACGTACTATAGGACACTATACAACTCTTATAGTATACTATAGTAATACTATACTTCATTTCCTAAGAGGTGCATACAGCAGACAGTAGCTAGCAGTTTTCGAAAGATACGGCCCACTCAAAAATATATTGTTTTATATTAAATTAATTTATATATATATATATATATATATATATATATATATATATATATATATTAGTTGTACACTTTATGAAAGTCAATCAAAGTTCAGTGGCTCCGCCCCAAAGTGTCAGACATTTTTCATGCGCGCGCAGACGGACTCCGCAAGCGAGTGAGGCTGACATGGCTGACACTCCCGCGAGCGAGCAAGAGGGCTGTCTCTGCTCGCGGGGGTTTAATCTGCGCGCGAGGGTCATTTCATGCGCGTGTAAAAGCACATTTTCCGCTCGTGAGTAGCTTGTTTTGCGCGCTAGAATTTTGACCCAAATCTGACTCCATACTCCGTGTTACAGGACGGGTCGCGTGGTTTCGCGGCTCCGCTGCAGACTCTCCTCAATGAGGAGCAGCGTCCGGGCGGGCGGGCTGCGGGCTGCAACTCCTGATCGGGGCAGAGACACACGTTCACTAAGCCAAAAAACTATATCCGGTCACAGAGATCTGCTATTTGAAAGTAAAGTCAACACATATTGACACTAAATATAGTCTATATTAAGAACGAAAAAAGTTTTAACATATTGTTTTTTGTATATGAGAAATTTGCGAGGTTGATGTCAGAGCATCATCCTATGTGCCGGGGCTTAGCCCCGGACAGCCCCGGCCCAATTTAACCCCTGATTGTAACACTGAAGAAGTGACACTGCAACCAACTTCATTAAGGCTCATAAATACAATCGGCCAATTACCCAATCCAGGCATTGCTTGCAAAAGTATGGAAAAAATACGTCATTTAAATATTCTTCCAGACATTGCTTTACGAGTTATGTCACTGACTTTTCTCTGTGCCGTGTTTGTCTCACTCACAGGAAGTGAGTAGCGTGAAGAGACAGGAGGTTTTGTTTACTTCGTAGATGAAATGTGGGTCAATATAAATATACAAGTCTCAACCCTAACCTCATCTCCTATTGCTCTATTTTCACATACAAAATCTCAGTAGACCTTACTCAAAATGCACAACAAAAAAAAGACTTGTCATGGTGATGAACTTTTATGATGACCTTATATTGTTGCCATGGTCCCTTTTAACACAGCAATAAAGTGACTTCAGTACATTTTCTATAGAACAGCTGTGGACCAGTGTTTCCGCCAGACCAGGGCTGAGAGGGCGTCCACCCTGAGAGCGGAAGGGGGGGATCATTTAGGGCTGAACGATTAATCGATTTTAAATCGAAATCGCGATTTTAAATGATGCGATTATGAAATCGCAAAGCCTGCGATTTTTTTTGTTCCATACTGTTTCAGAATTAATCTTTGATGTGGTTTAGAACAGGATTGCATTTTATCACAGCAGAATTTAACTTTATCTCCGGTAAAATTCTGATCAGGCATTAGCTCCGCCTCCTCCTCCTCTTTTTTTTTTTTTTAAAGCTAAGGACCCAAAATCCGCGTTTCTCTAACAGGGCTGCAAAAGAGGGGTATGAGCAGTATGAGGCATGGCTACAATGCGTGATCTGTTTGGTATTTTGAAAAAAAACTTCACAGACATGTTTTGTATAGGTATTTTTCCAATATAGCATAATAGGTCCACTTTAAACTGAAGCTTGACTTTAAAGCAACCCAACGGAAGTTTCATGTAAGTTTAGTTCTTTCACTCGTAGCTCGGGCTGCGGGGGTGCTAGAGACGGGAGCATGTTGGACCTTCCTAGCGGGAGATATGGCTGCATTTTACAATAAACTTCCGTTGGGTCGCTTAAAAACAAATATCGCGAATCGGAATCGCAATATTTGTCAGAAAAATCGCTATTAGATTTTTTTCCCAAAATCGTGCAGCCCTAGGATCATTTGGCTCGGCTCTCTTAAAGCGTCGGCTGTTTCAGCTCCCAAACGGCTCTTCATGTTACCACAGTTACCACGGAGCCTCAGTTTCGCCGCTGTGAGGCTCTGGTGCTCGCAGCTCACGTGCGTGCTCCACTGAAACCCCCCCACTCATCGCGTCCAAATCGCGCACGTTCTGTGTTGTCCTGTAGCAGGCACCTTCGATGTCGGGGAAACGATCTTCAAAATACTCCGAAAAGAATCCCACCAGACTCCTTTGCCCCTCCAACAGAGGGATGTCCTTGTCCTTTTTCCTTTTCGTCATTTCAAGCGATAAAAACTCTCGATCTTCTCTCGAATTATTAATATTTTTGGACGCCCTTGGCTCGCGTTCAGGGCGACCCGAACTGAATAAGGGCGTCAAATGACCGCAAGACGCCCCCCTGGCGGAAACGCTGCTGTGGACCCCGACCAAGGCTTTGAGAACAACCTCAGGGGCAGCAGAGCCCCAGTACATTTACTTGTGGGGGTTACAAAGAATGGGCTCACACACTTACACTCTCTCACACACAGGCAAAGACAAAGTGGACTGATTCTGCATTTAGTTGTGGAGAAACAGTTTCCAATTGAAATAGGGATGTTTGTCCTACCTTATTCTGAAGCAGCCACAGGTTTTGCAAGGTTTTTGTTGATTGCTGCGCTGTCTTAAAAGACAAAAAAATAGACATGTTAGCAGCATCTTAGTTAACACCATCAAAGCATTACCTCTGCTCTAAAATCTATGAATGAAGCAAATCGAAGTTAAAGCAGGGAATATCTCAAAATAATACATGAATAAGGTCATTTTGCTACTTATATGTCTGCACTTATGACGGTAAACAATTTCCTTAGCACACACAGACTTATTTATGGCTGTTTAAACTGTATTTGGCACATTGCCTCCCTCTCAGCTAGGAATAAGTGTCAGACCAACCAAGGAAGGAAGGAAAGTGCGGCATCTCAACATGATTAGGTATTCACAACCAGACAAGCCAAATCAGAGGTAATAGGGAAGACATCATTGCAGCGAGTGAAGGAAAATGGAGAGAGGAGAGGGATAAACTGTGATGGGAGGGAGACAAAACCTTTGACTCAGAGCTCATTTGATTGCAGTGAACAAGCTCTTTCTCTATCTACACGTACTTAAACGTACATTTTTTTACCACCAACTGTTGCTCTGACTCCTCCAAACATTAAATCACTTGTAATGTGAATTAGCTCATGCATGGACAGACCAGACACACACATACAGGTTCCCCCCCCCCCCCCCTCCTTATATGATATTTCTGATCCTGTCAGGAGCTTAAAAACATTTTATTTGGCTGGGCTTTTGATTTCTCTTGTTTTTGCCGTTTTGTCCTTTTTGCCAAACCTCAACCCACAAATCAGGTGGGTGTTTAAAAAATGTTCTTGTCAAAAGTGGAATATAATTCCAAGCGATGCAGTCTAGGTACATTTAAATTATTTGACATTTTGTTACCTCTGAATCATCTGAATTACCTCTGAACTAGGGCAACTATTGCCAACCTAGGAGATGAATGAAGAATGCCAATGGCCATGCCAAACTACTTATTTACTGAATGTAGAATGTTTTAGGAATTTTATAAATACTTTAATAATCAACCAAATTCTGCTTGGATTTGTTGCTCAATCATTCAAAGAGGACACATGTTTTGTTGTGAGGAAAGTGATGGAACTGCTGCAATTCAGACTATGAGATACAAATTCAGTTTATGAATTTAAGAAAATGTGTTGTTGTCACTAGTTACATGTCCGGTTTTCACTCAGGGAGAATTTGCGTTGCATTGTGTATTCAAATCAGACATTATCTGTACGACCATGAAACTATCAATTCTAAACTTCAAAAGTTTGCTAAAGGCATCTCTGTTGTCAATAACATGTTTGAGGTAGCAACACTATCTTGGGTCAGCTGGGAATTCCCATCAGCTTATTGCTATTGACAAGCTAATTAAATGGTCATAAGACCACAAACTCCAGCTTTATTGTCAACACAACACACAAGCCTATTAACAACTTTGTATATATAAATAGGAAATGCATGGTTGAGAAACCCTTCCTGTTATTGATTTCTTTTTGTTCGACAATACTCCCAATGTTTGTAGAGTATGTATTAAGGATGGGTACCGAGCCCCTGTATTAAACGGGCCCCGGGGCTGAATTATTAAAGACCGTGGTACCGTTAAGCTCCGACGTTATTGGTCTTGTTATCGGTACTGAAGACATGTAAAAAATATGTCACATATGTATTATTGCTACACGAACATTATATTGCAGTATTAGTGTCGCCAACTCCGTTTCTAATATGCAAAAAGACTGCAAAATGCGTCTGATTATTTTTAGTATTTTCGATCTTTCCAATCCAGACGAGAGATCTCTCTCCCCCGCCTGTGTGCGAGGGGGCAGGGCAGTTTACACACACGCAGCTGCTACATTTAGCAAAAGTTCACCACATTCAGACGGAGGAATGCACCGGGTTTGACTGTCTTTCTAGTAGCTCTGTAGCCCCATCCACGAGTAACTTTTCCACGTCGGGTGTTATGTATGCTAGCAGCAACACACAGAGTTAACTACATTATACAAACATGGGATTTAATTAAATTGCTTAATGGAAGAGGTGAAGATATATTTCACATGAGTTGCTTTCGGCTCTCTTTCTGTCATATGTATGGACTGCAATGCAATGATATTATCATTTTATTTCCGTCCTGGACCCATAAATCTTTAGATATACATTTACTTCCTGTGTCCAGAATTACTTCCAGTGTAAATCCTTGAGATAAGCTTTCTCTCTGATGGCTTGTGCTGCTGCTTCAAGGAGACAGTTTCTCACAAATTTGAGATCACAGCGTGTATAAATACTAGGGATGGGTATCGGTAAGGTTTTAAGGGTACTACTACTTTTATCAATACCGCTTATCGGTCCGGTCTTTTAACGGTACTCTAATCGGTTCTTTTGGGGGGAAAAAACAAGGTAAACTAACTAAAGAAATTGCTTTTTATTTAAAGTAAATTAATAATATTTCACATCAAAAGAAACAACAATGTTTTAAAAAATCGTATTAAATAATGTGATGACAGAGCTGCAAACAGAATAGCTGAAACTTTAACAAAATAAATAACTCAGTTACCTCTAATCATTAACCCATGTTTGTATAATTGAGTTAACTCTGTGTTGCTGCTAGCATACATAACACCTGACGTGGAAACGTTACTCTTGGATGGGGCTACAGAGCTACTAGAAAGACAGTCGAACCCGGTGCATTCCTCCGTCTGAATGTGGTGCACTTTTGCTAAATGTTTAGACAAATTGCTTGTGTTACCGCCCTTACATGCTAAACTCTTATTGCACTTTTGGTAACGAGGATTGTGCACATCGGGACGGGTAAAGTTTAACCACACCTCGGAGCGCGTTCTCTCCGCCATCTCCGCAGTGTGTTGCTGCATGTAGCAGCTGCGTGTGTGTAAACTGCCCCGCCCCCTCCCAAGCAGAAGGGGGAAAGAGAGAGAGATCTCTCGACTGGATTGGAAAGATCGAAAATACTAAAGATAATCATAGACGTATTATGCAGTCTTTTTGCGTATTAGAAACGGAGTTGGCAACACTAATACTGCAATATAATGTTTGTGTAGCAATAATACATACTGTGAAGACCACTGAGACAAATGTAACATTTGTGATATTGGGCTATATAAATAAAAATGTATTGATACATACGACATATTTTTTACATTTCTCCAGTACCGATAAAAAGACCAATAACGTCAGAGCTTAACGGTACCATGGTCTTTAATAATTCAGCCCCGTTTAATACCGGGGCTCGGTACCCATCCCTACTGACTCCTGGGGGGTATACAACGAAGCAGGATGTTCGCTTAGCCGGCTAACTTTAGGGAAAACTCTGGCTTTCCGGTCTTACGAAGCTGGTTCTCTTTTTAGCAGGCTAGATCTCCATGGTAACTTATGCTGAGCGGCTAACCTGCCCTGGAGCAGGTTAGGTTGCAGGCTAAGAGATCAACTCAGTGAAAGCACTGCCTGCTGACCAATCAGAGCTCCGTGTGCGGAGTTTAAAGCGATCAAGTCACATTACAGGAGAAAGGAAATACAGAAAAACTGCCGTTGCAGGAAAGACGGCCGGCAAAAATCAACTGACTGAACATTAATAGAATATCACCTCCCATCTTCAGAGCAATCTGACTATTATAACATTAGCGTTAAGAAAGCTTACTTAAATATCTGCCTCAACATAAGTAACCGGATCAAAGTAACAGTACAGTCCGCGGCATATCACATCATAATGTACCATTATTTCCTTATCTGAGTCAGCTGAGCCGTATCTGGCCGTGCAACACTCACAGTGTCACATACTGTATGCAGAAGTATTATTTTAAGCAACACATTAAGTTGACGAAACACTCGAGTCAAATGTAATTAAAGTCAGATTGTGTCTTAGACGGGGCAGTGATATCATAAACCTGTTAATGTACGCATTCAAACACTTTCTTTTACCAGCTGTATTCACCTTGCAGGTGCAGTTATGTGGCTTTTATCCTGGATAAAGTGTTTAAGTCACGGATGTTTAAAGTTTAACGTCTTCATATTTGTCTAATATTATAGTTTACTTTTCATTCAGGAAGTATGACGCGCTGCGCTGTCAGTACGCTTCTCCATGTTTGTGATTGGTCGAATGCTCCAAATACCACCCCTTTCATGTGATCGCGCACCTAACTAGATAGGGCACGGCTGGTTGGGGCGATCCACTTGATAACCTGTGTCGTAGAGCGCGTATGTTTTGGATTAGGCCAAACGGCTAACTCAAACATATCCAGGTTAGGTTGAACCAGCTTCGTAGTACAGGCCCCTGTATTCTCTAACCAGGTGCCACCCCTCACCTATATTAAATGAGTATTTCCAGAGAGGGAGAACGCTTCGGACTAGGGTTGCAAAATTCCGGGAATTTTCAAAGATGGAAACTTTCCATGGGAATAAACGGGAATGTATGTGAATAAACTGGGAAATTTTCAAAATTGAAGGTTGGCTCTTCATAGGGAACTTAAATATAGTTGGGGAAAGTATATTTTAGCATAATCTTGACTAAAACAAACAGATGCCATTCAAGTACACTTGAATCCCATGCCATTCCTCAATCACATGCACATAGCACACTGCTTATTGCATTGCTATTGAGACCACACCCCCTACAGGCACTGTGCATTCCTCCAACACATGCACAGATGATTTCTAGAAGTAATATTTAACTCAACATTCATGTTTTTGTTCTTCAATGAAACAAATGATTATTCAATAAAATAATTTAAACTTGTTCTGTTCTACTTACAAATAAATCGGTTGAAATGTGTTTTTGTTTTTTTATAAATTGTATCATTTTGCATAGATGTTTTCTTATGACAAAACAAAATGTTTATATTTAATAATAATAATAATAATAATAATACATTCAATTTATAAAGCACCTTTCATTGTTCACAGCAATCCCAAGGTGCCCAAGGTGGTATTTATGCCTGGTAGGGGTGTAACGGTATACGTATTTGTAGCGAAAATATTCGGTATGGGCCCTTCGGTTCGGTACACGTGTGTACCGAAGTGTACCGAACGAATATAACGTTAAATGTAAACAATTGAGAACGTGAACAACTTTTTGGAAGTAATCTCAGGTGCTGCGTCGCAGCATTCACAGTAATTTTCTCACATTGGGTTCAACACGTCATAGAGCGAGGAAGTCATTTAATTGGACGAGAGGCATACTATGGAGAGCTGGTCACAGGGATGCCTTGAAATGTAGTCAGTAATTTGAGGAACTGGCGAAATGGCAAACGCAGATAAAGTTGAGCTCGAAAATCCTCCAGCATCATTGAAGTCTCCGGTTTGGGAACATTTTGGTTTCGCAGTTACATACAAGGATGACGGACAAAGAGAGGTGGACCGAACCAAAGCTGTTTGTCGGCATTGTTCAACTAAAATTGGTTACGCGGCTGGCAATACATCTAACTTGCACAGTGCACACTCATTTGAAAAGGCATCACCCGAACGTGAATATCACCGGTACCAAAAGAAAAAAGACTGAAGTGCAAACCCAACTCCCACTAGCATTTAAGCCTCCACCACTCGCAAAAAGTTTAGACCGAGCTATTACAAACGCCAAATATCCTTATGTTGCCATGTTAGCAAAGCGCTACCTGGCTGTATCTGCTACCTCTGTCCCTAACGAGAGGGTGTTCTCCACAGCAGGAGACATTGTTAGTGCCAGCAGATCTGCCCTTTCGGCAAGCAAGTTCATTTTTCTTTAAAAAAAAACATGAAAATACAATGACAAGCAAGTCATAATTTCAAACTGGCTGCTTAGGTATAGTACAGTACTGTTCAAATACAGATTATTTCAGTTCATTGAAATACTACACCTTAATGTTTATTTTATTTTGTATTTATTTGAGTGAATACATTATTCACAGTTTAATAATAATTAAAAAATATATATATATATTTTATGTTTTGTTATAATTTTTTCTGCTGTACCGAAAACGTACCGAACCGAACCTTGACCTAAAAACCGAGGTACGTACCGAACCGAAATGTTTGTGAACCGTTACACCCCTAGTGTTCTGCTTTGTAAAGTCTCAATAAGACTACATCTTCTGTCACCAAGTATTTTGCCTGTACACAGTCCGTGAAAAGGGAACCTTACTCAGTTAAAAAGGAAGTATACATGCTTTTCCTTAGACCTGTAGTCTCCAGAGTTACTATTCATGAACATATCTTGCTTATGTCAAAAATTAGCACTACAGCAGAAAACAATTTTTTTTTACCATTGGAGCTACTCCAATGACAATATAATTGAGAACATCCATGATGGAAAATGAGTACCATCACCGTTTCAGAATTGTTACATTGACTATTGAAGTTTCCGTAATGGTGACATCCCTATCCAGTATAACACATTAGCTTTCAACCTATCATGTTAGAGGTTATGCAGCTTTCTTTCTTTTTAAAGCAAATAACGTCTTACGGGAATTTCCTAATTTTGATAAGATGACATCAAAAAGCAAGCAGATAACACAAACGTTATCAGTCACAGCTTTGCAACTGATCTGTCTAATCTCTTTGACTGTGGAGTAAAGATGAAAGTGAGTCTGAAGACATTGAACCGCAATCACTTCCATGTGCTAGCAGCCGCGACGGCATGTCTGGTAATGTTTTCACATTGTGTGTGTGTGTGTGTGTGTGTGTGTGTGTGTGTGTGTGTGTGTGTGTGTGTGTGTGTGTGTGTGTGTGTGTGTGTGTGTGTGTGTGTGTGTGTGTGTGTGTGTGTGTGTGTGTGTGTGTGTGTGTGTGTGTGTGTGTGTGTGTGTGTGTGTGTGTGTGTGTGTGTGTGTGTGTGTGTGTGTGTGTGTGTGTGTGTGTGTGTGTGTTATTATGGCAGAATGTGCTCCTGGAGAACGGCAACTACCACAGAGGCAGTTTTGAGCACTTTGCCAGGTGTTTATGTCCTTCTGTCTGTGGAGAAGTTTTGCCAAAGTGAAAGCTCACAACTGTGTGAATCGCAGTTACAAAACTGTACTGGTGTGTAGTCAATTCCTGCGTTTTGGCTGGTGTAATCTTATCGTAAAATGATCTCTTATTAATTTCAATGTATGAAAGCTAGTGCAGGCTGGCCGATTTGGGAAAATATCTAATGTATTTTTTTGAAGTATTGATCATTTTTATTTCGTTCACTTATTGATATTACATTCTTAAAGGATCATGATGTGGTTTGCTTTTTGTAACAAAAAGATTATTGCCTTTTAATAGTATTGCTCTTTCTGCAATTTGAATACCGCACTGGTCAATTTTGTGATTTCATGACATTTCGATTAATTGTTGGCCTTATTAATTTAGGGATGTGCATCTCCATCAGTGATGACGATGCGATGCGCATCTCGATACGTTGCCACGATAGACAGTTATTGTGCTTTTTGGTTCCTGAAATAGTGTTGTAACTAATGTATCTTGAGGCAACGTTAATGTTTTCATTTTGTTTTTTTGTATCAAATTAACAAAGAACTGTCTAAATTGAAACAGACATATGTTCGCAGTGCAGGGTGACAAACAAGAATTAGAGTTCCAACATGAGTCTCCATTGTCGGCTACAAGCATAAAGATGTGCTGACCAGTTTCCCCCCTTCCTAACCAATAAGTGTAAAAGCTGCAAAGCAGGCAAGACTTTTTAAAAATTATTGAAAACATCTTGTAAATACATTAAGGTTTAATGTATGCCCACCAACTGAGCCTTGCCACTATTTGCATAGCTAAAACGCTGATATAACCTCAGTGTACAGAAACACGTGTGAGGGACGTGCTAGCTGATAACCGTACCACTACGTGTATAACATGCTATTATGCTAGTTTAGAAATGTACTAAAGGCATTTTTCAAGACACTAACGGCATGTGATGTAATGAATACACGGGAAAGTCATAACTTTAGAGACAGTTGTGACAGCATGCCTCTTAGTCAAAAATCATGGAGCTAATATTGAACTCTACTGTTGAACAAAGCTAAGGATTTAGCATGCTATTTAACATGCTAGTGCAGCAGTTAAAATCAAACTCAAAAACCCATGGAGCATTTTACCCTCACAGTTACAGACCGCAGACCGTCCGACCCACCAAGTGAATTAGTTTAACAACACTTACCGCAGTTTTTAAAGACGTTTCGAGAATTCTATTAGAGTAAAATATTCCGTCCGCCGCTGCAATTAAATCGTTTGGTTTGTCTTGTTCTCCTAAACCAAACAAAGGTGGTTACCGCCACCGGAAGTGACCTGTCATCGTGCTGATTTGCAAGATCTGAAGTTTAATTAAATGCGTTATATTATCAAAGAGATTTCTTATATTTTATGTTATTTAAAACAACATTACACAATACGTTATGCATTTTTATATTTATTCTTGCATGGTGTCATCTTACAGAAACATTGGTCCTACAGGTAGTTTTGAGACACTTGTACTTTCCTTGTACTTCTACTCCTCTGAAATTCAGAGGTAAATCATGTACTTTTACTTCACTGTATTCATTCTGTACCTTTAGTTACTTTGCAGATTTGGATTAATGATGTGAAATACAGTATAGTCAACACTTAAATAAGACTCAAGTAACATTCACAAACTAACTTGAAGTATACAAAGTAATTAAAACTATCTAATCTGCACCTTTACCAGCTTTGACAACACTTTAATGCAGGTGTGGGGAACTTCCGGTCCCCGGGCCGTATACGGCCCGGCCCGCAAGACAATTTGATACGGCCCTCGAGGTAACACACGCAAAAAAGAAAAAAAATTAAGAAATCTAGACCGCGAAATAATTAAATAAGCGAGTGCCTGTTTTTCCTGGCCAATGTCAGGGTCCTTGAACACAACACGAGCCTAACGGGTCATCACGTGGTATATGTCTCGTCTGACGGGTGCAGTTCTGACCATAGATATATAAACACTAGATGACTCACCCGCGCTGCTGGCCAATGGAGACCGACGTTGCAACTTGGCCGCCATTTTGCCACAGGCAGTTCTCTCATTCATAACATTATGGTTTACTATTTAAATAACCATAGCTTGCTCAATCTTCAACCAATTTTCAAACGGTTTGGTTTTTTATAAACATCAAAGATGTAGTTATGATACTGCATACTTATAATCATGGACTTTCATATGAAAATAACATTAATCAGATAAAGCAATAGCTATACACACACACACAAGGTATTTATATTAAATATTTGCCGGTGTATATATTTCCATTTATTTTATTATATTGTTAATATTTCAAATCAATTATAAATCAATTATAAAATTAAAATACATTTATATTTTATATATAAAAATCGGTCTCATGTTACCACTCTGTAAGCCAAGAGTTGTTCATTTAGCAATGCCTTAGCTTGAAGAACAGGGACACAACTAATGACAATAGCATATGTTGGTATATTATTTAGATATTCACACCTTTATCAGAAGAACCAAACCAACATAAAATGTGCTCACAGACAGGCCAGTTCTGTCTCATTTATCACAATTATTTTTGACATGAGATCTTCATATCATCCTAGTTTTGTATTTAGTTTCTAGATTTGTAAACAAATCCAGAACCTTTGAAATATGTTATTGAAAAAAGACCAAGAATAATATAAACTGTACCATGTGTCCTTTTGTGTCGTTCTGTAATCCATTTGTGGTTTGTCTTGTCTCACCCCGGCTGATATATCACAAAATCCACTGTTTAAAATGTTCCCTATATTGCCCCTATGCCCCTGTAAGGTGTCCTTGGGTGTTATGAAAGGCGCCCCCCCAAAATAAATGTATTATTAAGAACAACTTGGTGTGGTGTGGAGGGGATGTAGGAAGCAGGAGCAAGTGGGGAGAGATGGGGCTTCAAGGTTCAAGGTTATTTGTTTTAAATGTGTCTTGGAGATAAGGACCAGCTGCACACAATAAAATAGAGTATAACACAAAACCAATAAGACACACGGTGACACATGGCACACCACAAATCAATCATCGTCCAGCCTCAGCTTTGGTATTCTTTCACAACCATGTTATGGGTTTATTAGACTGAGCAAACATAAACATATGTGGGGAACATAGTGCTGCGTCTCATGGAACATGAAGATTTAATAAATACATAGTAGGTGGCAGACAGCGGCGATTGGAGCATCCGTAGGCTGCACAAAAGTCCGGCATAGTCAGGTACTTCTGTAAACACAAAGCCAGCAAATTCCTGTATCATAATGCAAGATGTTTTTAACAAACCACTTGGAAGAAATCATGTGTAACTTAAGTTATGTTGAAAAGAAAGAGCAGTTCTGCCTCTCCCACTGGTGTAAAGTTGCTGGGTCAAATTTGTAATACTAGGTCTCACTCACAGCCTCTTGTTATTAGCCAGCTGCTCCCTTTCCGGGAGCCTCCATGGGACCCCGGAAGTGAAAAATTATACATTGAAGTCAATGGAGAGAGAAAAGTTATCTTTTGATCCCGTTTGAATTGTGCCACGAATGACACATATGATGTTGCTCAATCTTAAACGATCATTTCCATGTAAAAAAAAAGTCACAGTTTGTCGTAAAACTGGTGAAATATAAGACTATGTAAAATACGCAACTAGAAAGACTACAAATCCCAAATCGCATTCTGGGTCGCGTAAGTGATGTCATAGGCGATAATGCTCCAAGACTGGTGGTTGCGACTCGCAATTAAAGCAGAGAAGAAGAAGAAGATCTCATAACTGATTTATTCCCTCTTATAAATATAAGAGATTGCTCCAATAAATTCACTTTTACAAGATGCCTGTGTGCTTTTTACCAGGTTGTAATCACAAAAGTGATCATACATCTTGCTCGTTCTATCGCTTTCCGTCTGGTGAAAGGACCAGGACCAAACATAGGTAAATATACATGTTTTGCATGGAACATAGTCAAGTTAGCTACATAAATAGTAGCGAGCACGTTAGTTAGCATTACATTAAATTACTTAGCCTTGTCATTTGTATTAGCCTTAACATGAAGTAAACCAAAATGTTAAACAGTAAGAGTAATCATGATGGTAAGTATTCTGTGAAACATTTGAAGAGTAGCCTATCGCCCCCTCCACCAGGTGCTAAGGGGGCGGGAGGTAGGCTAACGCTACATTAGCATCAGCGATCTTTTTTACTTAATGCTATCTGCAAAAATGGTTAACATTGAACATTAAAATATCAGGCAGTTCAGGGAGAGTCGAAGGAAGGCAGGCAGGCAGGCAGCTTTGCATGACATTCTTCTGGACGTGTTTCATTGTGATGATAGTGAGAGTGAATCAATCTGTTTGTTGGGAAGGCAGTAGTTGAGTGATTACTGAGAGAAAATTATTAAAAGAGATCATTATTCAGTGTAGGGGTGTAACAACTAATCGACTTAATCGATTAAAATCGATTACCAAATTAGTTGGCAACTAATTCAGTCGTCGATTCGTTGGTGACGTCATCACATGTGTTCTACACCCCGTTAAGCTCCAACGTTATCGCTCTTTTTTATCGGTACAGGAGACATTTAAAACATAATGTCATATGTATTATTGCTACATAAACATTATATCGCAGTCTTAGTGTCGCCAACTCAGTTTCTAATATGCAATATGACTACAAAATGCGTCTATAATGTATTTTCGATCTTCCCAATTCAGACGAGAGATCTCTCCCCCGCCTGCTTGCGAGGGGGCGGGGCAGTTTACACACACAAGCAGGAGATGGCGGACAGAACGCGCTCCGAGGTGTGGTTAAACTTTAGCCGTCTCGATGTGGACAATGCTCGTTACCAAAAGTGCAATAACAGTTTATCATATAAAGGCGGTAAAACGAGCAATTTGTCTAAACACTTAGCAAAAGTGCACCACATTCAGACGGAGGAATGCACCGGGTTCGACTGTCTTTCTAGTAGCTCTGTAGCCCTGTCCACGAGTAACGTTTCCACGTCAGGTGTTATGTATGCTAGCAGCAACACACAGAGTTAACTCAGTTATAAAAACATAGGTTAATGATTAGAGGTAACTGAGTTATTTTGTTAAAGTTTCAGCAATTCGGTTTACATCACATTATTTAATATGATTTGTTAAAACATTGTTGTTTCTTTTGATGTGAAATATTATGCATTTAATTAAAATAAAAAGCAATGTTAGTTTTGTTCACAATTTGTTTAGTTAGTTTACCTTATTTCTTGTCAAAAGAACCGTTAATACTATCGTTAAAAGGACCGGATCGATAAGCAGTATTGATATAAGTAGTAGTACAGTTAAAACCTTAACGATCCGAATAATCGATTAATCGTTTCATTAATCGATAGATTAATCGATTATCAAATTAGTCGTTTGTTGCAGCCCTAATTCAGTGTTGTTACTTTAAAGCGTTGTTACTGACCTTTTTCTCTTTACCTCACCTGTAACTGCTGAGACCCTGAGGAACATGCACACTGGACTGACCTGCTCTGGCAACCTGATTTCCACTGTATGTAATAGTATTTGGTTATGGTATATTATTTATATACATCAAAGGCACAATGCACCTCCCAGATACACACATGTATAGAGTGTGATATTTTGCATTGGTCATGTGAAATCATCTTTACATACTAGAAAACTGTAGGAGCGGCAACTTGTTTTGAAATTGAATTTTTAATATCCGATAATAAAGTTGATCTGTTTTCTTTATTCTTCTCTCTTCCCAGCTCCATCCATGACCATTCTCTGTTCCTGCAGGTCCTGCTTGCTAATCAATGCTCATATTTTTTTCAATGTATTGTATGACATGAAGTTGTGCTTCATTCTGAGTCAATAATAAATTAATTCTGCCTTCAACTGCAAAATTATTGTGGACTGCACCGACATCCATGTAGCTGCCCCCAGTAAGATGAACCAAGCAAAGTTGACATACAGCTGTGCTCTTAAGTTGACATGAAGAATTTGTGAAATATTGGTAATAACAGGTTTAAATGATTATTAGTAATTAATTATATAATTGTCTCATTGTAGACGAGCAGACAGGGAGCCAGATGAGAAAAGCAGAATATGCAGCTGCCATTTTCCACATGGAAAAGAGAAAGGGCAAAGTGTATTTGAGTGGACAAAAGAGAAATCCCAAATACGAAAAATAAAATTATACAATTTACAGATATGTATAAAAATATATATCCTATGTATGATGTAGAAGGAAGTGTGGTAGATAACAAGTAAATATAGAGTTACATACAGATCCATGTTACAGCAAAGGATGGAATAACTAAGAAGCACGCAGTATAATAATAATTACATGCAACAATTAAATAACTGCTCAGCATCTCCATCACAATCCCAATCTGCTGAGTCCTGTTTTCCTCCCCTCTGCATAACACTCCATCACACATACGAAACACAACGCAGAGTCCGAGGGTGTTAAGAGTATGTTTATTTAAATGTCCTCCTCTCTACTGGCCAACACAGGGAGCATATGCTGGGTCTAGAATTTTTCCAGGAGGAGGAGATTTCCATGCCATGCAGGGTCTTTGGGGATGGGGATGATGATCGCCTCCTTCGTGGTCCACAGTAGCAGAGACTCCGGTCTGTGATTTGCAGCTGTTATATAATATACAATACATTTAAAAAAAACATTTGATCAACAAAAAAGGATTTGGTCAGGATCTAGAGTCAGTGTGTAGTTTATTAATTAATCAATGCTCTCTACATTAGGAAAACACATACCAGTGTACCAGAGGGAGTCACACACAGCTGTGCCTAGATAACCAAACAAATTGACAAGATAACCAAAATCCTTGAATCTACACACAGCAAATAAACTCAAATGACACAACGAGATGTAAAAGGAGATCACACATATAGTCGATATAAAACTGGCCGCTTCGATCTGAAGAGCAACTAAAATAAAACACGGGAGTGTATCATGTTCTTGTGAACACTAATGTTATCCACAGCATACACAGAGGCCACAAAGTTCTTAAGGAGAAAACTAGTTGCTAAAACAAAACACGTTAGTGTACCTTGTTAGCTAATGTTAGCTAGCTGACATTAACGTTAAACATTGCACTCATATTACTCACTGAAACCTTGTAAAGCCGGTCCCGCATGCTGGCTCTTACAGAATCGACTAACTCCCCTTTCGTACAGCTCTCAACATGCCCAGACTTGTAGTGATTTTCACCTCGTTTTATACTTTTTCGCCTCATTCTGAAAGAAACAGGTGAAATTTACTAACGTGACGGCCATCTTTGTAATGGTGATGCGCAGTGCTTAATTTGTAAATCATAAGGTGCCGGAATGCAAAGTACATATGACAGCTCAGGGATGACGAGACGCGTACAGGTCCCGGAACGTATACAGAAAAGGTGCTGAAAACAACATGAAAATGTCCACTTGCAACGCTGTGGGACTTACAAGCCTCAATTTCAAATAGTATCCATGGTATAAATGTTATGACGATAATTTATAATTGTTTAGGCTAGTACGCACAACATAGGCAAATGCCCACATCACCACAGGTGGGACTTCAGTATACAGCCAGCAATTAATTTCTCAACAGGTTTAACGTGTAAAAAAAATATTTATTAGGCCTATTCAAAGATTGGCACGGCGGCCTATTAATAGACAGTATGTTTGCTCACCATATTTAGTTGTTTAAAACACCCCACATCACGAGCATGTCCGGATTGTCCTCTATCTCTTTTTTTCTGCTTTTACTGCGTGTGTCTGTGGCAGTTCTGTGTCCTTTGGCCACCCAGGACCTCACGTACGGGACTGGATTGAATTTAGCCAGGGGGGGTCGAACAAGATTTAGGAAGAGTAAAGATGACATGGTGGATGTGAGCAAAGAGCTACGGTTGGGAGTGCAAATCAAGTTCATTTGAGAAAATCCGCGCTCACATTCAGCACTTGCAATGGGAATGCTGTTGACAGCAACAAGTAACTCCATCAGCTCATCGGGGGTGTCTTTACCATCTGAGTCTCTGTACGTTCTGTAGGCCCGTATGACTGCGCGCGGGTTGGCAATGTTGAAGCGCTGACACAGTGACTCGACCTCAGTCTCTCCATACAGCGCACCTGCGTCCTCGGGCCAGTATTGTGCGTAAAGCACCTTCAACTCCTCAATGAACTTGTTATATCCAGTTTTATCTGGCATCCGGCCTCCTTGAGATAACATACGGTCCTCCAAGTTCTTGGCCACAGTTAGAAAAAACTGACCTGTCGCTGGACGTCCCACACTCTTCTACGCTCAATGCGCTCTCCTCTCCTACTGAATCTTCCTGCTGTAAGCCAGCTGATGTCGCGGTTCCGCTCGCCTCTTGCTCCGGCTGTTGTACCGGGCTAGTTGATGCCAGGGTACCCACCCGTTGCTGTTGGTGGTCCACCTGGCTGACGGTAGCTGGCTCCTGTTCCGGCTGGCGGTGAACCTGACCCGCTGCCCGGGCTTGGCTAGCTGTCGGTTAGCTAGCTGGCTAGCTGTTGCGGCGCTAACCTCCTCCTGGTTTTGACCATCAACATGACTGCTGCAGCTGCCCTCGTCGCTGCTTGTGGAGGCTTTTCTGACTCGTTTTGAAGTGTCTATTACCTCTTCCTTCTTTTTGAAGAAAGACAGTCAATTTAACTGTCTTTTTGACATGCTTGCATTGAATCACCGTTTCTTCCTCTCTGCGACGTGCTCCTCATGTGGCGAATTTCAAAAGTGAAAGACGTTTGTCCGTTGGTCCAGCTTTTCAGTGCGTCAACACAGATCTCCGACTCTTTCAAATCTTAATCTTAATAAACGACATGAAATTCTTGGGATTTTTTCTGTAAATTAATATCTGCATATTTTATTTCATTTTAACCATTTAAATTTTTATTTTTTGTGAGAGGTACCGGATCTGCCCAAATAGGTGCCGGAACACAGGGTGGCCAAAATGAAGAGGTGCCGGATCCTGTTCCGGCAGGATCCGGCTCAAATTAACCACTGGTGATGCGTATTGTGCGAGACCAGAGACCTGTAGTTCACTGAGCGGTTTCACACAAAAAAAATTGTAACTTCACAGTTTTACGACACATTTTTATTTTTTTGACTTTTAAAATGTTCTTTTAATTTGACAAACATCATATGTGTCATTCGTGGCACAATTCAAACGGGATCGAAAGAGGCCTTTTCTCTCTCCATTGACTTCAATGTATAATTTTCCGCTTCCGGGATCCCATGGGTCGGAAGTAGATGGGCGGGACTTCGCCTCTCTCTAAATACAACCACATAAGAAAAGCTGCAATTTCAACATGTCCACGCATCCTGTATCATACAGTAGCCATGCTAATAATGTTTATAATAAACCAAACCGTTTGTAAATCAGTCAAGATTTCAGCGAGTTAAGAGTATTTTTGTACAGATCACTCACCTGACAACAGCTACCATAACGCGAATCAGAGTAACTGTTGACTGTGGCAAGATGGCGGCCGGTCAGCTACGCTGGAAAATCTCCCATGAGCCATCTAGTGTTTATATATATATCTATGGTTCTGACGTTCTGACGGAGAGCACCAGGGTTGCGTTCGAATAGTCCATTTAGCTTAGGAACCTTCCTAACCGAGTGAAATGACCCGGTAGTCCCTCAGTGGCAGCCATGATAAGTGCCGTTCGAATTCTCTAGAATTATAGGAAAGGAGGTTTCGAACTTCCTTTATAACCTCCTTTAGCTTAGGAACCACTGGATCTCCCTAACCAAAAGGAGAGGAGAAAATGCTGCCCCACAATGCCTTGCAGCCGCAGCATTTGACGTCACACAACAGTCGGTCGTTCACAGACACAAACGATTATGACGGAGAAATTATATCATGAAAGTTACGGTGCTTATTAAGCATTTTAAAACGTATGTGGTAAGTTGCCAAAGTGCTTTGTTTTGAACGTTCATAAGTATTATAATCAAAAAGAGAAATATGAACGTTAGTTTTTACTGGAATGATCAAATAAAGTCAAAATTTCACTGAGCTGTGTGGGGTTTGTTCAACTTTTAAAATATGTTTGAATGGTGATATACACAGTGATAGGTGTTAAAGACTAACGTTTATAATAAATACATTTGTATTGATTTGAAGATATTTTCATAGTTCATACAATCATACGTATTGGGATCATTTGTATTAATGTGGACCGGAGGGAGAGGGTGACGAGCATAAGTTTCACTTTCATTTTTTTATTTCAATTCCAATTTTGGTCATGAAGAATATGTTTCTCTGTTGTTCATAAAGCATAAAGTAACAGCATCAGAGCACGGTGCAGAGTCTCTAGATGAGTCCGTCGTTCTTATTAAACATCCATGTTGTAGTCCGTTGTATAGAAAACTGTAGTTTCCATAGTTTCCCCACAGCAGCAGACGCACACAATGACGTCCGCTGGCGCATCATAAACACGTCGGATAGTGAAAGTGCATTCGGATTCTCTAAAGTACTGCAGTCTCTTCTCCTAAGTCCTTTTTAATTATCCTATCCACTATCCCTTAACCCCGTGACGTTTCACTCAGAGGTCAAGGAATAGGAGATAGGGTTAGAACTTAGGAGCTGATTTTTAAACTATCCAAACGCAACCCAGAACGCCGCTCCGGCACTTCAGAAATAAGGAGCCGTACACATGCCGCAGTTTTTTCTTCCCGGGGGAGCATGCCCCTGGACCCCCCTAGAGGAGGTTAGGTCCCCCCCCACACTTAAATCATGTCCACATGGATAGGAAACTAAATACATTTGCACACAAATTGTGTCCATATCTTTCTGTTTTGGTGGTCATGCCACAACCGTGCACGTAAAATATCTGGATTAAGAGGTTGCTTTTTCTTTGCACAGTATGAAAGACAGGCCAAATTAATGGGCTGTGATTTTAGTATTTTTAAGCAGAGCTCAATCATTTGTATACGGCCCTCGGAGGATGTTGAAAAAAATGTATATGGCCCTTGAGAGGAAAAAGGTTCCCCACCCCTATACTCAAAAAATATGATATTTATTATTCTGAAATTCACACATTTGCATAATGAGTACTACTTATACTGTTGGGTACTTCAAGTATATTTTGATGCTAATACTTTTGTACTTTTACTTGAGTAACATTTTGAATGCAGGACTTTTACTTGGAGCAGAGTATTCCTGTGGTACTTCTACCTTTACTAAAGTACACGATCTGAGTACTTCTCCCACCTCTGGTCCTACTGCTGCTTCTGGTCAACTCATTCAGCAAGGGGCAAGGCCGAATAGAGAGCACTTTTAATAATATCACCATTTAATATCCTCAGTTTAAATACACAAACAAGCGCCGAAGCCTTGATGATTAATCTTTACAACAATTGTTGGACTTAACAATTCCAATTCAAGGTCCACTTAGGGCCTTTTCTTCAGTTTCAACCTCTTAGCCTCTTAGACTATATTCAGAACATTTAACATTTTCCGTGGACCTTGAGTCGGGATTTTGTTTTTGTTTTTAATTATAACAAAAATAAATGTTGCCAACAAACGCTTCTGCAATAAAACATTTTTAAAGTTGGTCATTAGATAACAATTCTGCATTAACAATCAGGCCATATACATTTATTAATTCTTCCAAATATTAACATTTATTCTATTGCTTTTGGAAGGTGCCTTTTGTAATTTTAATTAAGTACACAATGAGTAATACGTTGCATACAACTGCTAAAATAGTAAAATATAAAAATGTGTTCAGGTTTATAACATGTTAAGTACATATGTAATTGGAACACAACCTTAAGGTTAAAGGTTTTACTTTTATTTCAATAGAACTAGAATCATTACAAATTAATAATATAATTGTGTATTAATATCATGGACAATGTGTAAAGGAGCTTTGGACATTGGAAGCACTAAGTGTGACAATACATTGAGAGAAATGTTGTTATGACCATTAATGCATTTTATGAAGGAATCTGTTTCCTACAATTTGCAGTGGTTTGCCCCAAAAGCTTGTCTTATCAAAGTGGTCTCTTTCAGGTTCCACCCTGACTTTAAAAGCCTTAAGGATCAAGTGTTAGTCTGACTGAAGCCAGAAAAGAGGATCTTGTATTTGAGCCCATTGTGGAGTTAAGCCACCCTCTTGTTTGAGTTTCACAATGGTAACCCCTTTCCTGTGACTTGGCTGCATGGTTTAAACAGGGCAGGTCATCAGGAAAACCAGATAAACTATAGCCTGTCTAAAGTAGAGGCTAAAAGAAAACTAGAGCCAGATAGATAAGAGACTCACAGGCAATGAGTGCAGAAGTTTTATAGCTAAGACGATGAAAAACAAAAGTGCTAGGAGTATGTCTGCCAATAAAATGCAATAGAAAGAATTTGACTGAATGGTACTCCTAAAGATTCCCTGCTGTGAGGATGCATAATGTAGGGCTGTAGTTTACATGTTACTGAATCTGCTTAACAAATGGGGAAATTAAGTGGTGTGCACAAAACATCAAGCATTCATATATCTCATTGTCACACTTTATAAGAAGACACTTGTTTCTAAGACATCAGGGGAAGGATTTTTTCCATTGTAGGTGCATAAATGTATTGACTAGGCCTGGAGGGATTTATATATTCATCCAAAGTAATTTTGCTGATTAGTGCTCCCAAGGCACGTTAATGAGTAAAATCAAGAGCCAAAAACATCCAAAACTCATTTCTCTCTTCCTCCGTGCAATAAAAAACAATACTGGCATCATTTATTAGCTCAGTAAAAGGCTTAAGGGGAGAAGTTGCTGCACAGGTGTTTTCTCGGCATCTTAATGAACAAAAACACTATAAGTTGATGGGTCTCCTTGTTTTTGCAATAGTTGTTTGATTCCTGAATTAAATCTGAATTCATGTTATGCTCTTTGGCACCAGAGGAACAGGCGAAAAAAAATGAAATGTTCTCAACTTATAAAGTTGTTATTTGGAATGCAATTATTTGCCTATTTACATTATCCAAGAGGTTCGGACCTACATTTACATGTTTTTGGAGTCATGTCACTGCCCACACACGAGCTAAGTACAATTATTTTCTTTCAAGGTCTTTTTTGATCTCTACGAAGCCTCAAGGAAAATATCTGGCCCCTCATTTAGTTTGTTAACTTAGTCTCCCTGCTAATTGGTGGTGGGCGTGCAGAATAAACTAAGCCTGACGTTCAAAGCTATAGCCAAAAACATCTCCTTGTTGCTGATTAAATCAAGGTTGATTAGTTGATGACTGTGAGCCAGAAAACCATAACACGTTAAAGCTAAACAGGCAGACAATCCTTAAAAAGTGTTGAGTACATCTCCCTAATTAATCTTTCGTGTTAATCATCAAGTAAATATATCAAGTCCGACATTTTGAATGAACATGACATTCATGCTTTGTACTGGATGAGCATGCCTTCAGCTTTAATAGGTGACCCTGTTAGTTTGGGCTACATCACTTATGACAGGGCCACTCAATTAACAGCAGAATTCCTTTTTTGGTTATGGTGTAGCTAACATTCATATCTATATGGCCTCCATTTTTCTCATTAACGCTTTATTCCTCTTCCTTTCTGTAACGTGGGAAGAGAGGAGTAGCTCTGATAGCGATGAGAAGCGGTGAAAAGCTGCAGCATACTCTCAGCCCTTCATCGCAGCCCAATCCAATGGGAATTGATGATTGTAAATCAAGTCCTATACACTTATCGGTTATTATGAATTAAATAACACATTTATTATAAATGCGAACATTTCATACGTTTTTAGTGTTGTCTCTTAACAATCTCTGCACTGTAAAATATTACCATGATTTCACAATATTTAGCTGTAATATTTTACAATACATTTTTGTTTTACCACTTTACAGTCTTTACCTGTAATGTTCACAATATAATACTGTAATTTTGAATTTCAAAGTGAAATCAATACAGGCACAGTTAATTACTGTGAATGTACAGGATAAATGATAACCAGGATTTCACAACATGTTACTGTATTATGCCATAGTCAAATACTGTATTCAGACCATCCACTGTGATAACACAACAAATTAAGTGATTTTCTTGCTTTTATCGCTCTTGCTTGGCTTTAAATACATTTAAAATTTCTTTCTTTGGTGCAGGTTTTACTTAAATTGAAAAGGGCACCGCTGCATGTGCCTTAAAATAAACGATGCAACATATAAATCTATGTCAAATTGAAATTGTTGTCTTGGCTTGTTGACAGTCACATGTATAGCAATAAACTGGTTATGACGACGAGGTCTTCTTTAGCCTTAACTGGCGTGGTTTATTTTCATATGTGCATTGCACCACTTGACCTGCTCTCCATGAGAGCTAGAGAGAGAGAGATAGAAGGGGAGGGAACAATCCCTTATACCTGATACCTGACGTCAGCTACAATAGCTGCGCCTCCTTATGCCTATAGCGCCCTCTTACTGTGGAACAGTTATAGTGCAGTTACATGCAGACATATTAATACTTACACTTAACACTACCACTTATGAATGACGTGTATACTGTACAATTTTTCCAAGAAAAATAACAGTTCAAAACATCAAAAGAACATGGCAGTCAATAATACATAGCAGGCAATATTTTACACACCGAACATGACCCCTGCACATTTTTTCAATTTCAGTTTGGAGATAGGCTTAGTCATAGCGTCTGCAACCATGTCATCTGTAGGACATTAAACCAGTAAACCAGTGTCATCTTTCCTTCTCTGATGACAGATCTAATGAAGTGATATTTTATATCCACATGTTTACACCTCTGTCGGCACACAGGGTTTCTGGCAAGTGCAATGGTTCCCTGGTTGTCTTCATAAACAACAGTTTTCTTATATACATAGGTATCCATTCCTTTGAGCAGTTGTTCCAGATAAATACATTCCTGTATTGTCAAGGCTAGAGCCATATATTCGGCTTCACAAGTTGATAGTGTCACTGTGGGCTGTCTCTTTGTTTTCCATGAAACCAGTGAGCTGTCTGTACCCATACTCACACAATACCCTGTGGTACTTCTCCTGTCTGTGGCGTCTGCCGCCCAATCTGCGTCACTATAGGCTTGAATCCCTAAGCCCTCGCTGCTCTTTCTGTAACAAAGCTGTTTATCTGCTGTACTTTTAAGATAACGGAAAACATGTTTTGCTGTAATCCAGTGCTCTTCTCTGTGATCAGCAAAATGCTGTAATAACTTACTCACTACAAAACATAGGTCAGGGCGAGTACATCTTGTCAAATAAATGAGGCTGCCTACAGCTTCTCTATACATTTTTACATCCATCAATTTTTGTGCATCCTCATTGTAGTCTAGCTTTTGATCACATGGTGTTTCCCTAGTTCTACACTCCTGCATGTCAAAACGATTCAGGATCTTTTCCACATATCTCTTCTAGGATATTTCTACACAACTGGCAGACTGTTCGAAGTCCTTGCCTAGAAAATGTTTTAACCTGCCCAGGTCCTTCATCTTGAATCTGGTGGAGAGCATATCTTTCACCTGCTCTAGGTTTCTAGTGTTGTCTGCTGCGATGATCAAATCATCCACCCAAATCACAATTATCACTTTCCCTGACTCTTTTGACTCCTTTGTGTAAACACAGGGGTCTACTGGGTTCTGTATGAAGTGGTCTTCAATTAGACATGTATGAAGCATCTCGTTCCAATTTCGCCCAGACTGTTTCAGGCCGTAAATTGATTTTTCTAGCTTGCACACTAGCTTCTCTCCTTTCTTCTCGTAACCTTCAGGTTGTTCCATATATATGTCCCTATCAATGGGTGCGTGCAGGTAGGCTGTCTTCACATCCATCTGGTGTAAAATCAAGTCGTCTTCGGCTGCCTTCTGCATAACTACCCGTACACTGGTCAGATTAGCTGTCGGGGAGAATGTCTCACGTAGTCTATTCATTCCCTCTGCCTGTAGCCTTTAGCTACAAACCTGGCCTTGTACCTGTCATGCCCTTCAATACCCTCCTTGATTGAGTACACCCACTTGCCTCCCACTGTCTGTCTACCCTTGGGTAATGTTGTTAGAGTAAAAGTATGATTGTCCTCCAGGGACCTCATCTCCTCATCCATCGCTCTCTCCCATTTTCCTGATTCAGGGGATATCATGGCTTCTTTAAAGGTCAGAGGTACACCACTCACTACTCTGTAGCAGTAATCTATGCTGGTAAGTGTACTCTCATCCTCGTCACTTTCTCTCTGGGCATAGTCTTTCAGATACTTTGGGGGTTTATGTTCCCGGGGGGGATATCTCTAACTGCATGAGGCACGTGACGTCACCCTAGGGTGCTTCTCGCCATCATCCTCCGGTGTCTGTTGACCGTCTGTCTGCATGTCTGTGCTCAGTACACTAGGCTGTGTCGTTTCTCTTTTCTCACACCCTACTCTGGAGTCCAGCTCTGGCTCCTGTGTCTGTGTCTCGTTCTCACATGTTGTCTTTGTGACAAACTTTACTAACCTGTGCTTTTGCACTTTCCCCTTACCGGGTTAATAGACTAAAAAAGCGGGGCTGCCCTTGTCATGCCCTACAAAAAGTCCTTTCTCACACCTGGACTCGAGTTTTCCTCTGTCCTGTTGGTAAGCATAACACACTGACCCAAACTTGTGCATCCTTGCTAGATCACACCTTTTTCCTGTCAGTGCTGTATATGGGGTGGTGCCCGTGTGCTTGTTAAAACACCGATTTCTGGTGTAAGCTGCTTCTTGGACCGCATAATGCCATAGACTCTTAGGTAAGTTACCGTTTATTAACTTACAGTACACCTAGCCATTTCGAAAAGAGTGCGCCCTTCCCTCTCAGCTATCCCGTTCTGGTGCGGGGAGTAAGGACAGGACGTTTCGTGTCTGATCTTGTTCCTTCTCAGCAGTGACTGAAACTCTCTATTTGTAAACTCGGTTCCGTTGTCGGACCTCAGGCATTTTACGCTGCCATACGGAGCTACATCTGCAAGGAATTTCTCTGTGGCCTGAAGTGCGTCACTCTTTGCTTTGAGAAAGTAAACAAACACTGCCCCTGTACACACATCTGTGAAAGACTGCATATATTTAAAGCCACCTATGAACTCATTATTTACTGGACCGGCTAGATCTGTGTTAACTAGCTCAAGTGGTGCCTTTACTTTTTCTGTTGGACCTCTGTTCCTTGTTTGAGTGAACTTTCCCTTTATACACACATCACATTCTTTGTTAGGTCTATGCTTTTCACCGTTAATGTGCATACCTACTGTTACCGCCTGCAGCTTCAGTATATCCTCGTAATTACAATGACCCATGATCTCATGCCATGTCTGACTATCATGACTGACATTACACACATCATTTTCATTACTTTCTGTTTGTAGATAATACATTCTCTTGTACACCTCAATGTTAAATCTCGTACCGTCAGGCTCCACAAGAACATCGTTACCTTCATTGAAGAACACCTTGGCACCATTTGCAGTAGCAGATTGTACAGAAAATAGTTATTGGGGGAACGAGGGTATGTAGAGGGCGTTCTTCAACGTCACTGTACACCGGCGCCCCTCACTGTCTATGAGGCATACCTGTGCGTCTCCTCTCCCGTGCGCCAACCCGAAAGTGCGCTTCCCGTCTGCCAGCTCCATGCTGTGTCTCTCCGGCTCAAAGGTGCTGTCAAAGTTTTTGAATCGGTTCCTGTCGTTGATAATGTGGGACGACGCACCTGTGTCCACGATCAGTCCCTTCCTTTGGGCCTGCTGCTGCTGCGTTGACCAGCTGGCGTATGCTGTCTGCGCCCCGAAGGTGAAGTCCTCTCTTCCCGCTGCTCTCCGGACGTCGTCTCGACTCGCCTCACGTCCACCGCTGCCGCCATCTTGTCCACAGCCGCCATCTTGCACGCACGCGTACCGAGCGCTCTGTTCGCGCTTCCTTCTACACACTCTGTCTGCGTGTCCCGAAGTTTTACAGAAACTACACCAAACAGTTTTTGTGCAATTATCTTTTCGGTGACCCTTTTCTCCACATTGCCAACACGCCATCTCCGTCGGGGGTCCGGTCTTTTTCTTTGGCGCTGCCCGGGCCTTCATTACCCTTTCTCCCGCCTCCTCGGCGACCGGGTCTGAATCTTCTGAGGCCTCGTAGTTCCGCAACTTGGCCTTGAACTCCCCCAGCGACATGTCCGCTGAACCGTGCGTCACCAACAGTGTGAACGGTTTATACATCACCGGTAGTCCCCTCATAACCAGTAGCGTGGCGTGGGGAAAAAAATAGGGGAAGCCAATAATACGTCCTTTCTTTTGGGGTGGGGGGGGGGTGTGGTGGTCAATGTAATAACGTAACCAGATGAGTGATTACAGCGCCCGGTATCATTTTACACACATTTGTATCATACAGTACAGATGCAGGACTTACACACGCCTGTTATCTGACCGACAGGTCCGCACGCACTCTCCAGCCGAAACTCTAATAAGCATTCATTCACAAACTAAATCAGGAGACCTTTAACGTTTTACGTCCTGTTCGCTCCTTTGTTCCTCGCTGTAAACCGCTCCAGTTTGGGCATTGGCCTGTCATCAGATTGTATTTGTTGTTGCTGCTGCAGAGGAAGTTTAGTCCAATTATTTTTGATTAAATACTCCAAATCTCCACCCTCCATAATTGCACTTGCTTCAGTTGTTTGCTACTTTCTAACGGCGGTGTAAGTGGTGCAGTGACGCTATCTATCTTCTATCGATTAGATTTATCATTCGAAAATGATAAAAGTAGGGTAGACATGTGGATATTATCCGACTGAACAAAACGTGCATTTACCTAACAGTTTCGTTTTCCACTGACCTTTTTTCGAGCTATTTTCCAAAATCCTATGGAGAAATCCCATTGCTTTTTTGTCGAGGGAAACCGAGCGCAGCTTACTTCCGCTTTTTGGGACGCGTCACTGCACCACTAAATTGATGCGATTTGATTGGATTGTTAGGCAAGGGAAGCCAGCCGCCTCTGGCTTCCCTTGGCATGGCCCTGACCAATCACAGGTTGGCAGGGACATGACGTGAGCCTCATCTGATTGGTCAATCCCTCAATTTTTTTTCACCAAGGGAAGCAAATTTCGGCTGGCCTCCTCTCGCAACAGAGAGTGCAATCTACTGTTTCACCATAACATCTAGAGGGGCGCTGTTTCACTATTTGTAAAATACTCAATGAGAATGGGGGAGAGACGGGCCGGCAGCAACACACAACAATGCATTTCCGAAACTAAACGAAGTGTTTTTATTTATTTATTAAAATGATAACTACAATCCGAAAAAACAGGGGAAGCCTGGCTTCCCTTGGCCTCCAGGAGAAAACGCCACTGCTCATAACCATCGCCATCATTAATCCATCGCTCGGTGCTTCTCCTGCACTTTTGAGCGCCTTGATGATCTGCTCCGCCCTGATGATGTATTCAGTCACCGTCTCTGTGTTAGCTTTCTTCAGGGCGGTCAATGTTATATACAGGGATACAATCCGGGGCCTACCTCTGCAAATGTAGTGTTCTCTTAACACTTTTAGACTCTCTCAGCCTTTGTCATTTGTGTCCCGGAATATCAGCTCCAAGCTCGTGTTGTCTAGGAGTGGTGCTAGCTCGCAGTATGCGTCGGCGTTCAGCTTAGTATCCAGGGCTCGCGCGGCCTCCGTTATTTCTCCCGTGAGGCCCGTCAAAATGGTCTTTTTCAGCCCCACTCCATGCATACAGCACAACATCCGCTCTTCCCAGAGCTCGTATTCTTCTGCCCTTCCGTCAAACGTGGGCCACTTGCTTCTGCCTCTTGTCGCCATCTTTTGATTGTAGCTTAGCTTAGCTGCCCGTTAGCTTAGCTTTAGCGTCCCGCGGTTTTCCCGCCACTTAACTAGCCTAAACTTTTCAGCTAACTAGCTATCGTTATTTCGCTCTTCCGTGATCTGGGCCCATAACCTGTTGACAGAGTCACATGTATAGCAATAAACTGGTCATGACGACGAGGTCTTCTTTAGCCGTAACTGGCGTGGTTTATTTTCATATGTGCATTGCACCACTTGACCTGCTCTCCATGAGAGCTAGAGAGAGATAGAAGGGGAGGGAACAATCCCTTATATCTGATACTTGACGTCAGCTACAATAGCTGCGCCTCCTTACGCCTATAGTGCCCTCTTACTGTGGAACAGTTATAGTGCAGTTACATGCAGACATATTAATACTTATACTTAACATGGCTTATTGTTTTCAGGTGCTTCCTGGGCATTAATCCTGAGACACCTCGAAAGCCAAAAAGGGCCATTTAAACGCCCATGTCAGCACATTCTTCAGAAAATTGTTGATTTCGTCTGTGCAGACAAGAGAGGTTTCTCAATACTCAAATTTCCCCTCCTCGACTCTTCGATTCCCCTCCTCAGTCCTCCGCTCGCATCTCCTGTGGGCGGGACTAAGTATCGAGGATAGGAGTCGAGGAAAGCAGTCGAGGAGGGGAAATTTGAGTATTGAGAAACCTCTAAGTGCTCCCCTCCTTGTTTTCTTTTCTGTCTCCCTGCTACAGGTGCACCAGGGCCCTTTCTCATTTCTCTAACTCCCCTCCTCGACTCCCCTCCTCGACTCCTATCCTCGAGACTTAGTCCCGCCCACAGGAGATGCGAGCGGAGGAGCCGAGCAGGGGAACCGAGGAGAGAGGAGGGGAAGCAGCACGCGGTTAGAGAAATGAGAACTCCTCTCCCTATGAGCGGTCATTTTAAAGAGACGTCCATTAATGATGACAGGAGGCACAGCAGCCGAGTGAGTGAGGAGGGGAAAAGAGGAACAAGAGAGTATGGACAGATGTGTTCATGAAGACTTATATATTTACTTTTAATTCATTCACAGTGCGATATAATGAGACAACAACAGGCTACAGATGCGGACACACACACACACATATATATATATATATATATATATGTATATATTTATATAAAAAATATATACAATTTCAGAATCGAACAAAGCACTCTCATAATAACGTAACATTATCAGAGACTGGATATATCCCCCCCATTTCCAAAATCACACGATAAATACATTTTTGAATCTTGTAAAGGGAAGACGACAGCTCTCCCTCGCCATTCTGCTGTTCCACAGCGCCGCCCCCCTCCCTCCACTGAAATTATTATTGTAAGACGTAGAGTAATGATAGATAACACAGCAAGGTCCGTTACAGTTTGTTTTCATCTGATTTTAAAAAAACAAAGTCTTGGCTTTCAGAATATTAAACTTGTTTCGGCAAATTTAGATGATAAATACAACTTTGAAGCTTGTAACGGCATAATTACAAGCGGAGAACGGAGTAACTTGACGTCACAGCAGGCATAACAACAGCCGATGTTTCTCGTGAGGGTTTTCCCCGGGAAACAAACACAATACACACAAACGCAAATATACACAAACACCCACACGTCAAAATGAGAATATGTTTCACATGTGACTTATTCAAATTGCGAGTGATTGAGTGAAGAAAAAGTTTGAGTGGCGCTCGGAAAAGGAAATTGTTGAGGGAAAAGGAGTTTCGAGACAAGCAGCTATTACAAAAAATGCCGATGCTTACAGGTTATTTTAAACCTGTAAGCGCCAGGATGAGGAGGAAGGACAGATGAGTTCTGTACCGAGCGGTAGCGGTGCCGGCCGCGGGGCCTCGGAGACAAGTAGGCCGTCTGGTTCTGATAGCGATGGAGTAGCGGGAGAGGAAAAACAGACAGGAGGGACATTATCTGTTGGAGGAGATGGAGAGGACGACGAGGACTTGCTACGTGGAGCGGAGCCAACGGCAACCGGACAAATACATGAGGGAGGCCCGATACGTCACTCATATGGAGGAGAGGACCAGGCACGTGTAGAGCAGAGTGGAGAAGTGCGATCACAGAGCCTGCCGAGGCTATAAATGACTTTGATTTGTTGTTTAAATAGGGGGCCAACAAAAACTATCAGCCCCAGGGCCTGGTGGCAGGTTAAGGCGGGCTTGGGTGTAACGCGTTACAAAAGTAACGGAGTTACAGTAATATATTACTTTTTGCTGTAACGAAGTAATGTAACGCATTACTAATGAAATGTGGGTAATATATTACCCGTTACAATGCTCAGTAACGCAGTTACAACACATTTTAACCCGAAATTAAATGGTGTTTTGTTTTTTAAGAATGTACTAACATAGCGAGACATTCCGACACCCGACAAATTGTGTGGGTAGATTAGTAAACCTGGTGTTTACCCTTCAGGCTTCGCGTCGAGATCTTCGGGGAAGTTGAACGTTATGCAACCATTCAAAAAAGAGAACGTAGCGAAAAATACTAACAACAAATTGTGTCAGGTGCGCGTGACCTGCTCCGCTGCGCGTGCATCATTTCCAAAGTGCTTCCACAGCAGTGACACACATCTGATCTGTGGATAATCATTTATACGAAAATGGTTAAAGCAACCATCACTAAACGCCAGCAACACTGCATCTACTGCAGACAGTAGCAACAGGTCAGATGCGGACATCACGTTACCCTCCGTTGTGGACACTAGCTTACTCCCGCCTGACTCGCCGGCTCCGGAGCAGCAGTCTTCGTCGCCCGAAACTAGGTCGCCCCTCTGCGGCCCGCAGGTGCCAGGTATATCTAAACAACTACCCGCCTGTACAGTGGGGTAAGGCAGTCATTTTGCAGCTTGTGGTATAAAAATAGACAATGGCTAGAATATTCATGTGAAAATAGTACCATATTCTGACATGCCTGTAGAAATGTTGGGTCAAAAATAATGCATACAACAGCACAGATGCCTTCACCACGAATGGCTACAAAAATATCTCATATCCCAAGCTTATTTTCAACGAGCTGATGTTGCAGCTGAAATGTTCTCCAGGTCACAAAGTCAACCTCACATGATGATGTGATACCAGTTTTCAAGCACAGTAAATATTCTCTTCCCAGCGTATATGATGGGACCAAGGTGATGATGTAGTAGGATACATGGTTTTAATAATACTTTTGCCTTTCAATGTTTCCCATTTCAAACCATGAGCATGGTTTAAATAATATTTGCCTTGATTTACAATATGTTAACCTTCATTATAGTCCTTGACAGCGGTCTGTACTGCTGTATTAACAACGTGTCACATGTTAAGAATTTACAATCAGTATCGAGTATTCAACTAAGCCCTGTAGTACAAGTTGTTAGTAGCCTTAAGGGCCTACACAGTTGTTATGCTATACCACATTGCCCTTCACTGGATGCATAATGAGCTGCACTAAACTACATTTTAGCATTTAAAATACCTAGCTATTCTTTTGCGGTTATTTTGGTGAAAGTAACTAAAAAGTAACTACAGTAGTGTAACTCATTACATTTCAGAGACAGTAATATTGTAATGTAACTTATTACTTTCAAAAGAGAGTAATAAGTAATATGTAATATATTACATTTTGGAAGTAACTTGCCCAACACTGTGTACCACACACACCTACACCTCACGCACCTACAGCTCCTAAAACAGGCTACAGCCGTTGTGTATTTTATTATGTGAAGCATTAAATGGTTTTAGAAAAATATTGAATCTTTGTTTGTAGATATCTACTAAACTAAAGCAAATAAAGAGAGTAGGCCTGTTATACTGAGTGATATATATTATACACACTGCTCTGCTTTCTGCACGGACCTCACAGCTGTTCTCACTGTAAACATCGCGTCGCGATGAAAGCAGTTAATAAAATAATATCCAGGGGATGCGAGCAGAGCTGTCATTGGCTGAGATAAGTCCGGCCGTGCGTCACGACTCTTTGAAACATCTTTGTTCCCGGAAATGCATCCACGAAGGAGCCGTGGAGGACCGTGGAGGACCCATCTCTGGCCGTTTCTCAATCGCGAGGAAACTGGCTTCCAAGCCAATATTTCAAGGATACTACGTCATCGAGTGCCGCCGAAGGTCTGTTCCAATCTCCAGCATACCTGGAATTCCACCGAGGCTGCGTCCTTGGTTTGGGGGTAATTTCGAGGCTGCACATGGGTAGACTTCGCGTCCTTCAAATCCCCACAATGCTTTGCGCACGGACCAATTTCAGAAACCCTTCCGGAGAATGGCTGAACCGACGCAGCACAGCACACATTTAAATGTAAGTATGTAATGGCGTAGAACAGGGCCGTTTCTCAATCTCGAGGATACAGGCCGTTTCTCAATCGCGAGGATACTGGCTTGGTAATCGCATACTTCCAAGTCACTTCCTTCAGAAACGAAGTAAGTATACTTCCAAGCCACGGCTTCGGAAAACAAAGAAGAATGGAACAGGCTAACAAGTGTGCCACTCTCTCTAACGGTTTCAACATAAACTGTACCGAAAATAAATACCTCACGATGTCTATCTAATTATGTACTTGCTTTACTTTCACGGAACACATTTTTGGTGATAACAAATGCAACAAAGTAACATATTTACCAACACATGTTCTACGCCACTACATACTTACATTTAAATGTGTGCTGTGCTGCGTCGGTTCAGCCATTCTCCGGAACGGTTTTTGAAATTGGTCTGTGCGCAAAGCATTGTGGGGGTTTGAAGGACGCAAAATCTACCCATGTGCAGCCTCGAAATTACCCCAAACCAAGGACGTGGCCTCGGTGGAATTCCAAGTATGCTGGAGATTGGAACAGTCCTTCGGAGGCACTCGATGACGCATTATCTTTGAAATATTGGCTTGGAAGCCAGTTTCCTCTCGATTGAGAAACGGCCACTGGCTTGGTAGTCGCATACTTCCAAGTCACTTCCTTCAGAAACGAAGCATGTATACTTACAAGCCACGGCTTCGGAAAACAAAGAAGAATGGAACAGGCTAACAAGTGTGCCACTCTCTCTAACAGTTTCAACATAAACTGTACCGAAAATAAATACCTCACGATGTCTATCTAATTATGAACTTGCTTTACTTTCACGGAACACATTTTTGGTGATAACAAATGCAACAAAGTAACATATTTACCAACACATGTTCTACGCCACTACATACTTACATTTAAATGTGTGCTGTGCTGCGTCGGTTCAGCCATTTTCCGGAAGGGTTTTTGAAATTGGTCCGTGCGCAAAGCATTGTGAGGATTTGAAGGACGCAAAGTCTACCCATGTGCAGCCTCGAAATTACCCCCAAACCAAGGACGTGGCCTCGGTGGAATTCCAAGTATGCTGGAGATTGGAACAGTCCTTCGGTGGCACTCACTGACGTAGTATCCTTGAAATATTGGCTTGGAAGCCAGTTTCCTCGCGATTGAGAAACGGCCGAGATGTCCTTCAACATGGCGCACTGAAATTCATTTCCGGGTCACTACCGGAGGACCGAGGAGTCGAGGAGTCGAGGAGTCGAGGAGTCGAGGAGGAGGATTTGATGAAATGAGAAAGGGTCCAGGTCTGCTCTTGGCTCCGCCTCTGCCCAGGTGTTCCAAATTCCACTCAGCCGTGTATATATAAAGAGGAGGATTTCTCGCCTATCCTAATACCGGGAGACACCCTCCTTAGAATACCTCTTTGCCATTTTGAGCTGTAGGCCATATTTTTGCAGATGTGTTTATGTTTAGCCTGGAGGACCTGGTAGTCCAGTTTTCGCGGCTTTATTTTGTTTCTCATATACTTTATATTTGATTTCTGGTTAGCGGGGGAAGCTCTGGGTCCTACGGCCCGTGGTGTGGCTGGCTCGGGTTCCCTCCTTCTGTTTGTTCCTTTTGGCCAGTCCTCCAGACCTCTTTTTGTTTCCCGTTTCGCTTGTGTGAGCAAACGGCTGATTATCAATAAATGCTCGTTACCAAGTATCGGTTATTGCGTGTATTCTTTCATGTTGCGGGTCTCGGCGCCAGCCACTACAGCGGAGTAGAAGTTGGGGCCGTAACAACATGTCCAAGACACTGTGAAATGTACTTTGCACTTCAATGGAGTAATACAAAGTTAAAACGGGCATTTTCTTTGTTTTTCTTTGTCGATTGAGCTGATTGAATTGTGTAGTTATGGTAAAATCCCAGTTCACTAGTCAAATTTACAATATATTATCGTATTATTTACATTTTTATGTTTACAGTAAGTTACTGGCTAATGTGTCGCATTACTTCTACAGTAAAAGTGTGAAAATACAGGTAATTATTGTAATTTATGTACAGCAAGGTACCATAATACCACAGCTCTGTACTGCTATATCACAGTAATTCCATGGGCCTGGCAACTGTAAAGTCACAGTATTTAGTTGTACTTTTATTCTAATTTACTGTAAAATATCTACAGTCAATTACTGTGAAATATTTACAGTCAATTACTGTGAAATCCATGCAACTAGTAGCCAGTAATTTACTGTAATTGTACAGCGAAATATTTTACAGTGTGTATTTCAGACACATCAACAACTGACTCTGAATCACCATGTATGGCTTGAACACCTTTAATTAGTATCCTTCCCATGTTGGTTTTTATCTGCATGCGATAGACAATGTCAATTTGGTATATTTAGTGTACATGAGGAATATTGAGATAATAAGGCATCTGCACATTGAACGCAGGGCAGACATGCAAACACTCACTAAAGACAGACTGGTGCATGATGAGCATTTCAAAGAGGTTTCAGGATATGAGATCATTTGTTTAGACAAAATACACTTTGGAACCAACATGCCACAGTTGTCACTGGAAGACTCACACATGTACACACATTACCTTGATAGCTAGTCACCGGTCTCAGGGGTTCCTTCGAATGGCGCAACAGTGTGAACGTCAGGATGACTCTTCATTTATAAGAAGATGAACAGTTTTTTCAGCAGCTTAAAAGGTATCCTTCTTAATATGACTGCCTTGTGTGAATGTGAGAGAAGTGCACTCACAGTCATTCCCATATTCACCCCATAACCACCAATATGTGCCAATGTATGTGTTAGCCCCGTGTCATGTTTCATCATTGTTCATTCCATCACTCAGTGCCCTGATGCTCGATAAACAATTTAGAGAATTTATCAGCTGTCAATCACTAACACCCATCTCTATCAAATTACCCTCTGCTCTCCTGGCTCCCTTTATGTCTCTGATCACACATTTAGCTGCTTTTGTCATCTGGCAACGCAATGACACCCACAGAAGGAGATCTGCCTTCAACAATCATAGACTGCAAGGATCATACATTAAAACATGAGCATACACACGCACACACCCACACACATGCACACACAAACACATTTGGCTCTCTGAGACAGGAGGATATACTGTAAGTGCCAAGCTGAGTATTTGATTGTTGTTCTTCTGCAATGCAGTTAGGCTTCAGTGTCCTCAGTGCAGCAGGAAAGCTCAACTAGAAAAAGTTTGTAATGTTATTTAAATTGTTTTATTTTAATCAGGCAAATAGTTGCATTTATTTAAGGGCCTCATCAAATTGTAATTCTTAGTAAATTAATCAACCAAGTGAATTATATCAAGGTAATAATAAAAGAGTAGTTTGGTTTCCAACACTATCCATTAAAAACCAAGCTGGTTGAGAGTCATTCATATATTTGCCTATTTCATGAAACATGGCTGGTGGGCTTGTGAGCCTTAGCCCCCTCACATAGAGGAAAAGTAACTGCTAAGTGTAGAAGCAAGAGGGGTTCCAGTTATTTACAGATGTCATTTAGACCCTGACATTAAACAAAGGGATTCAGGTGTCATACTTTGCTGTTATTACTGCTATTGCTTACAAATATGAATTAATGTCAGCCAAATCCAACCTATACTCTTTTTCCTTAAGCTGATAGTTAGCTGGTTTTATGTCTCTATGTTGCTGTGAGTTCATGAATAATCGTATCAAAAACCTCGCAAAATGGCTTTGACATTTGACATTCAACATTACCATTAACTGGCAAAAGTTAGGCTTACAAGAAATATTTATCTTAGACATCTCAGTTGACTTGTCCAACAATTCTGCCATGATATGATAGATAGCCATCAAGGATTTCCTCTATTATACTGTATATCTCTTACATTTCCTGTCTCGTAGTTGAAATGCTGGGGAATTGAATATATCAGAAACAGTGAAGACGAAATTACAGAACGTTGCCATTAATAACCTTTATTGGGCAATCTAAAAATATTGCAAATGTATATATGTAGACATCAATATCAATGTAATTGCTGTGAGTGCTTTATGGGTCAAAAAGACAACACTGAAGACCATTGAATCTCATAAGAGAGGTACAAAAAGTATCATGTCGTTTTGAGAGTCGTTTGCTTGCTGGCCTACTTCTTGAGCATATTAATATAACACAGTTAAAAGCTTTGAAAGAAGGATTACTAAGCTAAACAAGGTTTGAATGTTGAGAATGTGATAAGAAATAAATGCCTCTTTCTCTTTGCTCTACTGGAAGCTTTCCTCCTGTTAGTCACATGGAGCCCTCCATCCACACTGATGAAGAGAGGCCAAGCACGGAATCACTGTTTGCTTCAAAGGGAGGAGGAACAGTGGGATGATTTCAGGAAACTAAGGTCAGCGCTCTCATTTACAAAATAGTTTTATGCTTAATTTCTTACTTGTTGATGTGAGCAAAAACCAACAATCAATTTTTTTTCAATCTGTTCTGTTCAACTCAGAAAATAATCTCCCATCAGATTTGGTTTAAAGATATGATTCATTTTTACTGTCTTTTTCAGCTAGATAAGAGTATGATGAGAGGATACCTCTCCCATGTTTGTATGGTAAATATAAAGCTAGAGCCAGGAGACAGTTAGCTTAGATTAACATAGAGACAGAAAAAGCTTGCCTGACTCCTTTCAAGGTAAAATATTCTGCCTACCTTCACTTTAATATCTCACTAAATAACATGCTATATTTTGTTTTTCAATCCCACAAAAACCGCAAGGTAAAAACATAAATATTTGGTTTGGGATGATCCTGAAACTCCAATCACTGTTAATAAATATAATAAAGGTTATTTTTAAAGCACCTTTTGATTGCTAAAAGTAATCCAAAAGTGCTAACCAGGAACTAGCCAGGAACACAAAACACCTAAAAGGAAACACGTATAAAGTTCACATAGAGTTCATACATTGAAGGTAAAACATGCTTATGCAAGTGTTTTTTGTAAATATAGCATAACCATCCAGGAAAAGTGATTTTCAAACTTCATTTAGGTGTAAATTGAACGACACTTTCAGATTTGCATTGAAATAAAATTATACATCAATCACCTGGTACGTGTAGGAGACCCAGAGTGCACACATCAGTGGAAATCGTTGCAGCATTTTGTCAAAGATGTGGGAACCCTAATGACCCACTATATTGAAGAAAATGTGTCTTGTGATTATTTGTAATGGAAACTGTGCCAATAAAGTCAAGTCAGTTTCATTGATGTGGCCCAAAGCAGCCCACGGCACTCTGTCAATTTTAACCCTCACTTTGAAATGTACATTCCCCACCCCTCTCAAAAACTATAATAGGGACAAATGATGGAAGGGACCCCTCTCCCAGGACCGATAAACATGCTTCTTTTAACATTTTCATTTAAGTTCCTCCTTCTCTTGCTCATATAGTCAGCCACATCCTCATATACACGCCCAGTGCACTCTAAATAGGTTTGAGTAAAAAGTTTGAAAAAATATAGATTTTTTACTGATTACTGTGGATCCATAAATGAATTTTACAGTAGGGATCTAACGCTGGAGCTAATAATGAAAGGGAGGGTTAGGGTTAATCATCTTTAATCTTATTTTACTTTTTGTTTTGTTGCTGTCTGCATTGGTGAGTGTGTGTATGTGTGCGCCAACAAGGAGCAGCATTTGTGAACACATGCAGTATATGTGTGTCTGTGTGTGTGCTGACACTCATAATGTGTCACTGTTTGTGCAGTTTAGTGTTAATCATCTGTTGCTCTATTTTTGGGCTTCAGTTTTTTCCTCTTGTGTGTTTGTTTGTGTTTTTCCTCAGAGTGTGTGCGCATGTGAATACGTGCATAACTGTGTGTCAAAAGGAACTTTGTGACCTTTACTTGATGGCCAGGCTAAATAAAGACACAGTCTTTCTACCCTCTTCATATTCGGAAACCTCGCTTGGAAGTCACACACAACTGCACCAGTAATCTATTTTATTGCGCGTTGATCCGTCAACACATCAGTTGCAGATTTTTTATTTCCATTTCACAGCCTGCGCACATACTTTTCAATCAGATGATTCAGCTTGATTTGGATTCTCATCATAGTTCTGGCTAGGCTTCCATTTTTCTCGGAAACGTAGCACTAATAGAGTTATAACAGTAGAGCCTGATGCTGCCCATGATAATAATGGGACAATTTGGCCTCTTCATTCTTTTCTTTATCAACACCAGGAGGCACAATAATGCATCAGTGTTTATACCCGTGAAAAACATGAAAGTAATTGTGTCCACAGGGAAAGCTGAAATGAGGCTCATTCCTAATTCAATGGTGAGCCACACAAGAATATTGTCATGAAAATCATCACACTTCCACCTAGAAACCAATATGGCTTTTATTTTGACACGTATATGTTGTTTGTCAATGAGGGAACTTGCATTTTGTGTGTTTCAATCTGGTTTATTTAAACTAACACAACCACATTTGCTGTGTTTCCATACTTGTGAGGACATTCTCTAACTTCAAAATGTTACACAATACATTAGCTTAACCAACCACTGATGCAAGAAAAAATTATGAACCGGAACAGTCTGCCCTACTTTGTAACACAAACTAGTAAAACAACATTTCTTCTAGAAATATTTTTGGACAGATTTCGGTGTTCATTAAGATGTTGTTCAATGTTTTGATAGATGATTTTTCAATCTAATGTTTTGTATACACACAAATACATACTGTATTAGATTTGATGCAGAATGATTGTATTGAGGCAATAGTGATATACTGTTGCTATATTTAGTTCAAGTAAATACAACTTTATTTATCACTTTAAGGGCACCTGAAGTGATTTAACTATTATACTATTGGCTCGCATGCCACTGTGCACAGTGTCATACATTATTACTTAAAGCTGGGAGAAATAAATTGAACCAACCAAGATGTGGTCAGGACGGTAGATATACGTAATATTTACATTGTATTGTCAGTGTGAAAATCAGTGTTAATGTTGTATTTTTCCGACCCCAATAAAAGCAGGTTTTGCCATGGTAATAGCTAAACGGCTAAAGCAGATGTAAATAAGCAATTGATAAATACAAGCCAAATAAATCCCCTTTAACTTAGTCTTTGTTTTCTCACTTTCAAGGTTTATGGCTTAATTTGGTCCTCACACACACACACACACACACACACACACACACACACACACACACACACACACACACACACACACACACACACACACACACACACGCGCGCACGCACGCACGCACGCACTCACGCACGCACGCACACACACACACACACACACACACCACTATTGAATACCACAGCCACAGACTCCTACAGCGATTCTAATCATAATTGCCTGTGCCCCTAAAAATTGTGTTTCTATCACAGATTTCACAAAGAGAAAGTGCATTTGAATAGTGAGAGAGCCTGTGTGTGCTCCATCCCTCATAATTCATCCTGTCTCTTGGATGTTTTCAGCAGCCACATTACAGAGTTAAGCAATCCTTCTGGCGTTATAACGTGCATAAGACTGAAAATGGAAAATCTGCACTGGAACGCCATGCAAACACATATTCATACTGTGGAATGCTATATCCATCATCATTTTCAAAATGAGATTGAATATATCTGTCTTTGTTTCTTTATTTGTGGGTAGGTGTTGGCATTAACATCCCTCCTTCTACAGGAGCTTGCATAAGCATTGTCCTTATCCTCAAGGCTACTATCACGTAGGAATAGGAGGCCAATGAGAATTCGCTGTTTTTTATGTAAGTTGGACGCTCTCCATCCACTCTCCGGAGTGTCCACTGCCACCAATCAGGCCTGCTTTATATTCCAGCTGAGACTGGAGAATAAGCAGCTTCGGGACACTGCGTCTGTCTGGATATACAACACTGTAAACATACACATCACGGCTCTCTATGCTCGGCTATGATAAGTTATCTGTTCACCTCCTCGTGTTCTCAAACCAAAGAACAGCCATGAATATGGAAATTAAACTGCGTGGAGGTTACGGTAAGGCATCACTTGTTGTGGGTCTCTTCATCGAGTGGAAATATATGTGGGTGAAGGAAAAGCAGGCCAGCCAGGCTTGATTCAGTGCTTAGAAACCCCCAAACTGCCCATCAGCATAAATCAATTACAATTCACCGTAAGCTTGCTGACCTCAAATATAACAAGCTGTCACTGCAACTGTGTGTGAGTATGTGTGTGTCGAGCCTGTTTCATGACTTGAATACAGTATGTGACACTTGGTGCATAATGACACAAATAATTTGTGTGTGTGTGTGTGTGTGTGTGTGTGTGTGTGTGTGTGTGTGTGTGTGTGTGTGTGTGTGTGTGTGTGTGTGTGTGTGTGTGTGTGTGTGTGTGTGTGTGTGTGTGTGTGTGTGTGTGTGTGTGTGTGTGTGTGTGTGTGTGTGTGTTGTTGTGTGCATGCATTTGTGATTTTTGGCAACATGCTCCAAGTCCTTAAAGACTTCCTCTGTGTTTGTTGGCAAAAAGCTACATCACTGCTGCAGCCTACTTCTCATGTCCCACTGAGACAGGAGATTTTCCAATGACATCTTGAACTGCCATCAGCCCAAAATGTTAAGCACTGCTTCCTGAACTTATGTTGCTGTTCAGGGTTTTTTCATCATGGCTGGGAATTGCTTCTCAGTTCAACATGAATGCAAGGAAAAAGCATTCGGTGAAAACTCCCATTATGAAACAACTCATCAGTAATTGTGATCCTGAAATCAAACCCTCATCCCTGGGGTTGTATCATGTGAAGGTATATGAAACAAAAAAACCAGGAAATTACTTGTGCTTTTCAAGTAGCTTTATTTCCAAACTGGAGAGGGATGATGGCAGATGGGCGATAGAAGATTGTAAAGCTCAGACCATGTTATTTGATCCAAACGCAATAAGAGACAATACAGGCGGTTTCAGGGGAGGGATGGTGATCATGAGGCAGATTACTGCATCTGTCACCTTTAAGCAATAATTGATACTTTTCAAAATCAAACAAAGCAGAAGTTTCACCACATAAAGCCATGGTTGGAAGGTTTGAGCAGCATTGCAACTCATATTTATTCGAAGCGGCCATGAATTCATGGCTTCTGTGCCTATTTTTGTTACAAAAGAGTTGCTATAGTTGCCATATTTGTGGAGAGAAACTAAGCGTTTCGGATGAAGGCAGGGAACAGTTGTATAAGTGCATGGAGCTCTCACTTTCCTCCATTTTGTTTTATCAGACATTTGGATCTCCAAGCAGCTGTGTATGTTATTGATAGTAGCATTAATGTCCTGCACAGATTCTGCAAATCATCAAACTGAAAATGTCTACGGTTGCTAATGATATTTTCATATTCAAGCACTTTTTGAGGAATACTTTTAAAAGAGATTTCCTGCTGCAGTATGCATGATTAATTGTACATTCATGAGTGTGCTTGTATCTTTGATTTAACATTTTACTATCACCACATGAAACAATGACAAACATTGCATTGTAGATTCTGCATTATGCACATAACTCGAAGTTCAACTTCCTTCAATTCAACACAAATACATACAACCCAAGCTCAAATATAGCTCAATCCCCACAAAGCAAGAGCTCAAAGGCATGAATCAATTTAGTTCTTTTTCGTGATATTACAAATCTGTACAGTGTTCTCACTCTTTGATAGCAGTTTCACTTTCAGAATAAAAGCACAGTAACAGAGCAATAAATAGGTAACAGACAGAAAACACAAAATACTCTGAAATAAATTATACAGTTTCTTCAATCTTTGTGTCCCATCACACACACACTAAATATAAAGGAATACTTTTTTAAAGCAACACAGAGCCGGATATCACAGAGTCAGGCTGGTGACCTATAAGGCTCTTTGGTCCCTTGGGAGTGATGACTAACAGCCATGTACTCAATATCACTGATAAACACTGACTTTCAGTTCGATAAGACTTTCTCAACATGGCTAAGTACTGATCTGTCAATCAAGTAGAAACATTCACAAAGTGATGGCGTCACCAGGACATCTGGTCTCTATTTTTACTAATATTACAGTAGTAGCAGCCAGGAGAGGCACTGTCACTCTCTACAGAAAGAAAACGAAAAATTAACAAGCATACACACATGCACACACACACTCATACAGGTCAGCAGTATTAGACAATCAGTAAATTGAAGTGTTGCTGCTGACAGCCCTTGTCCCATTGAGTCAATAAGCCTGTGTGTTGTTCACAGTCACAGATACATTTTTATTTATTTATTTTTTATCATGAAAGCTGACAGAGCCTCAGTCCCATGGTGAGAACAAATAAATGCACCATTCATGCTCTTGCCTTTATCATGAAAGCTGACAGAGGCTCAGTCCCATGGTGAGAACAAATAAATGCACCATTCATGCTCTTGCCTCTCAGCTATAAACCCAAATGTGCCATGTAGAGGTCCACTGCAGATGATGTGCCAGAGGCGTTTGTAAAGAGTGACTCAGCCAAATGGTTCTCAGAATAAACCATGTAGGCGTGATTAGTGGTTACATTACACATACATAATTGCATTCTATGTCCTTTACAGTGAATGTAAATGTCTCCCTGCTTAATCAGGTTTTTCTAAAGTAATGTTGAATAATAGGAATCGACTTCCTATATGTCTTCTCCAGAGGCACCTCCAGTTAGATACTAGGAAAAACGTCAGAAGCACTTTCAAGAGGCTAAAAGCAGTTTGATTGCATCTCATTGTGTTCATTAGAAGAATTGCTTGATCCAGTCTATTGTTGTGATAGCCTAGATCAAGATGAAAAGCAGGAAACAACAAGCGAAGAGGATGAGGAGGGTCATACTGCCCTACTTTTACATCTCAATAACATACACATTTTTCTTGAAAAATCCCCTACACTTTACCTTGTTCTGCACGTCATGAAAGGGGAAAGCCAAGAGTGTCATTACTAACAACCTGAGTGTCCATTAGGACCCACACCAAGCCAGCAGCTAGGTGTCTGACGTGCAGGCTTTCCTCATGAAAACCCACAAGTTCAGTTTGAAAGGGTGTCATTGTCTGTGCTATCACATTTGAAGTCTTCAGAAACCTTCTCTTGTTGCGCCTTTAGATCAAAATCGAGGAACACATGTTTGCCTTGCAGCTGGTCAAATTAAGACTACAGACGTAAGAAATCACCACTAACCTTGTGTGCTCCTTGTGCTCAGTATTGATAAATAAATGGCCTGAGGCTCACAGAACTCAAAGGTCACTTTTCCTTCTTTATATTTGCTTCCTTTCTCCATTAGTCCTGGAGTATTTAATAATGACAAAACCATATATATTACACATTAAACTGTCTATATTCTCATTCAGGAGTTCATTCTCAACGGGTTTCATGCTTCCCTCTGACAGTTTTATAGAGTGTGTACATTTCTTATTCTGCAGCACCCTGTGTCCCAGTGCACTCCATTATTCAATGTGATCTGGAGATTAAACTTTTTAATCAAAATCGTATCAGCAATACTGAAGTGCGAAGCAGTTAAGTATCTAGTGCTGCCTCTGTTCCATGTCCTGTTTTCATCCCACACCATGAAATATTTGTGCGTATCTGCTGCAAGCTGGGATTTCACAGTCCAAGATGCCTGTTTGCACACACTGTGGCTGTAAAAGAGTGGCTCTCAGTTCTGATTCCTATGCTGGGAACAGCCCTTTGAGTGTTCTGAAAACATGTAAGTGATTGATTTATGATGCCTCAGAAGTAGCATTTTTTGTGTCTAGGTCATGTACAGCTGATACATTATGTATGCTAAAAGAACGTACCCTTGGTGCCACTGCACAATATCTTTTTGAAGGCCTTTCTGAAGTCTTTGTTGAAAATGGTATATATAACTGGATTAAGTGAGGAGTTGCAGTAACCGATCCAGAAGAAAAATGTGAACAGTGGATAAGGGATGGCACACGTCTCTGGGCAAACTGCCTGCAGAGAATAGGAGAAGAAGAAGGGGAACCAGCACACCACAAAGACACCTATGACCACCGCCAAAACAAAGGTGAAGCGTTTCTCTCTGTTGACCATGGCTTTACGCCTCGCTGCTCCAGGGTTGTTCTCTGTCTTTGACTTCCTCCCCGGCACCAGCCGAGCCCCCTTTGAAGTTGCCATCATTTCCCGGTAACGCTTGACTGAGGCCGGGGAGTGGACCCCTCCTCCTGCAGGGGACCCTGGCATGCTGGCGCTGCCTCGGCCTCCTCCATGGCTGTGCTCCATGTCGCTCTCTGTGCTCGAGCTGTCACCATTATTATTGTCAGCTTTTTTCCCTGCCTGCTTCTTGCCCTTCTTCCCCTTCTCTTTAGTGTTGGCAAGGGCGGGCACAGAGGGGGGAGTTAAGGGGCCACGAGGAGAGGTCTCAAGGGAGGTTGTGACAGGGGTCATGGCTAGAGAAGGGGATGGAGGTTGCAGGAGATTATTGGAAGTGGGATTTAGGGGGGTTTGAGTGTCTCCTGAGGAGGGGGACGGGGTGATGGCGAGGGTGGGGGGTCTGGCACGAGAGGTTTTGTTGGATGAAGGCGGTGTGCTTTCCTCATCATCCTTCCCGTTGGCCTGGATATGTCGTGGAGTCTGACCTCGTGTGGCACAGCCGACCCCATCCTTCCTGGGCTCTCCCGGGGGGCAACGTGTTCTCTGTTTGGCAATTTGGTAAATTCTTACATAGACCAGGATCATGATGAGGCATGGAGCAAAGAAGGAGCCAATGGTTGAGTAAAGGATGTACCAGCGCTCATCATTCAGCTGGCACTGGGGTCCTATCTCAGTCCCCTCCTCTCCTGCCTCACGTTTGTTCAGTGACAGCAGGGGAGGAAAGGAGATGATGGCAGAGATGAGCCACACCACCACAATAGCGGCTTTGATGCGCTTGGGGGTGCGCTGGCGCCCGTATGTGACCCTGGAGATGGACAGATAGCGGTCCAGGGAGATGGCACACAGGTGAACAATGGAGGAGGTGCAGAACAACACATCCAGTGCCAGGTAGATCTCACACCACAGTGACTTGAAGTACCAGTAGCCAAGCAGTTCATTGGCCAGAGAAAAGGGAATGATAAGTGTGGCCACTAAAATGTCTGCAGCAGCCAGTGACACTAGGAACAGATTCTGGGGTCCTCGGAGGGACCGGCTGGTCAGCACCGCGATGATGACCATGATGTTGCCCACGATAGTGAAGACGACCATTAGGGTGATGGCGGTGGCGAATACCGCTGTGGCTTCAGGGGAGTAAGGGGCGGACTTCAGGATGCTCTGGTTGCAGGGCACGGAGGCTCCGGCACCGCTCGCGCTGCTGTTCCAGCCGCTCAGCTCCATGGAGCAGCCGTTCTCCGGGACCAATGCCATGCTGGAATTAGCTTTCAAATAGTCCTTGTAGACAAAAACATATGTTTGCCCACTGAATAAAATGTATTTTCAAATTCTATGTCACTTTTAAGGGTTCTCATTACTGTTTTAAAATATCATCTAACATAGTTTGTGCGTAAAATACGTGTTACATTTATTGTAATATTTGTGATTATAGTAAAAGTATAATTTATATAATATTTACCTCAGTTTCTCTCGTTTTGTCCCTGAGCAGTGTCCAAACGATAGCTCCCTTGCATCCTCCACGGTAGCTCAGCCAGGTCCATTTTAAGCTTACAAAACAGTCCTGGGCAATGCGTCAGGACACGGACCACTGCTTTCAATTAATAAGAGATGTGCCACTATGTCGAGCAGTTTTTAACCCCCCCAAAAACGGAGGTATTTTTCGTGAAGCTGACTGCTGTTCACCAACCACCAACCTTTCCAAAGTATAAACAAAGCCCGAAAACTAAAACTTCTATAGTACACGAAGTTTAATGCTTTTATCTTTTACCGTTTTTAAGATCGTATTTTTTTTAATAATGTAATTCGGTGTCATTTATAACGAAGTGACACTGAATACAAGGGACCAGACGAGAGAAAATAATCCCTGTTCGATCTCCGTGCGTCCTCGTTTGGAGACGCGCGTTTGATTAGGAGTCTCATCTGTACGGCGATCACGGAGAGGTTTAGATAAAGTTAAATACATGTACAGTGCAATATTTATAGGGTTTGTTAATAAAAATATACAAATGTTTCCATGCGATGGCAGCGTTTCGAGCCAATCGAATAAGAGAAAGCACAGAGTTAACCTCAGTCTCTCCAGATTTGCGCGTGAAGCCAGATATGAAGTAAAAACGCGTTGTTTGTTCAGCAGTGAGTCTATTCCCAAAGAGCAGCTTCTGTGTATGAGTCTCAGGAGATGTTTCCTTTTTCCGTGGTTCTTTGTATTTTCAGAACTTCATCAGGATGCGAAGATACAGCCGCTCCTCCATGCGCACATCACAGGCTCCCTCACAGAGGCGCGGCAGCACCCTCACTTGTGAACAGGACCTTGCGAGGAAATCTAATACGTGGGGTGCCTCCCAGCTCCCTCTTCCGTTTCTTTTTAGACCTGGTGATGTCATTGTGGAGCTGTGGGCGTCATGGGACCCTTACTTCCTCGCTCCCTGTGCCCCCCCCCCCGGAGCCCTCCCTCTCTCCATCTCACATTAAATGTATATCCAAGCAGTTCAACCAACGTAGTTATATTAGAAATGGCTTGTTGGGTGCCACTGCTTTGGTCAATTAACTCCACGGGATACAGCTGACTTGATGCCCTATGCTAGAAGAAGCATAAGTTTCCTGCAGGGACTCCTGAACTAATTGAAGCTGCTCAGTCGTCATCAGCTCCTTCAATATGTGGCTCAGCACATTTGGCTTCATAATGCTTTTCAATTAGATAGCATGTTGTATCAATCCATTTGTAGCCAGTTTTTTCCCACCATGTTTCCATGTGCCACCCAACAGCTCCAGTTATTTAGGGCCAATAAAATGTTTCACTGCAGCAGCTGGAGATTGATGGGCTGATACTCACCTTTTAGATACCTAACCTGGTCACAAGCCTGTTCTGATTTTTATAATTTTTTGTTAGATAGTTCATGTCAAACCTATATATTTCAAACAAATGTAAGATACTATACTTGCTGCCATGATGTATTGTGAGTGTTTTATCATGGTCATCTATGTCCTTCATAGCCTACATATTGATAGAGCACTTTAAAGAAGGGCTCATTCCTAGTTGTTAGAAATGTGTCAAAACTTTTAAGATTTAAAAAAGAAAGTGAGAGCCCTCATTTAAACAAATATCACCTTAAAAGGTCTTATTACATTATTATTGTTTTAAATGTAGATGGGCAGATTTTGCATATGCAGTGAAGAAACTGTTAGTTGCAACCATCAAATATTGTTGTTGTAAAAGTGAATTATTAACTTATGAAATATGGTCTAGGAAATGATGAAGTCTCCTCATGCTCAGCTTACTCTCCCTCACAACTCACTGGTAAATGCAGTGAGTTACCTTCCACCTCTGCTTATTGTGCAAACTGCAGGGCAGAGGGTTAGGCACTTGCTTTCTGTGCTCACGCATCATCACTGACTTCCCCATCTAAATCCCTCTGCATTATGCTCCCTGACACACTCCCTCCCCCAGGAAGCACAGGCATCCACAGCCCCCTCACCATTTGTTGCCCACCTGAGATCAAGTGCTCGATTGTTCAATTATCGGGTGAAACCTACGTCATGCTGGCTGAGCCCTAAATTAAAGGGTAGCAGAGTTTATCCCGTGGCTTTTAAAAGTATGTGGGTGTATACCTAAACTCACAAAAAAACAAACAAACAAACAAAAACGCACACACACAAACACCTTCACCAGCCTACACATGCACACACACAATCTTATGAATGGTGTGTGGGTAAAAGGTCTTGTATGCTTGTTTTTGTAGTGCAGCCCCCACACACGTTGCTGCTGTAATGAGAGAGAAACCCAACTCACCACCCATGGAATTACAATTGGGAGCCATGCTCTCTGATTGTGTGACCTGATCCAGCAACCAATAATGGTTTGTACATTTTCCACTCCACGCTACACATTCTAAATATAAAGGGAAAGAGAATAAAGCTTTTAGCGGGAGAGTGCACTCCAATCAAGTGTCTCTGTTTCCATGGGTGAATTGTGCTTAGTAACACGCTGGAAATGCATTCTGGGGGAGAGGGGTGTGTCACTGAAGCCAAGGTTATAGAGACTGAGCAGCACACAGCGTTCAGTGCACAGTACAGCGCTTCTCAAGTGCTTGTTGTGTAAGAGCATGTGGTATACACAAGTTTACACTGACACACACACACACACGCACGCACACACGCACGCACGCACGCACGCACGCACACACACACACACACACACACACACACACACACACACACACACACACAATCAGTATTCCTGGAGGAAACTCCACCGTTATGGATCACTCACAGTGGATCAGTAAATCTTGCCGCACTGTAAACATTTTACACTTGGTTTGTGGAGCATCCACTCTTTGAGAAAACTTTCTTTATTCCAAAACCTCCTGAAGTCTATTGGTACAATAGGATTTAACACAATAACAAAGTGAAGTCAAATTGTCTTTAAAGACTGTTTTCCAAATGGTTACTGCAGGTCAGGAACCTTTTTAAGTCATTGACTTGTATTTGTCTCCTGTTTAATATGTGCGTATTCTTGCATCTTTAGTTTGGAGTTTGAAAGTGGCAACCGTTTGTCTAGCAACAGAGTAAGACCTGATTTTAAGGGTAAAATTGCACTATATTTTAGGTTAAGTGAAGATACTGGCCGTGGCCAGGGTTAGGCAAGAGTGTTTAAGATAAGGGGTGATACAGGCAGCAGTTATCAACCTTTTTGGCATTGGACCCTTCACAAAACAGTTATGTCTAATTTAACCCACTTGTCAAACTTTGTTCGGATATATTTGTCTCTTCTCAGTTGAGTAGTGTATGGTTTTAGATGACTAAAGAGGTAAAAGTACTCAGGAAAGTACTTATTATTTTCTATTATAGACAAAGAGAATGTTGTCATTTAATTACCTATCCGTTGATATTGTTGGCAACCCCTTTCACTAACAGTCATTATTTCAGTGAGGATCCTCAGATTTATAGCATTAAAGTGAGAATGTGTTTGTAATCTGACAATAACAGGGAGCTCTCCCAGAGGGTCACAATATAATTTTCCTCACTGCATTTATAATGATTACAATTGCTGCTTTTGTGTTTGCATGTAGGCCAGTAATTGTGTGTTATAGCACCTCATTGATATTCCCCAGCTAACTCACAGATATTGCTCATATTATATTGTCTGTTAGCAGTTTTACCCGACTGGGATTTCTTGTTTGAGTGACATTCTCCAGCTGTGAACAACAAATAATGTAAGTGTGATATCTGTGCAGATCTCTAATCTCCCACTCTCTTCTTTTCGTACATGCAGCACAGTCAAATGCACACAAACACACACCTTTGGGAGGTACAGTCACAGCCTAATGTTATATGATTTATCCTGACAGTGGTTAATGTGGACGCAGAGTGTGAGTAATGGTTTGAGTCTGTTTTCATCAAGGAGCCTGACTGACTGAGGAGGAAGTGAAGACAACAAACGAGAGGAGAGAGAGAGATCCAAATAAAGGAGGTGGAGCAGTCTGCTTCCAGTGATAAATAAATGATTAAGCCCGATGCACTAAAAAGTCAATTAAATTAAATTAAATGTGTTAATGGACAATCATGTATTAGGAAACCTCTCCGATAGGAAGGGTTTGTGTGTGTTAGAGATGTGTATAGCTTTAATGTGTTATCTCTATAATAAAAGGCTGCCTCGAATGACAAACAGTCTGCTGGCGTCATCTGCTGGATACTTTTTAATCATTTCGATTTCTGCTGGTTTCAAAGGTTGTCGCTAGAGAACGCTGTCTCACTACAAAATAATGTCCAATGCTTGATATAACTTTGACTGGATGATAATATAGCAGTGGTGGATAAAGCATTTGGATCATTTACATTAGACTACATTTCATTCATCCAAAGCAACATACAATAAGTACATTCAATTATGAAAAAAGATACGTACGTCAGTAAAATTACTAATACCACACTTATTTAAAATATATGTCAATGTGATGTATTGAAATTGTTACTACAATTAAGTCTTATCAGAAGAATTAGTTGATACCAATGCAGAAAATTGACCCCTGTTGCCAACACATTTTCAACTCATTGATCTGGCTGTAAAACCACTTGAAATGGTGGAAGAAATACTCAGATTCTTTGCTAGATGGTAAGCAAATATGCAAGTAAAATTACCTTAAAAGTTCTGAATTCAAAATTCTACTTAAGGTATAAACAATTATGTATATATCAATGGATCTACTCAAGCAATGTACAAATACCTCTTTACTGTGCTTCAGTAATTATATCTACTAAAACTGACCAAATATTTATTTATCTTCTCCCTATCCTTCTTTTCCCCTGTTTTAATCATGAGGATTTTAATGGAAAGTGAATGAAAAATAAAGTGGAGATTAATGACAGTTTACAGCAGGTAGATGAATAGTGCATGAATTACAGTGTAGGTGTATTCATCATATACATGGAATCTCAGCCCCAGACCTTCCAAAAACAATCACGCAGCTTAAGGCAACACTTCAATTATCTATTTAAATCTTTAAACAGTGTAAAAACTTTGATAAACTGACTTTATTTCTCTGATCTGTGCTCCGGATAATGGAAGGAAAAAGTCAAGTACAAAAGTTACACTTGGATACAATTTGGGAAATACATACTTGTAGATTAAAGGAAGAGGATTATTAAGTTTTGCTTATGACAAGAATGTTGGTGGCATACTTAGAGGATGAGGTAGTGGAGGCAGCCAGAGTTTTATGCACTACTTTTAAGTGAGAGTTCACTGCATGTTTATACTGTTCATTATGGAACACTTGAATTGAACACACAATTCAATGTCTCAAATATTGTGACTTGCTGTGGACCTTGTGGCAAGGCATGGAAAGTAGACCTGTACCCGTGACAATACAATAAAGTAGATTAGCTGTTTGGTAGTCTTGTGACCGATGGTCGTCGGACATGTTTAGCACATATCAGGATGTCATTATAGTTAAGCTGAAATCTGGAAAAATGAAGAAACAGCATTTGGTCAAATGACATGCAGTGTGTAAAAAGAATGTGTTGGTGGAGTGCTTATGGGATAATAAGTCTGCAAGTGGTCATTTAGTTTACCTTTCACACTTCCTGACTACAATTGCCCTTTGTGGTTTACTGCTGTCTTGAACGTAGAATCAAGTTGCCAAAAAGTTGCAACTGAAGTAAATAGATTTGAAATGGATGTAAGAGGAAGTTGAGGTCAAAAGGACTTCAGACTGTTAAACCCATTCTTTTTAGATAATCCTCCGAAAGCCTCAGGTTTAGCAATAGTGCAGCAAGGTCAGTTTATGAACTTATGCAGTGGAAATGTGGGTGATATATTAACCATTTCTTTTTAGAATATAGTATGTGCAATGTGTGTCACAGCACACATGAAGTAAGAACATTATACAGACTCACATTGTTCAACATGTTTTAATTTAAGTGGAAAAAACAGCAGGAATCAGCCAAACGATAAAGTGCAGTTAAAGACAGTAATAATGCTAACACCGTCAGACAAATACTGAAATAATTATTAAAAATAAGATTCACATGACAAAAACATCTTCTTGCAGCTTGAATGCACCGAATATAATCCATGTCAGGATACAGAATGATGCCAAACCAACAGAAGTTAGTGCATTTCTATAACTTTCACAAATAAACCTGAGTCTTCCAGCATTGCCTTAAGTAGTTAACACAGTGTTATCTCGTTTAAAGACAGGTCATGTCACAGTGGTTGTAAATGTGAAGGAATGACTGAAATATGAAAATAAGACAGCCCTTGCAAATGATCAGGCACATAAGTCAAACACAATACCAAAACACAGACACACAAACACTCAACTTAGACAACCAGGCCCCATCCCCTTGAGTATAAAAAATGTCAGGGAAGTCACCCGATTGCTGCTCCAACTTGCTGGCTCAGAATCACAATTGTTCATAACACCTTTATATTACCATCTGCTGTTTTTCAGTTCCTCCTGAAAGTAAAAGTCCAGCTTCCCCAGCCTTGTGATGCCAGCAGCACAAGTAGCTTTCCTCATAAAAAAATAATAGTCATATAAAATGTGTCAATGTCTTCATCCCTTGCACAGCACGTCAGTTTCAAACTGCAGCAGCTGTCCCATGAAGGCCAGGTTGGGGGAGATGACCTGGCGGCGTTGCTTCACAAAGTCGAAGGCCTCGTCGAGCTTGACGCGCTGCGTGTGCATGAGGTAGGCTAGACAGATGGTGGCGGAGCGGGAAATACCTGCCTGGCAGTGCACCAGCACCCGACCACCACTCTGCTTCACCGAGTCTGTAGGCGGAGAGCGGAAAGAGGAAGACAGATGAGCACAGTGCTTTCCATATCACATCGGTTTCTCTGACATCAGTGGAAATCTATTACATGCAGAAATACAATTAAAGCTTTACACTGAATGACCAGAGATGTAAGTGCAGTCACCATGAATAAAGTGAGTTCTTATGAATAAAATGAGTTCAACTCTGTGTTCAACTTAACTAAACTTGATAAAGGTGTCAAATAAAAAACAACATAAACACAGCTGTCTTCTGCAGCCTAAGCCAGTTGTTTTGTATTCAGGTGATTACACTGTTGGTCCATAAGACTAGGCTACAGAATGAATTTCAGTGTACAAGCTCATTTTTTGGGATATTTTACATTGAATCAACAATGTTAAAAAAGGTGACTCACTAAACTAACATGAGACCAATTCATTGTGTGCCAGGTGGGTCTTCTCATTTTGTTTCTTGATATTAAGCAATCATTGAATGTAATAATGAACTCACCGATGAAAGCGATGGCTGTGGAGAAGCAGGCTCCGATGTCAGCAGCCAGATTGTCCTCCACCATGAGCTGCAGATACTGAAAATCCCCCTCAAAGAAGTTTGGGCATGTCGAGGAAACATTGAGCACAGCAGTGATGCCCGCTGCTGCGAGGGTCTCTCTGCGGGAGGAGTGGATGGCACTGCCCAAAAACAGGAAGGGCAGCAGCTCCACCGGACCATCCTACAATTTACAAAATCATAAAAAAGGGTCCATGTTTATAATTCAAGAATAATCAAGCGGTTTGATCTTTCTTTGTTTTTAAAAAAATCATTAATCTTTTTTTTCCATACATACATTGAATACTTTACATTTATTGTCTAATAGCTCTCAAAGATTATTTTGAATTTACCCGATCATATGCTGGTGTTCTCCGACCCGTCACCATGGGCTCTGGTTCCACTGCAGAGAGCTGACTGCAGGCTGAGCTGTAACAGAGCTCTGGATAGGCCTCAGAAAATCCCTCCAATCCACCTTAAAAGGGAGATAACATAGTATTAGCAAAGTTCCAAGCTATCAATAAAGTCATCCTTAAAAACAATTATGCATGAAACAAGAAAAATGTTCTGGTAAACAAGATTAAGTATATAAATAACTTTTTTTTAAATTACAGATTCTCAAGTTTTTAACCTTAAGGTTTGATTGTGGAGATTTAAACTGTTATACTATATTTTGTAGTATAGATATATTGTTCACCACATAGCTCATGTTTCCATGTCAAAAAGTACAACAACTCAATTTTAACAGTAGCCTAAAATATTTAGTTGGTGCTAAAAGCAGATGTTAAGTGTACCTTGTAGGAAGCAGATCTGCGTGTTAACCTCGTTGTGCAGGGCGGTGAGTAGCATCTGCGCCACGCTCTCCGGCCTCAGCTCGGCCACGGAGCGGCTGCTCTCATCCACCACCACCACCGGGGAGAAGTCCCCGCGCCTCAGCCGGCCCAGGAGCGCCTTGTCCGGTATGAGCCACTCCAGAGCCACCACCGAGCTCTTGGATCTACGGCGCATCATTGAGTTCCAGTTGACGTTTCGGGACTCGCAAATGTGCGCAAAGGAAAAATTGAGGAAGGGTCTGCAGTCGAGCACCACACAGCCAGCAGAGGTGTACTGCTCCATGGGGGTCCTCAGGATGTGAACCAGCTCATTGCTACTTATCTCCAAAGGCTCACTGCTTGAAATCATGACTGCAAATAATGTGTTTAAAAAGATTTTAAAAAATAAATAATAAACTATTTGTTCTAAGCAACAAGAATAAAGCAGGCTTCTTCCTCTGGAAAATCGAAGAGATTGATAAAGTAAGTTACTTTTGGTGATGATATTAAAATCTACTACGAATGTTTCTAGAGAGCACTTGTTGAATTCTCCGACAGGTCTGTTAAAATCAACTGTAGATTGAGAGTTTCATTGATAACAGCTGGGAGACGGGCGTGGTCTCCGAGACCCCGCCTTTGTTTTCCACAGAAGGAACGACGTCAAAGGCGGAACGACCATATATGGCCCTGCCGTCACTCCTCATATGGACACTGACGTCAAGTCAGATTTTCCTACCGCGCACGTGGTGGTTTGGGGTTATCCTGTGTTTTTGTGTTGAGTGACGTTATGCTTTGAGTTAAACCCTCGCTGCCTTTAGAGATGATTTATTTGGGTTAGATTAAACCTGAGCGTCTCTAAACTACTGCCTTCCTGCTTCTGTTTTCATGAAGGTCATACACTAGAAAAACACTTTCCTCTCAAAGCTTTTACTTTGTTGCTTTTCACTTTCAGTGAAAGTTAAATGATGCACAGTTACATTGTCAGAACCGGACTGATTGCCTTGTTGCTTCTCTGCTGGGAACTCATTCTTTCTTCTCTCATATGACATTACACTGAACAGAAAAACAAATCTCTGCCGTCTGCAACAGTTGCACATTGCACTGGTTATATCCAGTGCTTGAATTGGGCCGGTACTCACCGGTACGCAGTACCGGCACTTCTGATTTTTACCCATGTGGTACCGGCACTTCTTACTGAGTACCGGCAAGGTGCCGGTACTCAGTAAAATGCCGGTACTCAGCCGCCGGCAATATACGTATATATTGTAAACGCAACGCAGCGCAAATATGGGTCTGACTCTGCCTCACAGAGGGTGACTGGCTGTCTACATGACGTGGCCTGCCGACATTGCCACTTTCATACAGATCATACTAATGCCCTCGATTGGTCTCTGTCAGCGCCGTATAGACTGCGCTGGTCTCTGTGTGTCATTCAAGCTCGGGAGGGTGTGTGTTGGTGTATGTGTGTGGCGCGAGCGAGCGAGAAAGCGCGCGCACCGGTTACGTGTATTGTTGTTAGCATCTGGTGCTAGCTAGCTGCGCTAACGGATATAAGGAGCTGTTTCAACAACAAGGTGGAGGGAAAGTCCTTTGCTGTCAGACTGAGAGGCTGATAACTACAGCTCTGGTGAGGTAAGTTACTCTCTGAGTCTTTAGATAGTTAACTTAGTTTAAGTTATCTCAGTGGGTCTCAAACGGTTCGGTCACCATTTATGTAAACACATATTTCCATTTGAGGGGGTAGTGATTAGTAAAATATGCATGAATAATACAAAACAAAATGTTAACTAGGTGAAAAAAGGTAAGATAAACTTGTTGAGAGCTAAAACTAGTCTTTGCTGTTGCCTCAAAGAGGAGCAGGGGGGAGAGGAGGGAGACAGGAGAGGCCGATTCAGGAGCCCAGACACACTCACAACTATAAATGAACCAAAAACAAATAAACAAGTTTCAATGTTTTTTCATATTGGATATTGTATGCTATTGGTTATGGCCATGTACTTATGATTTTATGATTATTTAAATGTATACATTTTTGTTTCATATGGGTGTAGTCTCTTTATTTCCCCCTCAAAATGCACCAGATTGATGCATTTAAGTCCAACATTTAAAAAAAAATCTTACCGGGGGAGCATGCCCCCGGACCCCCCTATAGGATTTGAGGCCCGGCCCCACTGTTCCCAAATAGATTTGCAATTTTTTTTTAAATAGTAATCCATCTCCATATGTTTCTTTTTGGGGAGTAGATTTAAACTAGAGGGCTATCACTTTGTGCAGCAACGCTATTGACAAATAAATCCAGCAAAATGGCACAAAAAACTGGTAGTGGCCTCAGGGACGAGGAGTCATTTAACCAGCCAGTAGGAGTCAAGCTTTACTTTCTTTTATATCCATCAAGAAAAAGTAAATCTGTTTACAGTTGTTTCATTATGGATGTTGAGAGGTATCCATATATCTCTTCATTTTTCTCTCAAAGTGCACCAGATTGATGCATCTAACTTCAATATTTAAAGAAAAAATGTTCCCGGGGGAGCATGCCCCCAGACCCCCCTAGACTAGAGGGTGTCAGGTCCACTCCCCACTTATAAAAATAGCACTTTACCACTGCACCCCCTCTAATCTCAGATGGACCCTGAGTCATTTTGTTTAAGTACAGTGAGCCTTTCTAAAATATACAGTAAAGAGACAAACCCACCAGCCTTATAGGATATACTATGACTTTGTGCCAAATACTTGTTGCTGAGTTAGAGTACTGGCACCTTTTTTATTCCAATTCAAGCACTGGTTATATCAGATACAGCATTTTTCCTACTTGTTGTACAAGGATTAAGGCCTGTGCCAGATATGGATTACGTTGTTTAAACAAACAGACATTTTATTTAGCACATAGGCGAAGTATAAAGTAACTTAAACAATCCCATAATTGTACTACCATGAGTTTTCATAAACTTACACTTTGAATACATTCAATTACACTCAAACCATACGGCTGGTGATATTCAATTTTTTTTTATCTCAACAAATCCGAAGAAGCTAGCAAGACAAACAATCTTTTAAAATGTTACAAAAAATACTTAATAAAAAGCTTAATAAAAAATTATAATAATTTCCAAAAAAATGCTTGAGTAAATACTCTACCTTTTAATACAAGTTACTCAAAGAGGAGAGAACAGTAACTTAATTGGGGAACTTTTTAAGCTGTGGAATTGGTGCACAAGCGAGCATTCACACGAAATCAACTACAGTGTACTACTTGTTCATTACACTACGGCTCCTCAATTTGCTTTTAATTGTTCTAGACAACAATGGAGGTCATGGAACAAAAGAATAAGATATATCTAAATGTGTTACATAGGATTGATGAGGAAAATATAGATAATTTCCAGACGTATACATTCAGTACAGTATTATACTGTACAATTTAAAGTAATGTGCTGAAGAAGAATAGGCCTTGAGCTAAGCAAACAGGATATCAATTGTGAGGCACTTTTGTCTAATTCATTTGGTAGAAAGCTTTCTATAAAAGGAAACAGCATAAAATAAATGATTGAAATATGTATTTATCAAACTCTAAAGACCATTAATGGTAAAGATTACAAAGGTTGTAGGTTTTTATTTTTAGGTGGTTATAGTTAAGATGCCCCTTTGACTCTTTCTTGGTTACCTAAAGTCCTAAAAACCAGAGTGATTTCTATTTGTGTCTGTCATCTGCTCAGTGGTCTTAGGGGGGCTCACTAGGGGAAAAGGGATGTTGCGTAAGGGGTTAATATTTTTTGGATCAAAGTGTAATAAAAAGGTGTGGGTGACAACGTTGTCTACTTAAGCAATACCCACACGCCGATTAGGTACATTTGCTTAATGAAACTTATTGACGATTTGAGAATGTGTACTTATACTCAGATCTTTATTATTTAATTATAGAGAAACACTTTAGATTATAGGTGTTTTAATTACATCTCAAGATGGTTTTTATTTTGTTTTAACTTGAGTATTGCTTTCAATTGAACTTGTCTCAATCCTACATGAGTAATATTTAGTTTTCCTAAATGTGGCTCCCACCACTGGATACAGTGGGTACACTCATTGTCCTGTAAGTAACCCACAGCAAAACATTCTTCATTGTGGGATAGTTAATATCGAAGTGTAATCTGACGCCTTTGTCTTCATTTCCTCACAACCACGTTAAAGTTACCCTGCCTTCCCACATACGTCTCCCACTCAAATCTCTGACTCTACTTTCTTCTCGTTCCCATTTCCTTCTTTCCCTCCCTCAGCATGTCTGCTGGCCCCTCGCAAGCCCTCCCACTTTGTCTTGCTCTCCCCCTGCTGAGGCTGCGTTTTCACTCCACACACTGACTTGGGTTAACAGTTTATCATGGCTGTCAGCAGAGCCGCTGAGCATGCATTTAGTGTAGCCTCAACCTGCACTTTAGGGCTTGAACACACACATTGAGGTCTGTTGAGTAGGAAGAGTGTGACATGACTGTCTCTGTTTGAGGGTGGTTAAACAAAGATTTCTTTTTTTAACATTCGGCTACATCACAAGAGTCCCACAGGAAACAGCACTGCACACACACATCCTGTCACCATACACACCCACTCTCATCCCTCCAACTTTGTTTCATTTGTCATAGCTAATAACACAAACAGACTTCCCTGACTCAAAATGTTTGTTGGAAATTACCCTGAAAAACCTGAGCAAAGATGAATGATTTCAGAGGTGACTAAGTTACTTAAATTCTGGATGCAGTGACTCATACATCAATCATTCACTAGCTTTCAGTTTTCTTTGGTTAGGATGTTTAACTTTCCTAAATTAGCACATCAGTCTGTCATTGTAGGCAAATAATCAGCCAAAAATAAATCTGGCCTGACATGATGCTGAGAGATGGGTGTGAACTTGTTGTTATTATGTCTATTGTAGGAAGTTTGACTTATCAATTGACAGCGAGCTGAAGGTGCTGAAAATAGCTCAAGGCATGAAAGATAAATTGCTTCAGTGAGCAGATTATACGACGCCTGACAAGACGTATAGAGGTGATGACGAGGAGGCAATGGAGATCATGACAGAACTTGTGTAGGTAAGAGGTAACTACTTTTTGAATCAGCTTGTGTTATCAAAATGTAGAGAGGGCACACTTTAGGCAGACGGAAACAGAGAATAAAACATCTGGTGATGCAATAAAATGGTAACTTCAGACTGAGAGCATTATTGGTAAAGCAAAGATGTGCCCCTTCTCTCTGAGGTAAATACACATTAAAAGAAACCCTTGTAAAATATCTGTAGCTCGCCTTCCTCCCTGCCTTCCACATGGGGATTATCCAGGATTAATTGGATGGCTGGAGCTATTAATCTCTGAAAAAAACACTGTAAGCCGAGAGATTTACCTCGTCCCTGATTCCTCTCATAAACGCCCACGTGACAACGCCATAACTCCATATTGGGGGAACGTGACCCCGCTTGGGATCATTGATGTGTTCTGGCAAGCGTAATCTAAATGTTACAGAAAGTTGAGACATTTCTGGGGGATTTTTAGTGGGTGTGTGTCTCTAGTTTTATTACAACACGCACTTTCTGTTTTACGAGTGACATCACAGTGTCTGATTCATAATGATTGATTGCTTGAGTTTTTTTTCATTGCTTAAGACAAACAACATATCAACATGTTTCTCACTTCTGTGGAATTTCTACTTGGCTCTTTGTGTCGGGAAATATATTTAGCTTTTAAGAGAAATGTCCAACCTGTGTTAACTTATAAGTGAGTGAAACTTCCCTGCCTGTAATGTGTGTCTTTACTGTATACAGTATCTTTATCACACCGTGTTTGGTGTGTTCTTCCTCTCCGTCCTCCTCCTCGGCTCCTCTGTGGCTCTCCTCTGACTCATCATCATTCTTAAAAAGATTACAAACAGTAATATTAAATTAGGTCCAGACCTAACACAAAGAAATAACAGCAAGTGACCAGATTACCTTGTTTGTGTGTTTAAAATCACACATTGATTGGCATTACTTCCTGTAAGAAGTGAAGATTTTTTCAGAGAAAACCGCTTAATGACGTAAAAAGTTAATTGAAAACAATAAACATATTTATAACTAAAATACGTATGTCTCATAAATCATGATTCACTCCTCCAATATTATGACTACTGTACATGGCCACTTCCTTTATCTTGCATCATTTTTAGTTTGTCATACTCTGTGACTGTTACGTGTCACCGCTTTCACACCTACCCCTTCCTGCTACCCTCTATCTCTCTTTCTCCCCCCACCCACTTAATGTCTCTCACCCCAGGACAACTGTGAGGCCTATGATCGCTGCCAGACTCATAGCAGTAACCATGGCGATGAGTGGCACCAGCAGTTCTTCAGGATGGAAAGTTGAGTAGTTGTCTCCGTGAGGCGGCGAGGGCAGCGTGAACACGGGTCGGAGAGTTGGTTCAGGCACAGGGGCGACTGTGAAGAGGGAGGAGGGCAACCACAGAGAGATGAGATAATAGAGTTGTAAAAACATCTCTCTTTGCAGGAAAATATAGAAGCAGGACATGGGGTGACAGGGGTTTCCACACTGTCACCAACCTCCAAACAAACATGCTGAGGCCGTGAACGTTTACAAAAAGCTTTCTCTCAGGGAATATTTTTTTTTTTAATTTAGCAGGCAACTATAAGCATAAGGTACAGATATCAACATGTTTTTTATGCATCTGGCATTATTTGTTTTGTTTTTATTTGCAATACATAGCACATTTGAATACAGGTTAACCCTGTGTGCTTTGTTTTAAATCCATTCATCATAATGAACATCAAATAGTCCAAAAGAAAGCCCACAGAGTGAATAAGAAGAAAAACACCAACCCAGTTAAAGAAATTCATACATCCTGCATCTACTTAACCAGCAAAAAGCACAGACACACACATATGCAGTAAATAAGTATAAGCCATTAGTTTAACTTTTTCAACATTATGGGAATTATTTGTTTGAAAGTAACCGTTTCAGATTTCGCCTGGATATCCTTTAACATGGCCCTGAAGTCTAACATTTAAGGAGCACTTAAACACCAACAGCGAGACATTCGATCTGAGTGTTTAATTTACTGCCATTATATAGAATTGACAAATGTTTATTGGAGTGTTTTTCTTCTTTTATGTTTGAACTGTTCAAAGTGAGAAATTGAGCATGTGTTGTTGCCTTTTGCCCTTTGAGCGACAATTTTCTGTGATGTCATGTATAAGAGCTGTACCCTACCAGTGAGGAGGAAAGTGACTCGGTAGAAAACGGTTCCATTACGGCCCTGCAGAGAGCAGCGATATGTTCCCTGTTCAGCCACATGCAGCTGATTTAAGACCACAGATGAGTCGTCTGTCACTACCAATGCTTTGAAGTCACTCTCGTTCAGCTGAACACACATTAGGAAGTGATTGTTGTGAGTTAGTGGCTTGGAGTAAATGTGCATGTACATGATGATTGTGTTCATCTAAAAAAGGAACATATTGTAATACACTGGAATAAGGAAGTGTGCAAAGTGGCTGAAAGTGCTAAACCCATGCTGTTTGTCCTTTCAGGAAGAGATAGTGATTGCAAACATACTTTTTTAGTTCCTGGCACACCGGGGGCCCAGGAGTAGTGATACTCTGTTTTTTCCAAAAGAATGCGATGCCATGGAAGGAAACAGTTCAACACTGCCTGCCCCCCCTCCTCAGCCTGCACTGGGTAGTCTACAGTGAGTGAGAGGAGAACAAAGAGAGAAGTTGGACTTATTTGCATCAGGATAATTTGAATAATATTTTGTATTAGCCCACACATGGACAGCAGCACCAGTGCCTCGCTTAGGAACCGATTACAGAAGTACGTTCATCCCACACCCACTCACCAACATCATGCACAAATATACACAGAAACAAATAAAGATATACCGCCACAGTTCTGCTGGCCTGAGGGAGAGGGACAGACGTATATCTGGTAGCGGCAAGAGAAGCAATCCATTACTCTTCGTTTCAAAAGCCCTGAAAAACCATACCACACACTCATGTCTTGTGAACATGCACTGAATATAGTACACACACACTGTTCTTCAACAAGGGATTAATACAGCAGATACAGAGGGGAAGGACCATTAAAACAAAACTTACCACACTTGTTGGGGCACAGTCCTAAAGGAAGACAAACGAATGCTCTGTAACTAATGCATCCTGTACATGACAATGCCTTACACATGCCCTGACTCACACTGTGCAAAACACTAACTAATATTCATGCCAATTACCATCCTGGATGAATATGTCCAAGTGTTTTTCTAAGATCTTCCTGCCCTTCTCCATTATCTGAATGGCTTCAAATTTTACAGATCCTTTAAAAAAAGAGCAGACTGTCTTAGAAATCTTGTCCACATTGAGTTTGTTCCGACTGCTTGTCTAAAGATAGTCAGTGATGACAAATAAAAACCTATTATGTTTCTCACCAGTGTGCTGGGTTTTCAAGAAGCGGTGAAATTCACTCTGGTACTCAGTTCTGACTCTGTACAGAGTGGTGGGATCTGAGCAATGGGCAACAGAGAATAATATGTTACTGATCTTTTTTAATATGTCACAGTTAAATTATAAAAAACTATAACGGAAAGATAGGAAGAACATATGGGACATAAATTGGCTTAATAAAATAATCAGTATACTTCACACACATGCCATATTGTTTTTGTGCTGAAGCAAATATTTATCTCACCAATAACTCCCTTTCGCCCCTGGCTGGTTTCTCTGTAGGTCACATATGCATAGTCACAAATCTTTTGTATTTCAATCTGGTCGTTCACAGAAGGAGCAGACAGGACAAAGTCCTCATGTAGGAGCCTGATGCTTCGGTCGCACTGCAGACAGGCCTTTGCTGCAGGGACACAGCAGAGCAGGGACATCAGCAGCACCAGCAGCATCTTCCCTCTGCACCCTGACAGTCAGTCTGGCTCCTGAGATATTTCCACCAGTGCAGCTTCTGAAACAGAGTTGCCAAATACTATTAGTGCTTCTACAAATATCACTAATACATTTGCACTCTTACCACAAACAGTCGTTTTTCAACTGAAACAGTATCACAAGTTCTAGTGATATTCCCATCATGTCTTTTTTTTACTTTTACCATGAGCCCATGTTCTTCCTTGCCTTAAAGCCTATCACAAATATGATGGGTTAATGTTACCATCATGTTTTATGGGGTAAGTTTACAAAATACTGTAGTAAACACAGTGTTGGAAGAAGTATTTAGATCCTTTACTTAATTAAAAGAAAAATCATCATTTTCATAAATTACTCTTTAACAAGTAAAAGTCCCAATTCACTATTAAAAAAAAGTACAAAATGGTTAGCATTAAAATGTACTTAAAGTACTAAAAGTAAAAGTACTCATTCTGCAAAATGTCCCATTTCAAAATAATAATAATAATAATAATAATAATAATAATTGTTCTTGGTCAATTTGGACCAAATGTAGTTATTTGAAACAATTTGTAGTTTAGTATTAAAGTACTGCATTATACCATATCATATTTGTATATGTGTACAGAGTAACTGTTAATGTTAAATTAATGTAGTGGAGTAAAAAGTATGATATCTGGATCTGAAATGTAGTTGAGTAGAAGTGTAAGGTAGCGATAAATGGAAATACTCAAGTAAAAATACCTCAAAACAGTATACTTAAAAGGTAGGGTAGGTAAGAATGGAGAAACCAGCTCGAATGCGCTAGAATTTGAAAGTACATAACCGGAAAAAATCTGCCCCTTCCTTCAGATTTCCTTACAGAGCCCCTCCTCAAACACACGACGCGCACATGACCAATGAGGGCACGAGATACATTTGTGCACAGCACTATGGCACAGCACCACGACTTCCACAGATGATTTTTTTTTTTAATGTATTTATTGTCAAAGCATTTAATGGATTCATTGCTATCGGGATATTAAGAGCATTCCATGGAATATAACAAAAAGTGTTTCTGAAGTGAATTACCTACCCCATCTTTAAGTACAATACTTGAGAAAATGCACTTACTCAAAAGTTATTTTACAAAATAATAATACAGTAATACAGTATTGTTTTTGTCAATTTGGTTGTCGAAATGTTTAACACACATTTGTATATTTTGGTTCTGCTACTAGTTTACTGCTTTTGTTAAAAGTACTAAGGTTAACTTCTTTATACAAGAGCTTCTAGTATGCTACTTGTCAAAGCTAATGTTGCTGCTACTATTGCTATATTAAGCTAGGTTAGCTTAATTCTGCCACCAACGTTGCACATACAAATACAAGTTATAACGTTAACTACTAGCAAAATAATTGTATCATTGTATACTTTAGCTAGGACTGTTTAAACTTCTAACAAACTGATATTACAGTAAATGGAGTAACAGGAATAGGCTATGTGCATTGCCTCAGAAAATAAACAAGGTTTCTAGGGTAGGCCTACTTGTTCCGTCTTTGAGCTCCCCTGTTCATAGTGTTTTGCTGTCACCCAGTGGCAGAAGGCATGTCTCAGTCACAATAACATTATTTTTACTCCAGATGATCTCACCTCTGTAGTTTGTTCAGGACCACCTGTGGTGCAACCCTGCTCCAGTGTGCCAGATTATCAACACACTTGGTGAGAGTACACTAAAACCGTCTTTTCACCTTTCAAAGTCGTCATAGACAAATAGTTAACAATGAAAAATTCAGCTAGGTTAAACCATTTCACACACAATATTCTGTAGGTTAATAAAAACGGATACAATTGTGTCTTTCATTGGCCTATTTTAAATGTTTCCATGGGCAACGCTAGCACATTTGATTAAAAATGCACACGAACAATCATTTTAAAATTATGCCCATAGCCTACTAGTAATCATTAGTTACCTACTTTATCCCTGCCCAGCTGAGAGTTTGACAATTTCAGTATCTGAACCAATTTGAAAGTTAGTAGATTCGTCTCTTTTACCATGTTCTCACACTACATTTCCCAGAAGCCCATTGGATGAGTGACAGATTAATTAACGAATCTTTGTGCTGGGGCGGGACCGTGAAACTTCAAACCGCTCTGCAGCTGCGCAGTGTGGTACTGCGCTCACAGCTGTGTACACATTGACCCCAGAGAGTCAGATGCAGAGGTAAGATAACTCTGTTTTTATCACCACGACGCTAGAAACCACAGTTTTAAATGTGTTATCTAACTGTTTTGTGTCGTATTGACATGGCTAACTAAGCTTTTAGCGGTGAACATGTCCGTCTCCAACCACATTTCTGACAACTGGTACGACCGGTTACAGTGTCACTGTATGCAGCGACAACAGCGATAATCGTGTCGGAGAGTGCTTGTGGGTTATCGATCCGACACTGGCACATTAATAACGCTTGATACTTTAGTTATACCGAGTCACATCGACACTATTGTAGAACGTTATATAAACAAATACATAGCATCTGGAGGCGCTGTATGTGACCATCATTTCAGCAAAGTCAGATGAATTGCATGCAGTGTAATAGTTTGATAGCTTCAACTAAAGTGAACAAACAACAATTAGCAGTCACTATGGAGAAATCTGTTCCTGCGTTTGTGAGCTCGCTGTTCGGTAAGAAAAATTGATAACCCAGAGACCAGACAATAGTACAGCACTGATCAGAATCGATACTTTCTACTGTATATCAAAACACTGCATTGCATCCATTTGGCCCCCATAAGCAACAACAACGAATTTCTGGTCACAGTGAGCAGGCCATTATCGTTAACTAGACGTATCCATAACATAATAGTTATTGCTTCATAAAACATTGTGTGTGCAGTGATAATTGTACAAAAAACATTGTTTTATGCCTGTTTCCTCATAAAGCAGTTAGCTATAATATTTGGGACTTGAAAATTAAACACTTTCCCAACACAATGTATCATATAATTGCTTTGAACATCAAGGCAATCTATTTAAAAACTCAATTAACCAAGTTACAAATGATGGTTGAAAGAGGCAGTGCAGTTTTTTCTGTAATTGTACACACAGAGAAGGTAAAGGATGTAATTCGAACAGGGGGTTGTGTAAACTTTCTCAAAGAGGAACACAGGTCACGCAACAGAGGTTCTTGCTTGGTATGCACTTAAACCATTTCCTTTTCTCCCTGCACTGCAACACGGAGGCATAATGATACCTGTTGCAACATTAAATATGGTTCTGTTGTAGATGATTGCCCTTTGCTATATCTGAAAACTATAGGCCTGCTGCAGTGCCCTTATTGGAGGTTTGCTACTTTTTAAATATTATTTACTCAATCCCAAGGTGCTTTTACTTGCAGTGTGAGAAAAAGTTTTTAGAGAGTACTTGTCCATGGACAAGTGAGTTTGGCAATTTACTTGTCCGAATACATTTTAACTTGTCCAGAATGGACACAAATTGGGGCCACTGGAATCTTCTTCTTCGCCATCGTATTTCACATTTTCCCACGGTTTTTATGTAAGATTTTACTGCATCACACATAGGGCTGGGTATCGTTTAGATTTTAACGATTCCGGTTCTGCTTTTCGATTCCAGTTATTTTCGGTTCTCGATTCCGGTTCTTTGAGAGGGTAAAAATAAGTCCCATGACAAACTGGGAGAAAAATATATTTATGAAAACATTAAGTCAAATCTGTATTCCTATTTACAAATCAGTTCATACTGTTTAATTTATTACGGTTATTGAATACAATTATATAAACATAATCTCTGCATTGTTTAGTTAGTTCTAAGTGGTGCAGTTTAAGAATGTACAATTGGCCCAGTTTCCTCTGATGTTACACTGCAACCTGCCTGTGAGACAGAGTCCAACCACACAATCTGTGTGTCCAACACATGTCCTGCAACACACATGCTGCAACCTGCCTGTGAGACAGAGTCCAACCACACATGTCCAACACATAGGCCTAATAATAATAATAATAATACATTATATTTATAGCCTATAGGCCTAGCGCTTTTCTAAAACTCAAAGACGCTTACACATGTCCTGCAATACACATGCTGCAGCTGCCCAGCTGCTCACTGTTTGTAAAAGTAAATAGATAGTATTTTAATTTCAATAATTTATATACCCTGCTTCATAAACAATACTGACGTCCCTGTGCTCCTCCGAGTATGGGGGTCCGGGGATATGATTACAGCGCGAGGACACAGGGAGGCTGCTTCACTTCATAAAGGAAATGGCGGTCAATATTAACAACAAAGGAGCTAAAAGTCCTAATAACCTTCATTACGTGTTAGAGAAAGAACATAAGAAAGTTTGACAAAGATGAGGCTGTTAAACGGGCAGTGAATCCGCTGTGTGTAGAAAGAGAGAGAGAGAGAGAGACGCTGAGCTGCACCATGCAGCGATCAGCTGATCCGGAGCAGAGAGAGGGAGCTGCGGTCCGCGGGGCTCGGCTTCGCCTCCTGTCCTCACAACTCTTATCAATCCCGGGAACGGACAATTGTTATTTGTTCCTACTCGGAACCGAGTTTTGCTTCCCAACCCTGCCACTGTGCTACACTTCCCGCCCCGCCCCCGTCTAACTGTACAGAAAGCGGCGAGATGCATTTCATTAGGAATCGACAAACAGAACCGAAACTAACATTTCTAAACGAACAATGGCGGACACGTCCAATTTGCGAATGAGTTCTGCCTTTTGTAAACTGAATCTATCAATAATATAACAATAAATCCGGGCGAAAAACGTCACTTGTCCGCCGGACAAGTCAATTGAAAGATCTACTTGTCCGATATTGTAAATAACACGTCCCGGACGGTGGGACGTGTACTTTTTCGCACACTGACTTGAGAGATAAATGTCATTTAACTATGCTGACATTGTGTTTCTGATTAAAGCCTGTTTTTATGGTGTCACTGTTTCTGTTTCTATCAGTGCCAATGTGGCTTCACAGCACCTCTACCTACCATTTACCAGATTAAAGCTTGCTCTCTCTGTCTCTCTCTGCTGGGGACACTGCTGCTGCTGAACCACTGCAGTAGACACCTGACAGCAACATAACACAGTACAGTAACATATAGCTATTTAACTTGTAAACAATATACCAACGTGGTGGTGGTAAATATACTGTAGCATCACTGAAGGGTAGTTAGATTGCTTATGAGTAACTGTCTCATGCAGAACTATTGTACACTATATTGTTTTCGGGTGTATTATAGAGCATGCAGTGTGGAGAGCTCCAAAGCTATTTATAACTTAATGTATGGAGACTCAGTGGTAATATTAGAACTGGATTGTCAAACAGCCTCTGTGATGTGGGTGGCAAGGGACCAACAGTGGATTTGAATGTACTACATAACATTATTATGTAATTATTATTAGGGCTTCAACTACAATTCCTTTCATTATCGATTCATTTTCCCATTATTTTCTAAATGAATATATTAACGTTTTGGCCTATACGTTCCATAAAAAAAGTGAAAGATGCCCAAACAGTTCCAAGCTACTCACTTGGAATGTCTTGTTTGGTCAGTCCAAGATAATCAGTTTAACATGCTATTAAACAGAAACAGGGCAAAACACCTGTCATAGTTGAGAGCCTAAAAACAGCATTTCCCGACATTTCTGCATGAAAATGTATTGATTATTTATATTGAATAGTTGGTAATTATTTTTCTGTCGATTTACTTTGTGATTGTGGAGGACTTTCTTAAGAGAAACTGATAAATGATTCATGGACTAAGTTTGTCTTTTGTTATATTTAATAAAGTAATAAAGAAAGTCAATATACAAGTGAAATCAATCCCAAATGTAGGAACAGAGCTACTTCCTCTTCAGAGGATCTGCACCCAGAACACAGCTTACAGTCTCACTATATAGTAGAGAGAATAGCCAACTGGTCCCACCCTTAAATTCCATTAGGCACCATCTAAACATCCCCACCATTAAACCATAAAACCCCCTCGTCCTAAGCATTTGCATATCCCCCTTTTACACTTCCTTTTGCCCTCCTGAAATGTAAATCCTTAACAAATGTCTCTGTTAAACACATGTTTTTAATGACTATATGATAATTTGACACGACAATGATCTATGACTTTCTTTGTATTGACTTGATATAAATTGAGCAAAAAATCAACTAAATGTAGATCCCTGTCTCTCTTTATTGATCTTGCAGGTTTGGACAAATCATTCAGAAATGGAGGCTTTGCTCAAGATCGACAGATAGACACCATCCTTTCCTTTATTTCTACTTCTGTCAGTGTGACAGATATTCCATTTTCAGTGACACTGACAGCGAGTTCACTACAGCTGTCCACTCCAGCCACTCTTCCTCCAAAGCTGCTCTCCTGCACACCTCACTGCTGTAAATCTTCAGTATGTACCAGATTGTGCCGGTGGCTCCTGGGGAGCAGCAGACAGCAGGTGGTTCTCCCATGAAGAAGAAACTGTCTCATGAGGGCCGGCCCATGGTGTTAGCAGGCCTGTTGGGCTGTGTGTTGGTGCTGGCTGCTGTGGTGTCCTGGTGCTACTACTCAGCGTCCCTCCGTAAAGCCCAGCTGCTGAAGGCCGAGCTGCTGGACCTCAACAAGGACGGTTTTATTATTCATAACATGACAGGGGCTGTGGTCTTCAGTATGACCTTCAGGTACGTTTACTGTGGGGACTATTTTCATTCTTTATATATATTTTTATTATTTATTATACATTTCTCAGTTTGTCTTACCAACGCTCAAAACCCCAAACACATTCAATTCAGAATAAAATAAAACAAATCAATGGAGAACATGCTCCAACATAACATTGAAACTGGCACCAGAGATTCTTTGTCATTTTCTGTTTGGAAAGTGACTAGAAAGTGACAATCTAATTAAAAAGAGATTACTTTTTATGCAATCAGTGAAATGGGATCTTTATTTGCATTTATTACAATCCTTGTAACACAAAAAAAGTCAATATCACTTCTTTAAGATGCCGCATATCTATTTAAAATAATATATAAAATATTAATAGTCTTTTCATGTTAAATACACTATTCATCAAAACATATACTGTCTTTGACAATCAATAAGTATCACAGTACATAATATCCCAGGACGATACTGTTATTATAATTCTTTACACTTACTATGTTATAGTTGCAGATTACATTTCTTCGAGATGGAATATGCACATGATAACATCTATCCTGCTGCTGCCATGGCCATTTCAGAGCAATCACAATACAATCAAAAGAGGAACATTAATGAACTGTTTTCTGGTGAATCAGCCAGTACATCTTAGTTCAGAGTATTCTTGTACCATATATCTTTTTTTTTTGCCTTGGCACAGTTGTTTCTCTTTCTGTGCTGATTTGTACTAAAAAGCTGCCTGTCTGCAATGTGTGGATGGTGAATGGAAATCCACAGGAGGCAGACACATGATTACATCCTTAGGGGAAAGTGATTTGGTCAGGTCCTTTATCAGCAAAGCTCCCATTCCCAGAAATAGCCATGGTACAATCCGTGCACTCTCAGTGAAATACAGCAATGAAATGTAGCAAACAATATCTTTCAATTGCAAAGTATTCTTATAGTCTCACAATTATTTGGAAGTTACAATAGGTGCTGTGCTTCACAAGTTCATTTATATTTTATAACTCTGTGTTGTTACTGCCTTCCAGGTCTGGCACTCTGGATCTGGACTCCTGCTCCAAAGAGGGAAATATCCTGAGCTGCACTCAGTCAGATTCTGGCAAGCTCAACTTCTTTATCCAGACTGTTAGACCAAAGGACACTGTGATATGTTACCGTGTTCGCTGGGAGGAGCTGCAAAGTAAGCGCTCAGTGGAGCACGCCATGGCCTATAATGACTCTCATTGGTATGGAGGGGCGGAGACAGCAACACAGTACTGGCCTATCAGAATACAGGGAGAAAAGGAACCTGAGCCTTTCATCACCAGCGATGTCTACTCCAATCGAGATGCTTTCGGGGGTATCTTGGAACGCTATTGGCTGTCTTCGAATGCGACTGCCATCAAGATTAATGACTCGGTGCCTTTCCATTTGGGCTGGTCAGAGAAAGACAGGACCCTCAGGTTCCAGGCCCGGTACCAGGACTCTCCCTTCAAACCAGCAGAGGGACAGCAGGCCTTACCCGAACTCAGCTACAGAGTGTGTGTGGGTTTGGATGTCACCTCTATTCACAAATACATGGTAAGTAATGACATACTATGGAATTGTAGGAGTGTACTTGTAACAATAACTTATTATTGATATAAGAGCACTATAGTTAAGTCTGAAGTGTTTGCTTTTGAGAATGTTTGGGGCAAAGGGGAATTGTTTACACTTAGGCACCTAAAGTAAAAAGTAAAGAAAGTTTAGACACATTTAAAATAGCTAAATTGGAGTGAAGATGACAGGAAATATAAAAGAATAATGTATTCTTAACTGATATATTACAGACATATTAATTATGAACAACTCTGACCGTTCTTTATCTACCAAAATCTAGTTTCTAGTTTCTACATTGTTTGTTTTGCTTCTCTCTTTTTTATATGACAACAAATTGAATATCTTTGGGTTTTGGATTGATGATAGTACGAAAACAAGATGCTTTAAGGTGTAGCGTAGGACTCTGATAACTGTGATCTATACTTGCAAAACATGTATTCATTTATAGATAAAAATGGCTAGTTGCTAATGTTACGAGGACTTGAATTGAGATTAGTTTGGATTTCACACCGCTGCAGACATCTTTGCCACGTAGTATTTGAAGTCAAATTCTGACATTTTGGGGGAAATATACTAAGATGAGAACATTATTATCACCAAATACAGCAGTGGAGCAAACATTTTCACTGTAAATTGTTGCTGTGAATATTCCTGCAGTAAGTGTCTGCATTTGTTGTGCTCAGGTGCGTCGATATTTCCCAAAGCCCAGCAAGGTGCCATCCCCTGAAGTGTTCAAACAGCCATTGTGGTCCACATGGGCTCTCCATAAGACAGCTGTGACTCAGGACAAACTGCTGCAGTATGCCTCTGACATCACCGAGCATGGCTTCACGTGCTCCCACCTGGAGCTGGACGACCGCTACACTTCAGATTATGGAGAGTTTGACTTTGACCCGCAGAAGTTCCCCAACGCTAGCGGTATGTTTGACAAACTCAGAGAGGACGGGTTTCAAGTGTCGCTCTGGACTCATCCTTTTATCAACTATGACTCCATCAACTTTGGTGTTGCTGTGGAGAAGGGACTGTTTGTGCGGGAGCCGAGCGGGGAGCTGCCTGCTCTGGTTCGCTGGTGGAACGGCATTGGAGGAATCTTGGACTTTACAAACCCAGAAGCAAGAGAGTGGTATTCCTCACAACTGCATATGATCAAAACTCGCTATGGCGTCACGTCCTTCAAGTTTGATGCAGGGGAGTCAAGCTACCTCCCACGCCAGTTTAGCACCATGGTCCCACTGTCGGATCCCTCCACCTTCACCCGCCGCTACACAGAGATGGTCATCCCGTTCAGTGAGCGTGCAGAGCTGAGGGTCGGCTACCAGAGTCAGGACATCTCCTGCTTCTTCAGGATCATTGACAGAGACTCTGTGTGGGGTTACGAGCTCGGCCTCAAGTCCATCATCCCGACTGTATTAACGATTAGCATTCTGGGCTACCAGTTTGTCTTACCTGATATGATAGGAGGGAACGCATACCCCAACCGCACCACAGGTATGGTACTCCATAACATATTTCTACCGAACGAATAGTCCAACAAAATTAGGTCCTATGCCCTTTCCTAACCAATTTACCTTAACTTTGTTAAGTCATGAGGTAAAGAAAAGATTTTGAGAAATTCATTCCTGGAAAAGACAACTAACTGCCCGTTAAGTGAATCGGACTGCACTAATGCTAGGATGGGTGGATGTTATTGATGTGCGTCACTTCAAATATTAATACTAAAAGGATGGTGGGATAGCTTTATTTACTTTCCTTAAATATACAATGGTCTAGTGGAGCCTTTGCTAAAGAGATTAGAAAGTAAGCATTAAAGGTCCCATGTCATGGCCATTTCTACTGATCATAATTCCATTGTTGAGGTATACTAGAATAGATTTACATTGTTCAATTTTCCAAACACACATTGGTTTGTCATACAGCATCTCTGTATAGTATGTGTATTCACCTTTATATATACAGTCTATACAGTCTATATACAGTCTATCTGATGTGTGTTTATGTGTTACAATGGCGTTTGTTAGCAACCAGAACATGACACCAGTAATGACAAACAGATAAGAATGCTGCGTGGGGTCTGGGTGCCGTGTTTGCGGGAGGTTACGGGGCTCGCTGCTCCGCCCTTTGAGGCTCGAGGAGCGGCCAGTGTGAGCTGGGTTACTGGTGTCATTTCCTGGTTGCTGTGTGGGGTCTGCGAGACAGCGAGACACCGCGGAACTCAGCCTGAGCACACACACATGTGCGGTGAACTGTGAGTGGAGATCCACGGAGTCGGGGCTGAGAAAAGATAAGGCTGAGTGAGTGTGTGTGTGAGGCGCTCCATGGATTGGTCCATTTGGACCTGGGTATGGTTACGTCACTATACTCTATAGGAAAATCTCCAACGAGGCGTTCTGGGGCAGTATAGACAGGTATTTTCTGTGTTAGAGCTTTACTCGCTACAGGGTGTACTTTGAGGGTTTGTGACTCTGCAGACCGTTTACATGCATAAAAAGCTACATAACACATAAGGGGACGGGTAATAACCGGAAAAGCATGACATGGGACCTTTAAAGCACCTTTCTTTAGTATTAGACAATTCCAACATCTCCCATCATGGCTGCCACTAAAATACTTCCTGGTCATTTCCTCGAGTTATTAGCCTTACAAAGCAATACAAGACTACTCCAACATTGCCTTAGAGTCCAGAGTTGGCTTGAAGTAAGACACATAAATATATTTGACATGGTTTTAGTGTACTTTCTTACATCTGTTTTGTATTTTTAGGTACTTCAGATGGCAAAAACGTTCTTCCAGACAGAGAGCTGTACATCCGATGGTTGGAGCTGTCTGCTTTCATGCCTGCCATGCAGTTCTCTATACCACCGTGGGCCTATGACAATGAGGTAACCCAATTCAAACCACTCTAGTTAGAATTTGTATGTGTAAATATATTTCCATTAATGTGAAAGCATGTCCACATCTTTGATTGTTAAGTCAAACAACTGAAGGATGATTCCTGCTTATAATAGACTTTCAACAATGTACTGTAGATTGTTCTCTTTAATGATTTTTCTTACATTTATAAAAAGCACAACGTTTCAAGCCAGAATTAGCTCGACACTAGGAAAGCATGACAACCATTTCATGTATTATTGACTAGGTGATTAATAAATGTAGATAAATGGCACAAATATCTAATAATAGTAGGTATTACTTTCTTTTAAGTTCTGACTTCATTGTGCCCCTCGTCCTTGTCTTTTACATGTATTGCTATCAGAAATCTAGAAGAAAATGTCTTAATAAACCAGCCACCATGCAGCTCTATTTAGGCTAACTCTGTATCTCTGTGTTTTGACCTGCAGGTTGTACAGATAGCACAGAAGTTCACAGAGCTTCACAGGACTCTGGTGGCCCCAAGGGTCCTCGAGCTGGCAGGCGAGGTCCTTGACACAGGAGACCCAATCATAAGGCCCCTCTGGTGGATCGCCATCAACGACGAGGCCGCCTACAAGATCGACTCCCAGTTCTTGATCGGGGATGACCTGATGGTGGCTCCGGTGCTGGAGCCAGGGAAGCAGGAGAGGGACATCTACCTGCCTGCCGGACGATGGAGAAGCTACAAGGGAGAACATTTTGATAAGTGCCCCATGTACCTCACTGACTACCCCGTGGACCTGGACGAGATAGCTTTCTTTACATGGGTTCACTGAAGACATTAAAGGCACTTAAACTCGCACACACATTCTGTTTGCACATGTACATTCTTGTAAGCACACATGCCAAGAAGTAGCAGGAGATGTTTGTTGTTCAAAGGGAAATGACCACTAGGGGAATTCACTGCAAGTTTTTGGCAAGATGAACTACATGTCTACTCTGTGGACTTTTGCGTGTATATATTAACCGTCCACTCACAGAATAACAATGACATTTGTGTTCACTCCTAATCATCTTGCTCCATCATTAAGCTGATCCTCATGTGCCTTCCACAGCCAATAGTAAAACCGATCTCAGATTGTATCGTCACCTTGTCTTCCACCAAAGCTAGTATGGTTTAATAACAACTGTGCCAGAAGTAATCTCACTTGTGTTTTTAGTGTGGCCTGAGAGGGTGGGGCACTGAACCGGCAATATGCACTCAGAGGACATCCCTAACCTTATGTCACTATTACATGTACTTATATTTGAGCTAGCGTGCATTAATTTGCATTGAATTCACACTAACATGTGACTAATTTCTTAATTACATTCTATTTATTAACTTATTTTCTTTCAATTTGTTGGATAGTATTTTAGTGTATTAACACTAAAGTCACATGTTTAATCTGGGGTAATTGTCATGATCAACACACTGCAAATATGTACTACTAGTTTGCCTTGGAACAAAGGTATTGTTCTCAAAGATGCCATTTTACTACGTGCCGTCCATGTCTGCCTCGTGACATTATTTGCCTTATCAGCTGAACTAAGCTATGCCGACACTCACCTCTGCTCACAGTGATTTAAGGCTTGATGATTTGTCCCAATAGTTTATAACACACTGGCATCTCAATACATGCTTGTCTGCAGTGATTTCTGGGATGATAATATATAGTATAGCACTCCACTGGCTAATCTAAATTTCTAGCTCGAAAATAATTCTGCCGTATAAGCTAGAGTCAGTATTGTTTTGTAAAATATTTAAGACACTATATATAGAACTGTTACGGGATCAGAGTATCTTTTTAACATTATTCTGATATTTTTGTCAGTTGACATTTTTTTTGTAAATCAGGAGCCTTTTTGTTGCGTTCTTGCCTTCTTGATACTACCACCAGATGGTGCCATAGTCATAAATGTTCCAAGCTTACATGCGTTGGCTTTGACTTGTAAATTAGCAACATTTCTAAAAGAAAAAAATGCATTATTTGGAATAATATAACAAATATGTTTTTAAACATAAAAACAATACATTAACATCTGTAAGAAATACGTTTCTGATACATTTATAGGGATTTTGTTATTATATTGAATAAATTAACTGGCCAATATTTAAACATACAAAGTATGTACTAATTAATTGAATGATTGCTAATGTTAACAGCATTTTTATTGCAGAGAATAGTTCCTGCGATATGAAGTTGGACTGCCAAAGAACCGAAAAGTTTGTTGCACTTTCTGTAGTAGGTCTGTTCTATTCTGGAAAGCATGAGCTTTATATGTTCAGCAAGAACACATGCACATTACCAAAACTAAAGTTAGAATATTTCAAAGAACAACATGCTCAATTTTACATCTTTTTCAATAATGCATTTTTTAAGATCCTGCAAACAAACTGACCTAACTTAAATTTGTATCAGATTATACTCACTAAAAACATTTATCTTAAACCGCCTTTTGTATTATCTTTAGATTGTCTTCACTTTCTTCACCTATGAGCAGGGCCGTATCCAGGATTTCCTAAATACCGAGGTCCAAACATGCTGGGGTTCGGGGGTATAGATTTTGGGGATTTTCATGATCTAGTTGGGTGCTTTTTAAGTCCTGTGTCACAAATTGGATAATATATTGATTTCGAACCATGTCAGTGGGCTGCAGCATCAATTATTGTTGAAAGTGTAATGCATAATAATCAGTTGATTGTTAATATTAATGATCTGGACATGCAGAAGAGGCTAAAATGATCACAACACATTGTCAACATTCATTTTCCATGTCTCTCTCCTTTCCATAACCGGCACCCTCTCTTCCATCTTCTTTGGTCTCTCTCTCTTCTTCCTGTTCATTACTCTCTATGTACTCTTTCTCTTTGTTCAATCTCTCCCTCGTTGTTCACTTTTTGCTCCTCCTCACTTGTCGCTCCTGCCAGTGAATTAAAAGCAATTAAGCAATTTAGTTCATTTCACTTGTTTGTTTGCATTATTCTTTCTTTATTTAATTCTGTTTTGTTTGATTCTCAAAAGAGAACAAAGATGTAAGCAAATTGTGTTTTATACAATTGTATATTATTATGACATCATAACTGCAATAGATGTATGTTGTTTTAAAATGATGCCTATTGTCTATATTGTAAATGAAGACTATTGTTATAGATAGATAGATAGATAGTTATTAAGCCTACATTATTTTGTGTGACTGTACCTGCAGTTCCTCCCTGACTTCCATCACTTTCTCTCTTTCTCTTTCTCTCTGCCTGTCCTGTCTCTTCCTTACCAAAGCTGAGCTTCGACTGAGGTAAAGGTCCGGCCCTCACCAATTTGCTGCCCATGCAAGATTTTAGCTGGCGACCATTTTTCATCTATTCTCTTATATTTTTTATAACTATAATGATCATATAAAGGTGTGCCTTTACCTCACTGAGCTGAGGTTATCAGAGCCTCTCAGTCTTTCAGGAGAGAGCTCTCTCCCCCCCCCCCCCCCCCCCCCCCCCGCTGTACGCAATATAGGCGTAGTTCTGTTAGTATAAGATGAATACCTTATAGAGAAGTTCAGCAAATGTTTTCTGTCTTTTTATTTATGCTTGTGTTGACCTGTTGATCAAAAGTAACTCACAGTCCAAACATCTTAGTCCGCTGATCTGCTCATTAATCCTGAGCAATTTACATATAATTTATAAATGTTCTCAATATTGTTAATGTTCTATGTCCTGTTTTGTCACCCATGTTTCTTATTATGGCTTCATGACAAAACTGCTGTCGCTGTACATAGCAATGTGAAATGCAGAACAAATCAATTAAACAATGACATAATCCATAATGTTGTATTTTATTGAACAAATGTCGAGATGCATTAGGCGCTATACAAATGTAATCTATTATTATTATTATTATTATTATTATTATTATTATTATTATTATTATTATTATTCATTTACAGCTTTTATACGTCCGGAAATGTGTTTATTCTTCTACGGTTCCAAAAAAAGAAGACACATTTTGTTAAGCTGTAGCTGCTCCGGAGCCTCAGAGAAAGACGGTGATGATGGCCGAGGAGAGCAGCAGGAGGAGCGGACTGCTGCCGGCGGGCAGGGCGCTGTTACACAGGTCATAGAAACAGCACTTAATGGGTTCAACACATGCCTCGCTGGTCATGCAACTCTTGGTTTTCAAACCTGCAAGGTGCGATATAAAGAAACTCAGTTTAAACAAGCCACCAAGCATTTGAAGATAAATATAGCACTGATGATCTATTTAAAGTGCTAACTCACCCAATAACTCGACGCTGGCACAACGGTTAAATCCGGAAGGACAAGTCATCACCGCTGAGCAGCCAATACTCGCAACACATGTGTGGCATTTCAACCCATAGGCTATACAGAAATGGAGAAAAGTGGCAAACGTTGTTCAGGATGCACATAATGTAATGCTCTTTTTATCACCATCCTCCAAAAATCACAATAAAAAAATATTTTGCTTCCAATACCTTTGCTTAGTTGCAGTTTCTGAAAATAGGTCTATTAAATCAAAGTATGGATGCACAACTAAATATTTTTAAGAAAGCAATTATAAATCCGATACAAATATATTCCTTCAAATTCGTTATAAAAGAATGTGCCATATCAAACTACTGCGACATAATTCCAGGTCACCATCAGATAACTTAGAAAAAACTTACATTTCTTTGTGTTTCAACATGAAGCCAATATATCAGTTGTTTTTACCTGCAGACAGTGTCATGAAGAGGATCAGAGCTGCATAAAAATGCATCTTGAACAGAGAGGAAATCACACCTTAAATAACCCGTGTAGGAGAAAAACTGGAGGGAAAATGACAACCCCATCAATGCTCTTCCAATTTATAGTCCTTCAAACATGAAAACTTATTTCCCTCACTAGCCTCCTCCCAAAGTGATCACATTACCCCAGAGACAGCCGTGCACCAAACCGGTTTCTGTTGGTTTCCATATGCCCATAATAAGAGTGCCTTATGTGGCACACCTAACTGATGTGTTGTGTTTTGCTTTTACAATATTTTATTGAAAGATTATATAGTTTTGTTCAATAACTTGCATGTCACATATCCTAGACACCAATGCCTATCGGATGTTATGACATTCGCACATTCACTTTATTTGAAGCTTTTGGATTGTTTCAATGGCGTTCATATCAATGACCAAATGAGTCCAAATGAATGCAACATTGTAATAATTATATTAATATTATTGCAATTTTGTCCACATTCTATTTTTTTAAATAAAAATACTGCAAATTCGAATTTAATTTATCTTTGGGTCATACCTGTTGCTCAACCGAGACCCAGTTACATGTATTTTGTTTTCCATTAACTTCAGGGGTCCAGTCTAAACTAATGACTTTTTCTCTCAGCATTGAGAACATTTCAGAACACGTTTATTTGCATGTACACAACATCACCATAGTCCATGGCCTTCAGTAGCTTTATGCCACACACTCAGCACTGAACTTCCTCTTCTGCTGAAGTAAAATACATGATTTATTAACATATTTTATTAATATTTTAGCTAATAACTCATATGTGCCATGTACACATTCAAGGACTTCAAAGTACAAAGAGGGGAGAGCAAATCATGCAAACAAGGGTGTGTTGTCTCGTGTCATGTGAGCTGGGAAAGCCACACATGTCAAGCAAAACAGAATGTCCGAGGTTGCAGTCGAATAGTCCAAAAATCAGCTCCTAACGTCTATCCCTACGTCTATCCCTTGACCTCTGTGTGAAACGTCACGGGGTTAAGGGATAGTGGATAGGAGAATTCAAAAGGATTTAGGAGAAGAGACTGCGGTACTTTAGAGAATCCGACTGCAGTTTAGTTGTTACAGCTGGTGGATGTCAAGCACACTTAAACTACTTTATATTAGCCCACTGTTTGTTAGTTTAATCTAAAGCACAGTAGCATTAGATACTCAAGCAGTTACATGAACTTTGTTGAGTAAAAAAAGACTAAATTTCCCTAGCAAATCATTGAAGCATCTGGTTCCTGTTGCTATCGCCAGTGCTTATCTTGACCCCACCTCATTGGTCCAGACTGAAATATCTTGGCAATAATCGGATTGGATTTGAATAAACTTTGGTTAAGGCTTTCACAGTCCCCATAGGATGGATCATTGCTGTAGATGTTCGTTATGTACTGCTCTTGTTTACATTGTTTTCCCCAATGGGATGTGAGGTTGAAAGCATGTATGCACATTCTTCCTCTGTTTCTCCTTTCAGCGACATTCACACTTCCAAGAACTTATCAGCTGTTAGTTACTTGACATCCACAGCCACCTCTTCTGCCCTGCAATAACCTAACTACCATCACCCCCCCCCCCCACGTGTTCTTCATTCAATTTATTAACATTCCAGCTTCATTTCCCCATGCATCTAGCCTTAGTGTGCATCCGTCTTAGCATAGTTTCAAGGTTCAAGTTACATTACAAGCTCTTTATTTTTATAATAACAACAATTACAGAGAGCAGTCCCTCTAATCATGCTCAATCACATTTCATTTTCTCTGTTCTTCTTTATAAAATGTGATCTATTTGTCTCACACAATATATATAAGGAGACTTAATGGTAAAAAAACAAACACATTATCAACTAACTATTGGATTTGATTATCAACAAAAAACACACCAAGAAACCATCTTCTAAACATATCATTACAACAGTTTTGAAACCAACCGTCTTCAAACAGTATATGGCCAATTTAATATCCGGCAGAGGGACAACATCATTAGTTTGATTTAAACATAAGACAATCTTATTGTGTTAGAAATAGAGGTTTGGAAGAGCATGTAAATATAAAAATTGCTTATTCTTCTTCAGTTGGATCAGGAAAAGCATAGAAATAACGAAGTCCCAGAACCTCAGAAAAAGATGGAGGCCAAGGAGACCAGCAGGAGGATGACACAGGGAGCAGTGGGCAGGGCACTGTTACACAAGTTCCCTTCACAGCAAGCCATGGCACCGCCACATGCTATGCTGCTTTGGCAACCCTTGGTTACCATGGTATAACCTGCAAAAAGAAATATATGAAACCAGTTCACAAAACAAGATTATTGTATGATGGTTGTTTTTTGTGAGTGGAATATTACAGTTGCAATCTAAATTATTCAATCCCCATTGCACATTATTTATTGTTTATTTGCAAAATGTACAATTCCTCAGCTGTTTACAATGAACAAATTACACAATAACTGTTTAAGTAGATTCAATTGAACTAATATTCTAAGGCTTTTTAACCAAATTCAACACAAAATGCTAATTAAAAAAACTAATCAAAATTCAATATGCAACCCCTTCTTGACAAGCATCTTCAGTACTTAGTGGAGCACCCTTTTGCTGTTATGACCTGCTGCAAACGTGATGCATAGCCAGACACCAGCTTCTGACAGCGCTCCTGAGGAATCTTAGCCCATTCCTCACGGGCAATGACCTCCCACCAGAGATTCTCAATGGGGTTCATAGAGTCAGACGACTGTGTCATGTCTAAGAAACTTATTGTGAAAGTTTATTCTTTATGTTAGTTTTGTCATGTCCCTTTGTCCTGTGCTTTATGTTTATTTTAATAAGTAATTCTCACTCTCATTTCAGGCCTCCACGCTCCCCGCCCCTATCTTTCTCCTTCGTCCGTGATTGTTTTCCCCGCCATGATTGTTTCCACCTGTTCCCCTTACCCTGTGTATATATTGTGCTAGTTCCCTCCTGTCCATTGCCAGTTAGTTTCCTCATTTAGGACAAACGTACAAGCCTACTCCGAAGACATATTACGTACCTCTAAGCTCATGATCATAGTCCTTGTTTTTCCTCGAATTAGTGTTATTGTTTTCCCTGTTTTGTTACTGTGTCTAAACCAGTAAAGTCTTTATTTTGACCTGAGTCTGAGTTGAGTCGTGCTTTTGAGTTCATGCCTCAGAGTTCACTCCTTGACAGACTGTGACGGCCACTCTAGAATCTTCCATTTCTTCTTCAGAAACCAAGCCTTGGTTGACTTTGAGGTATGCTTAGGATCATTAATAAACTTAATGTGCAAAGGGGGTTGAATCATTTAGATTGCAACTGTATCTTTAGAAATGTATTAGGTGAATGAACAACTAACCGTCTATTCTGAGAGAGAAACACCGGTTGAAGATGACTGGACAAGATTTGGTGTCAATGCAGGATTTAGGGTCGGTGGCGGTGCATGTGTAGCATCTTAATCCACAGGCTGTACATATACACAAAAAACACACCAGGTGAAAACATGCCAATGATGCAGGGTTGGGGAAGCTACTGTACCAATTCAACAACCTGGAACACTTTAAACTACAGCAAAAATACCCTAGGGAGAAATGTAGTTAGGTTAATTAAAGTATTTTAAATTACTTTGTAAAACTATGATCAAACAAACAACATATTGTACAAAAAAGTCACATGCCAGCAGAAATTGTCACTCAATTGAGTTCAAAGAGCAATGAGCCCCCATGTCCACAGGTCATACATGACCCCAAAAGATAAAATAGCCGGCTTATCATGGGAAAGTGTAAGGCGTGTCTGATATGGTTTTGTTTGCAAGTGTGCAAAGGTGGCTCTTTTGTATTTGCATTGCCAAGTGAAAGAAAAAGGGAAGGTCAAAGGAAGTTTAAATAAAGTAAAATAAAATGGCCCATAGTTATTTTTAGTTCCAATTGTTAAATATACAATATATGTGAAACAGTCATCCTTTTTCAAAATCACTACAACAGTGTGATCAATCTTTTCAAAGTGAATATGCATGTTTCCAAAAATATCTAACTTGTTACTTTTGAAACCACTTTTCAGCTCTTATAATACACTTTAACATCAACATATTACCTTGCTTCATGTTTTAATGTTCAGTCAGTGCACATGAGTCTAAATCAAAAGCTGTTCTTACCTGCAGACAGAGTAATAAACAGGATCAGAGCACCAAAAAGCTTCATCATGAACAGAGAGAAAAACAGATTTGCCAAGTGAGAGCGGGACTGTAGAGTACCCTTCCTCTTTCAGCCAGTCTTTAAGATCTTGATCATTTGCATTTCCTCACAATGACTCCTCCCAAGTGACCGGAATAATTCCCCCTCCTAAATTGACCCCATTATTCCTGAGACAGCCATGAGACCCTAACGCTTTGAGAAAGATGTTGAGATCATCCTTGGTGGCAGAACAAAATACAACATTCTGAGAGTTAAAAGTGTACAAATGTACCTAAGATTGACTTCTTTAGTTGTTCCCTTGGTTTGCCCCTCGACAAATACTGAGAAAGCACTTTCACGTCCCTTTTTTAAGGTTAAAAATATACTCTTACACAGGCACTAAGTTACCAGAACAATTCAAGCTCTGCAAAAAAGATAGAAATATTTCAAACCACATGGAAAACCAAGTGACCTTACTTGTTGCCCCAAGAGTCAACCTCTGACTAGTGTTCCAGACAGTTTCTTCAGTTTGATACAGTTAAAGTGTGTTTAAACTGACCATTATTATTTTGTTACAAACTCAGTGTCCTGTTCAGAAGATGTTGACCCCAACTCACAAATAATAGGGTAATAATGAAATATTGATGCTTTAACATTTATTAATATCTGAAACATTTTGGCATGTTAATAGAAATAAATATTGATTTGTTTTAAAATAACAATGAGTTCCTATTAATTATCTGATTGTATAATTTTGTTTATTATTGTCTTGCAATGATTTGCATAGTGTGGGGCCTATCAAGATTGCATATTTTGCACTCAGCAACTTTGTAATATACTCAACAATTCAAAAAAACACAACGATAGAGTTAAATGCTATATTTGTTTTGCTGATAATAAAACACAATGAAGTATCTTGAGGGCTTGTTCCATACATTTTTTTAACAGAATTGTCATCTTAGTGCTTTCTCATATATATATATATATATATGAGAAAGCACTAAGATGCCCCCAGTGTTCATCTATCATTTCAATCTAAATTCTCCACTTTCTTCTTACACATTACGTTTCAGCATAGCAGTTCAGCGTCAGCATTTTAGCATAAAGCATTCCCACTAGCAATTTCTTCAGGAATTGCATTCTCTAGTCTAAATTCCTTGCTCGAAAAATAATTCTGCCGTACAAGCTATAGTCAGTATTGTTTTGTAAAATGTTTAAGTCACTATATATAGAACTGTTACGGGATCAGAGTATCTTTTTAACATTATTCTGACATTTTTGTCAGTTGACATTGTTTTTGTAAATCAGGAGCCTTTTTGTTGCGTTCTTGCCTTCTTGATACTACCACCAGATGTTGCCATAGTCATAAATGTTCCAAGCTTACATGCGTTGGCTTTGACTTGTAAATTAGCAACATTTCTAAATGAAAAAAAAGCATTATTTGGAATAATATAAGAAATATGTTTTTAAACATAAAAACACTACATTAACTTCTGTAAGAAATACGTTTCTGATACATTTAAAGGGATTTCTTCATTATATTTAATAAATTAACTGGCCAATATTTAAACATACAAAGTTTTAGATTTCATAAATTTGGGTATATCCTCTCTGACACATCATAGTTTAACATGCTAAAGGAAAGTGTTTCTAATTGAATGTGTGCTTCATGCAGAAACATGTTATTGGTCTAGAATAGATGAATACCTTATAGAGAAGTTCAGCAAATGTTTTCTGCCTTTTTATTTATGCTGTTGATCAAAAGTAACTCCATTTATTTTAACAGTCCAAACATCTTAGTCCGCTGATCTGCTCATTAATTCTGAGCAATTTACATATAATGTATTAATTTCCTCAATATTGTTAATGTTCTATGTCCTGTTTTGTCACACATTTTCTTATTATGGCTTCATGACAAAACTGCCGTTGCTGTACATAGTAATGTGAAATGCAGAACAAATCTAATGTGAAATGCAGAACAAATCAATTAAACAATGACATAATCCATAATGTTGTGCTTTATTGAACACATTTCGAGATGCATTAGGCGCTATACAAATGTAATTTATTATTATTATTATTATTATTATTATTATTATTATTCATTTACAGCTTTTATACGTCCGGAAATGTGTTTATTCTTCTAGGGTTCCAAAAAAAGAAGACACATTTTGTTAAGCTGTAGCTGCTCGGGTGCCTCAGAGAAAGACGGTGATGATGGCCGAGGAGAGCAGCAGGAGGAGTGGACTGCTGCCGGCGGGCAGGGCGCTGTTACACAGGTCGTATGAACAGCACTTAAAGGGATCAACACATGCCTCGCTGGGAATGCAACCCAAGGCTTTCACACCTGCAAGGTGCGATATAAAGAAACTCAGTTTAAACAAGCCACCAAGCATTTGAAGAGAAATATAGCACTGATGATCTATTTGAAGGGCTAACTCACCCATGTACTCGGCGCTGAAACAACGGTTAAATCCGGAAGGACAAGTCATCACCGTTGAGCAGCTAATAGTTGCATCACATCTGTGGCATTTCAACCCATAGGCTATACAGAAATGGAGAAAAGTGGAAAACGTTGTTCAGGATACACATAATGTAATGCTCTTTTTATCACCATCCTCCAAAAATCACAATAAAAATGTATTTTGCTTCCAATACTTTTGCTTAGTTGTAGTTTATGAAAATAGGTCTATTAAATCAAAGTATAGATGCACAGCTAAATATTTTTTAATCTGATACAAAATACATGCCTTTAAATTCATTATAAAAGAATGTGCCATATCAAACTACTGCAACATAATTCCAGGTCACCATCAGATAACTTAGAAAAAAACTTACATTTCTTTTTGTTTCAACATGAAGCCAATATATCAGTTGTTTTTACCTGCAGACAGTGTCATGAAGAGGATCAGAGCTCCATAAAAATGCATCTTGAACAGAGAGGAAATCACACCTTAAATAACCCGTGTAGGAGAAAAACTGGAGGGAAAATGACAACCCCATCAATGCTCTTCCAATTTATAGTCCTTCAAACATGAAAACTTATTTCCCTCACTAGCCTCCTCCCAAAGTGATCACATTACCCCAGAGACAGCCGTGCACCAAACCGGTTTCTGTTGGTTTCCATCAGACTATGCCCATAATAAGAGTGTCTTATATGGCACACCTTGATAACTGATGTGTTGTGTTTTGCTTTCAGCAGGAGGGCGGGGGAGCCTCGCTGCGAGGAAGCAGTGTGTGGACCTGTCAGCCAGTGGCGTCAATTCAGCCAAAGCTAAGGTATGGCAAGGTTACTAGTCACATGACTTAACTACAGTATCAATCAATATACATGCCCAGCAAATAATCATAACAAAAGTGACAAGTCTGCTATGTAGCTTTTCTGTGTGGTTAGGAAAATTTGAACTTTTTCAAATGCAGCCTCACTCACATCCCGCTAGCGCAAGTAACTATGGACACAAACACTTAACTACGCACGTCAATCAATCAATTCAGTCAAATGCGCCGTTACGCATCCGTTTTCAGCACCATGGATAGCAAGCGGCAGGGTTAGACAGCAGTAATAGCCTTTCTGACACAATTTCACTCTTTCTGTTCACTTCATTCACTATGTAATTGCAACAATATCACGTGAACATACCAGGTAAACTGCTGTAAACTGTTAAAGTCCAAATATAAAGAGGAGAGGGAGGGAGGGAGGGAGGGAGAGAGGAGAGGGAGGGAGGGAGAAGAAAAGAGAAAGAGAAATCATATTAATAAGATGTTTGGGTATCTTACTTTGAGATGAACTTTATTAATTATTCCACAAGTGGATAACGGCGGGTCCTCAAAGCAGCAAAGTTATTGACGAGTTAATCTGCGTCCAGGGATTTTACGACAGCAGGCTCAACAGCCATCAACATGAGGTTTGTGAGCCTGTCATCGCTCATGGTGGTCCGCAGGTAAGTCTTGACTCTTTTTAAAACGGAAAAGAATCTTTCGTTGGATGCAGTGGAGACAGGAATTGTTGCTGCGATCTTGAATAGCTTGATGACCTCTGAAAAAGCGACAGACATGGTCTTCAGTCGTGTCAAAGCCAGCATTATGTTTTTCTCCTCCTCCACGTCCTCCTTCATCTCAAGTTCAAGGAAAGCTTTTGCTGTGTGACACTGGGAACTGAGAAGGGTGGTGTCGATCAGTTCATCATAGAGTTGTGCAAACTGTTCCATTTTAACTACATCCATGAAATGGGGAGATGAACAATCAAATGCCTGGATAGCATTAAGTAGCTCATCATTATCTGTAAATCGGCGATCTAACTCAGAGATGAAGCGGTCCAGTGTTTCAAAGTATAGTCTTTTTTCTTGGTCATCTCCTGTTTGTCTCTGGCCACTGGATGATCCGACAATAAACCCTGCCAAGGCTTTGGACACACTCCGTGCTCTTGCTGGTCGCAGAGGGGCAGTGTCGCTGCTTGGGAGGCCGAGCTCTGTGGAAAATGCCTTGGCTCTGCTCAGTGTGTCCTGGTACTCTTTATCTGACCTCATCTTTTCCAGCTGGGCCTTAGTACTCCGTATGAGGTTGGAAGCCATCGTGATTGCAATGTCTTTTGTCTGAAGCTGTTCAGACAGTCCATAAGTGAGATTTAAGATTTTTTCTAGGACATGAAGACGCACAACAAAAGTGACTGTCAGCATATTTGTCCGAAGTCCAGCAGCTTCAGTTGAACCCTCTGCATGAGCGTCAATAGTGGCATCTAACACAGCTAGTATAGCCTCGTAGCGCAGTTTTATCTTCTGTAGAGCCCTATACCAATACAGCCACCGAGTGGGACAGGTGCGCTCCAAGTGCAGTATTTTGTTGTGTCCCAACTTCTTTTGAGCCTCAATGAAAAGCATGTGTCTGGTATTGCTATTTGCAATACAAGTATATAGTGTTTGAACAACACCAAAAAACTCTGCCATCTCTGGTATTTCAGTTATCGAGCTCACAAGCACAAGATTTAGTCTATGTGCATGACAGTGTATATACGCTGCATGCGGCACTTTTTCACGTATTAAAGCCTGCACTCCACGCACATTACCCCGCATAACACTTGCACCATCGTAGCATTGTGCAACACACAGCTGAATATCTAAACTCGATAATTCCTTTATTATTTTCTGGGCCAGGGATTCAGCTGTCAGGTCCTTCATGTGATAGGTTCCAATGGCTCTTTCCTTTATAATCCCGTCATGTACATAACGGATCAAAATGGCCAGCTGCTCCTTCTTAGACAGGTCTTTCGTTTCATCCACTAACACTGAAAAGTACCGTGCTTCTCCTACTTCATTTATGATTATACTTCTGATATTTTCCCCAATAACTCTCACCATATCATTCTGGGCTTCTGGGGAAGAATAGTGCGCATACCTGCGTTCCTGTTTGCTTTTCACGTTCCTGTCATCTGTTGCAATAACGTCCAAAAGTTCAAGGAAATTTCCTTTATTTTCATCCTCATCTCTCTCGTTATGGCCACGGAGAGGGAGGGCCTGTCTTCCCAGAAATGACGTGATTTTGAACAAGGATTTGACGTGAGCCCGGTTCTCCTGCACCTCATCTGTCCTGTTTGCGTCAATCCGACTTGCGATTGATTCCTTATGTCCGCTGATCACAGCCTTAAAGTTAGACCACGCTAATGCAGCACAATTGTGTCTACTGCTCCCTTGATGATCCCGGAGATTTTTTTTCATGTTCTTCCAACATGTGTATCCAGTGTCTATGAACACACGCAGTCCATGCCTGTCACCTGTTAAAGTTGAGGCTCCTCCAAAATGACGGCATGCAAAGCAATAAACTGCATCTTCTTGCGCAGAATATTCAACCCAGTCATATTCCTGATACACACTGACATTAAAGCGTCTTCCATTTCTAGTTGGGAAGTGGGTCAAACGAGGACGCCTGAGTCCGTCTGTTTTACATCCACTAATATCCTTCTTCTCTGCTCCAGTTGACCCAGAGGCTGCTACTGCTGCTGCACCCGGGCCTTGACCTTCCTTATCGCTGTCCACGTCTGATCCAGCTCTTTCAATCTGAGAAATTGGTGGGGACTCAGACTCGGATTCAATTCGAGAAGTCGGTGTGGACGAGTTCTCAGCCTCCATGCATGTAGTCTCCGTCTCCCTGTTAGCATCTGCATCCCCGGCGCAGGTGCTGGAGTGGCTAACAGCCTCGTTAACAGCTTGAATCCCACCTTCACTACCTGGTCCTTCTCCCTCTGCTGCTGGGGCAACATTGGAGCCATCACCTTCACCTGCCTTTTTTTTGATAAAAAAAGATTCTAAAGTTCTTTGCTTTCTTTTCATTTTAGTTAATTAGCTTAGCCGAAAAATAAAAAAAACCGCGATAACATGACCCGCTCTGACCTCCGGCGGCTTCTCGTCAGGAGATACCACATTTCAAGATAGGGAGGGGGGATACGTTACGATAAGTATTGGGAAAGATAATATCTAGACTAGAGAAATCGATTGTGTTGTTCTGATTTTCATTTGTATTTAATTTATATGTATTAAATAATAGAATAATCAATACAAATTGACACAGAGTAATTCCATAAATTTATTTTTTTAAAACGAACATTTACATTTTCCCCTGGAGCCAAGGTGTGGCAGCTGCCATACCTTGCCATACCCAATTGACGCCTCTGCTGTCAGCGCAACTTACATGATGCCGAATTTAACAAACACATTTAAATAATTGGTTAAACTGCCTAATAATAAGGACGATCGTCCGTTCTGTGATTCTCCAGAGCACACATGTTATGATATTAGGGTCATGCAGAGTGAGATGAGATCGCTGTCCCTTTAAGAGAGAGAGAGAGAGAAGAGAGGGGTGTGGCTTGTGCATGTGTGTTTGTGGATGGTAGAGCGAGTGAGGGAACGTGTGTATGTTTCTGGAAGTGAAAAGAGGAAGCAGAAAAACCGAGGTCTGTGATGTATTTTATGAAACAGAAGAAAAGCTAATTAAATGCAACGGCCTCCCAAGAAGAGCTCGCCTCTCTCCAGTCATTTAAGCTAAAGTGGGTTATTGAACCTGAAGCTTGTTGCTTCTGCCCTCCTCGACTACGGTCTGGGAGCCGACAGGAAAGTTCAACACACAGATGGCCAGTCCGCCCCTTTGTAGCATATTATTTAGATAAGAGATGAGCAGATCGCCACTGGGCTTTCAACTAAATACACAGCCACGCAAAAACTGCGGCATTTGTACAGCTCCTTATGGGTAGGCCTACTGCAATTTGTGAAGTGCTTTCCTCCGTGGTGAAACAATCAGCACTGCACTACGGAGGAAAGCGGCAGAATGTCACCTGGAGTTAAAGAGAGCGGGGCTGCGTTGCGTGCATTTATTCCTTCTGCAGGTAACGGGGAGACGCGCTCTGGCAGCGGTCTCGTTCAGGATCCGAAAATACAATTTCAATATTTTGCACACTTATTCCACTTATTCCTAGTGTGCCACATCACAGACCTCGGTTTTTCTGCTTCCTCGTTTCACTTCCAGAAACATACACACGTTCCCTCACTCACTCTACCATCCACAAACACACATGCACAAGCCACACCCCTCTCTCTCTCTCTCTCTCTCTCTCTCTCTCTCTCTCTCTCTCTCTCTCTCTCTCTCTCTTAAAGGGACAGCGATCTCATCTCACTCTGCATGATCCCTAATATCATAACATGTGTGCTCTGGAGAATCACAGAACGGACGATCGTCCTTATTATTATGCAGTTTAAACCAATTATTTAAATGTGTTTGTTAAATTCGGCATCATGTAAGTTGCGCTGACAGGTCCACACACTGCTTCCTCGCAGCGAGGCTCCCCCGCCCTCCTGCTGATAGTTCACATGCGTCAAGCTCCTCAACCGCCCCCCCGTTGATAATTCTCGATCGTCGGCACGCTGATAACATATTTTTTTTTAAATGGCACTTCATATAAAAAAGGTTGCCGACCCCTGTTCTAGATGATCACAGGTACAGATATAGCTTGGGGTTTACACCTTACACACTCTCCTAGCTCTCCCACACACACCTTTATAACCCTGACTACGTCACAACTTCCCCGCCCTCCCCCGTCCGCTCCCCCAACCACAGGCCCGCACCTAGACCAGCATCCTGTGCAGCTCTGTGATTGGCAGAGACGGGGGATGCCTGAGTGACACCCTCAGCCTCCTTTCAGGGTCGCTACAATATATATCACTCAGTATAACAGGCCTACTCTCTTTATTTGCTTTAGTTTAGTAGATAACTACAAACAAAGAGTCGATATTTTTCTAAAACCATTCAGTGCTTCACATAATAAAATACACAACGGCTGTAGCCTGTTTTAGGAGCTATAGGTGCGTGTGTGTGGTGTAGCTGTGTGTGGTGCAGTGTGTGCGTATGCAGCGGACAGACAGGTCTCAGTTGGTTTGGTGTCCTCTGCTTACTTTTAATACTTGTAAATAAAACTTTTGGCCCGTAATTTATTTTCCTCATTGTAGCGACCAGAGAGGGGAGAGGGGGGGGGGGATATATCCAGTCTCTGATAGTGTTACGTTATTATGAGAGTGCTCTGTTTGATTCTGAAATTGTATATATTTATATAAATATGTGTGTGTGTGTGTGTGTGTGTGTGTGTGTGTGTCCCCGCATCTTTAGCCTGTTATTGTCTCATTATACCGCACTCTCAATAAATTCAAAGTAAATATATAAGTCGTCATGAACACATCTGTCCACCAGACAGAAGGCTGCTGTGCCTCCTGTCATCATTAATGGACGTCTCTTCAAAATGACCGCTCAGAGGAGAGGAGTTCTCATTTCTCTAACCGCCTGCTTCTTCCCCTCCTCTCTCCTCGGTTCCCCTCCTCGGCTCCTCCGCTGGCATCTCGTGTGGGCGGGACTAAGTCTCGAGGATAGGAGTCGAGGAGGGGAGTTAGAGAAATGAGAAAGGGCCATTTACGCATTTTACGCAGTCCGGTCAGCTCGCTAAACAGAGGGCGGAGCATCAGGTGATTATGCAGAGCTGCGTGTCTCCGTCAGACTCAGCAGCTGATCTGATCTCTCTCTCGCGTCCGGTTACACTTCACTCGCGTTTATGTCCATATCGATCAGATCCAGCTCTCCTGATCGGCCTTTATAGAGAGCACCAATCAAACTATTAAGAGTGAATATCGGCCGATAATGACCGGCGGGGCTCCCCCCGTTGACAGTTCACTGTCTAGCACTGGCTTCGTAGTGCACTGATCGATTAAGCTAAACTAACCTGTAGCTGCTCCCTCCACACTCACAACAACTTCATACAGACATAAATAAAGCAGCTGTATTCGCCATACAGGAAACACACATTTAAAACGGTTTTGTCTGCAGTTTTTGTGTACACACAAGCATTCATCAATGGTTCGGAAAGTGGCGCTGTACCTTAATAATATAAAGGCTTGTATTTGCGTGCATTTCCTGTTCGGAAAGTGGCAGAGTACTGAGAGTGGAGGTGTCCTGAGATTAGCGCCTGCAGGCAGGCTCCATGGACCTGTCAGCTCCGGACTGCGCAAAATGCGTACATGAAGCGCTACGTCATGAACGCAATACATCTACCCTCGTGGGGGCGCGCTCATGTGATTGGCTTATAATTGAGGAGACATCTGATTGGCTATAGATATAAAAAATTACAAGTACGAATCGGCTGAACGTCAGGGGAGTCTCAAAAAATCCACACACGAATGCACAGCGATCCGTGCACAGAAAGCGGTTTGTGTTTGCAGGTTCAGAGGTTTTAAACGGAAAACAAATATGTGAAGATCAAAAAATCCTATTTAAAACTTTTTCCTGTGTTTGGATTTTATTTACATGTATATGAAACGGAACATATTTGTGTTTGCATTGAAAAACACAAGTGTGGATCATTAAATACAAGTGTGAATCCTTCTGTGTGCATGTATGTATCAGGAGACTATTCTGAGCCCATACTCAACGGTCAGCTTCACATTTTATGTCAGAAGTGGGATTGACCAAGTGAGGAGGTGAAAACGATGGAGGAACTGAGGGAGATTATGAAGTCATACATGCAGTATGAGACAGCCAGATTCAAGCGGGAGGAGTGCCGTTTGGGAAACATGGAGCAGCCGTTTTCAGGGATACAGGAACAGGTTTCCCTGATAAAAGAGAACAGACAAAAGGCAGAGCTGGCTGCAGAGCAACAAATGCCTCAGGCCACTCCATCGAGGAAGAAGGGTAAGAAAAGTAAAATGGATCTGGGTGCAGTGGAAGAGGAGGGTCTTGTGAGTCCAGACCAAACATTTCTAGCTGGGTACACACCATACACTCAACAAAGTGAACTCAGTGAGTTGTTGAATCTATTGAATGCATCTTTACCCAATTTAATTGATATATCTGAGTTAGTTGTTTAAACCTAGTTGATTTAAGTAGGGTTTTCTTAAAATGGATACCTGTTGAAGCCACATATGCTGCTCGATTATCTCCAACGCAACACAGCTGTGTAAATCGCACAGGAACTGTGGCGCATGCGCAGAGGATCGCATGAGGGATATGATTGTGACGCGGGCTTTTTTGCGGTGAGGAAGCACAGGAGAAGCTGAAGAAGCAATGGCAGAGACCTGAGCGACATCCAAATGAATATGATTGAGTATGTTTTTCCTATGCAACATTTTAAGTTGGTTTATAAACATGCGGTTAGAATGTGAAATTGAGAGTGTTGTAACTCGCAGAAATATCTGCAATAATTTTAGCATATGGCAGCTAAGGTTGGCTAGCTTGAAAGCTAGCTAACTAAGTTAATGCTAGCCAGCAGGAATACATCACAGTAGCAACCAAACAGTTTTAAATTGAATTAAAAATGACTGACTGACATAAGTACGTTTTGACAGAAGTGTGTTGTGAAATTTCTATTTAATATTGTGAAAGTGGCGCGAAGATCGCTGTTGGTGGGATATGTGTTTGACTGTCATAGAGAGGCGAAGTCCCGCCCATCTACTTCCGACCCATGGGACCCCGGAAGCGGAAAATTATACATTGACGTCAATGGAGAGAGAAAAGTCATCTTTCGATCCCGTTTGAATTGTGCCACGAATGACACATATGATGTTTGTCAAATTAAAAGAACATTTTGCAAGTCAAAAAAATAAAAATGTGTCGTAAAACTGTGAAGTTACAATTTTTTTTGTGTGAAACCGCTCAGTGAACTACAGGTCTCTGATCTCGCACAATACGCGTCACCATCACAAAGATGGCTGTCACGTTAGTAAATTTCACCTGTTTCTTTCAGAATGAGGCGAAAAAGTATAAAACGAGGTGAAAATCACTACAAGTCTGGGCATGTTGAGAGCTGTACATACACGAAAGGGAGCGGTTCTGTAAGAGCCAGCATGCGGGACCGGCTTTACAAGGTTTCAGTGAGTAATATGAGTGCAATGTTTAAGGTTAATGTCAGCTAGCTAACAAGGTACACTAACGTGTTTTGTTTTAGAAACTAGTTTTCTCCTTAAGAACTTTGTGGTGTCTGTGTATGCTGTGGATAACATTAGTGTTCACAAGAACAAGATACACTCCCGTGTTTTGTTTTAGTTGCTCTTCAGATTGAAGCGGCCAGTTCTATATCGACTATATGTGTGATCTCCTTTTTACATCTCGTTGTGTCATTTGAGTTTATTTGCTGTGTGTAGATTCAAGGATTTTGGTTATCTTGTCCAGGGATGCAAACTTGTCACCTTTCGGCGAAATTCTCCGTTTTGAATCCAAAATAGGTCGTTTTTGTGATTCCTGTAGATCTGCAATAAAAATATTTTTTGGGTATGGGAGGGGGTCTGGGACCCGGATTAATGTGCGGCCGCGAGCTTTTTTTATATATATTATAATGAAGCGCGAGCTGTGTGCTCGAGTCTTCCTGCCTGTCGGCTCTGCTCATGATGTATAATAAGCCTCTGCTGTTCGGCGATGATGGTCTAGCTTCAGCAGCTACATTACCTACGGTGCGTTCGTTAATATTAACTGTGCGTCCGGAGTCCCTGTGGCACAGACTGGACCGGTGGTGAACAGCTGTTAGAACGGGCCGTTCAGGTGTTCACAATAGAGCTCCCTGTCGGAGCGGCAGAGCGTGATGTGCACTGAAAAGTTTTTTTTTCCCGTCGCAATATTATCGTTGAGCTAGCTAACTAGCATACATTGTCACTATCTGCTAACGTTAGCTTTAGCCTTCGTTTTCTAATCGTTTTTTTCATAGGCTATAAACAGAGGTGGTATAAGTATATATCTTGTAATTGATTAAAATTAGAAGTACTCAGTTCTTGTACTTGAGTAAAAGTAGAAGTACCAGAGTGTAGGAATACTCTGTTACAGTAAAAGTCCTGCATTCCAAATGTTCCTCAAGTAAAAGTAGAAAAGTATTATCAAAATATAGTGAAAGTAGCGACAGTAAAAGTAGTCATTTTGCAGATTGGTCCATTTCAGAATAATATGATACGTTTTATAATGATTGATCATGAAAGTGTTCTCAAAGCTGGTAAAGGTGCAGCTAGTCTGAATGACTTTGTATACTGCAGGGTAGCTTTTGGATTTACTCCAGGTGGAACTAAAGTCTGATTTAACACTTGATTATATTTCACATCATTCATCCACATCTGTAAAGTAACTAAAGGTATTACATACATGTAGTGGAGTAAAAGTACACCATTTACCTCTGAACTGTAGTGGAGTAGAAGTACAAAGTAGCAAAACATTGAAATACTTAAGTAAAGTACAAGTATCTCAAAATTGTGCCCAAGTATAGTACTTGTTGAGTTTATGAACTTAGTTACTTTACACCAGTGGCTATAAAGATAGAAAGACTAAGCCTTGCACAGAGGCCTGAAAATACATTTTCAAAATGCTCAACAGTGCTGCCAAAATTATAAACTGACTGCTACACAATTAAAATAAATGCTTTTTATATATTTCTATTAGATGTGACTCTATGGCGTTTCTGTTAATATTAACACTGCTGCTTTAGTTGTTCTGACTGCTAAAATCCTCTGTTATTCCTCATTTTAAAGCCGATATTCTGTGGGGTCAGGGGGCTCGGATCCTTGTCACCTTTTTCATACCTGATGAGTTTGCATCCCTGTTGTCAATTTGTTTGGTTATCTAGGCACAGCTGTGTGTGACTCCCTCTGGTACACTGGTATGTGTTTTCCTAATGTAGAGAGCATTGATTAATTAATAAACTACACACTGACTCTAGATCCTGACCAAATCCTTATTTTTTGATCAAATGTTTTTCAAAAAAATGTATTGTATATTATATAACAGCTGCAAATCACAGACCGGAGTCTCTGCTACTGTGGACCACGAAGGAGGGGATCATCATCCCCATCCCCAAAGACCCTGCATGGCATGGAAATCTCCTCCTCCTGGAACAATTCTACACCCAGCATATGCTCCCTGTGTTGGCCAGTAGAGAGGAGGACATTTAAATAAACATACTCTTAACACCCTCGGACTCTGCGTTGTGTTTCGTATGTGTGATGGGGTGTTATGCAGAGGGGAGGAAAACAGGACACAGCAGATTGGGATTGTGGTGGAGATGCTGAGCAGTTATTTAATTGTTGCGTGTAATTATTATTATAATGTGTGCTTCTTAGTTATTCCATCTTTTGCTGTAACATGGATCTGTATGTAACTCTATATTTAATTGTTATCTACCACACTTCCTTCTACATCATACACCATCATTATACATGATGGTGTATATAGGATATGTATTTATTTGTATACATATCTAAATTGTATAATTTTATTTTTCGTATTTGGGATTTCTCTTTTGTCCACTCAAATACACTTGGCCCTTTCTCTTTTCCATGTGGAAAATGGCAGCTGCATATTCTGCTTTTCTCATCTGCTCCCTGTCTGCTCATCTACGATGAGAAAATTATATAATTAATTACTAATAATCATTTAAACCTGTTATTACCAATATTTCACAAATTCTTCATGTAAACTTAAGAGCACAGCTGTATGTTGAGTATGTCAGCTTTGCTTGGTTCATCTTACTGGGGGGGGGGGGCTGCTACATGGATGTCGGTGCAGTCCACAATAATTTTGCAGCTGAAGGCAGAATGAATTTATTATTGACTCAGAATGAAGCACAACTTCATGTCATAAAATACATTGACTTTATTTGTAATTGTGTAAAAAAAATATGAGCATTGATTAGCAAGCAGGACCTGGCAGGAACAGAGAATGGTGATGGATGGAGCTGGGAAGAGAGAAGAATAAAGAAAACAGATCAACTTTATTATCGGATATTAAAAATTCAATTTCAAAACAAGTTGCCGCTCCTACAGTTTTCTAGTGTGTAAAGATGATTTCACATGACCAATGCAAAATATCACACTCAATACATGTGTGTCTCTGAGGGGTGCATTGTGCCTTTGATGTATATAAATAATATACCATAACCAAATACTATTACGTACAGTGGAAATCAGGTTACCAGAGCAGGTCAGACCAGTGTGCATGTTCCTCAGGGTCTCAGCAGTTACAGGTGAGGTAAAGAAAATAAAAGAGAAAAAGGTCAGTAACAACACTTTAAAGTAACAACACTGAATAATTATCTCTTTTAATAATTTTCTCTCAGTAATCACTCAACTACTGTCTTTCCAACAAACAGATTGACTCACTCTCACTATCATCACAATGAAACAGGTCCAGAAGAATGTCATGCAAAGCTGCCTGTCTTCCTTCCTTCGACTCTCCCTGAACTGCCTGATCTTTTAATGGTCAATGTTAACCATTTGTGCAGATAGCATTAAGTAGAAAAGATCGCTGATACTAATGTGGCGTTAGCCTACCTCCCGCCCCCTTAGCACCTGGTGGAGGGGGCGATAGGCTACTCTTCAAATGTTTCACAAAATACTTACCATCATGACTACTCTTACTGTTTAACATTTTGGTTTACTTCATGTTAAGGCTAATACAAATGACAAGGCTAAGTAATGTAATATAATGCTAACTAACATGCTCGCTACTAGCTAGGTAGCTAACTTGACTATGTTCCATGCAAAACATGTATATTACCTGATATGTTTGGTCCAACGACTCCTGATCCTTTCATCAGACGGGAAGCGATAGAACGAGCAAGTGGTATGATCTCTTTTGTGATTACAACCTCGTACAAAGCACACAGGCATCTTGTAAAAGTGAATTTATTGGAGCAATCTCTTATATTTATTGGAGGGAATAAATCAGTCTTCTTCTTCCTCTTTGCTTTGCGAGTCACAACCAGTCTTGGAGCATTATCGCCTATGACATCACTTACGCGACCCAGAATGCATTTGGGATTTGTAGTCTTTCTAGTTGCGTATTATTCATAGTCTTATATTTCAGCATTTTTACGACAAACTGTGACTTTTTTTGCATGGAAATGATTGTTTAAGATTGACAAACATCATATGTGTCATTCGTGGCACAATTCAAACGGGATCAAAAGATAACTTTTCTCTCTCCATTGACTTCAATGTATAATTTTCCGCTTCCGGGGTCCCATGGAGGCTCCCGGAAGGGGAGGGACTTCGCCTCTCTATAAAGCAGGACCGGCTATTAACCGGCGGCAACTGAGCTGCCTGTGGCGGGGGAAGACAAGCTTGCAGATAAAGAACAGACTGTGTGATAGCAGTTCTTTTAGGCACCACTAATGTTACAGTGTGAGGGCTAGCTTGCTAACGGTAAACCAGCTAGTTGTTGGGCGAGCGAGAGTGAGAGAGGGAGCGGGGCTCAGTGATGTAAATTAGTCGCTTTTCTGCGCCTCCCGCTTTTTTAACGCTGATTTGGGTGACTTGTGTAATTCGTGGAGAACCGGAGAGTTTTCGTTTGGGGGGGGGGGGGTTTGGACAACTTCTCTCTTCAAAAAAGAAGAAGAAATCTAGATCGCAAAATAATTAAACAAGAGAGTGGCTGTTTTTCCTAGCCAAGGACAGGTTCATTGAACACAACACGAGCGTAACGTGTCTTCACCATAGGTCTTCACGTGGTTATGTCTCGTCTGAAAGGAGTAACGGAGTGCATCGGAACGCCGCTCCAACTCTTCAAATATTGCAGTACCCATAAGGAGCCGTACAAATGCCGCAGTGTTTGTGAGGCTGTGTCTTTAGTTGTGAGCACAGTGGCGATCTGTTGTTATTAGCATCTGGTTAGCTAGCTATGCTAACGAATTTAAAGAGCTTTTCTACAACCAGGTGGAAGAGAGCTCTCTCCTGAGAGGCTCAAATAACCTCAGCTCAGTGAGGTTCAGGCACACCTTGATATGATCATTATAGTTATTAATGAGACATTAGAGACTCAATTATTAACAGGTATAAAATACTATATGACAGTAACAAAAAAAAGTTGTTAAAAATAACAAGAATAGAGTTTGAAAGGGGAGTGATTTGTAAAATATCCAAAAAGCAAAATCTGTCATTGTCAGATGGTATATTACGCTGTTTTTTTTCTGCTTCGAATAGTTCTCTCTTTTTTCACCATACCTGTGTTTGCATCACTGATTGAACACAACACAAGCGTAACGTGTCTTCACGTGGTATATGTCTCCTCTGAAAGGAGTGCTGACTGAGAGCACCGGAACGCCGCTCCAGCTCTTCAAATATTGAAGTACCCATAAGGAGCCGTACACATGCCGCAGTGTTTGCGTGGCTGTGTCTTTAGTTGTAAGAACAGTGGCGATCTGTTGTTATTAGCATCTGGTTAGCTAGCTATGCTAACGAATTTAAAGAGCTTTTCTACAACCAGGTTGAAGAGAGCTCTCTCCTGAGAGGCTCAAATAACCTCAGCTCAGTGAGGTTAAGGCACACCTTGATATGATCATTATAATTATAATGAGACATTAGAGACTCAATTATTAACAGGTATAAAATACTATATGACAGTAACAAAAAAGTTGTTAAAATAACAAGAATAGAGTTTAAAAGGAGAGTGATTTGTAAAATATCCAAAAAGAAAGATCTGCTTACAGTTCTTTCTAGGGGTGCACCGAATGGGAAATTCTTGGCCGAAACCGATACCGAAAATAGGAAACAGTTGGCCGAATGCCGAAAGGCCGAAAATGATTAATAGAAATATATATATATATATATATATATATATATATATATATATATATATATATATATATATATATATATATATAATATATACATTTTTTACCAATGTTGTTCAGCTGCCTGATTATGGAAAAATACATGATTATGGCAAAACTTAACTTAACTTAACTTAACTTAACTTAAATAATAATCACTATTATGGGTCCATAAAACATTTATTCAGCACTTTTGAATTCATACAGTACATTAATTCCAAGTCAAGTGTATTTTATTTTTCTCTGTAGGATAACTACAACAAAGTGCATTCAGAACAAAGCCAAGGTGCTTTAAAACTGCATAAACATCTAGGCCAGTAGGCCTACTACAAAATAGTGTAAATAAAGACTAACAGCCAGGCCTTCAACAACAACAAATGCACCTATAAGTGCATGCATACAAATGTGCAAACTGGATACATCCACATGAATGTAACTATTTACAAATGAAATTACAATTGAATTTCAAGAATCTGTAAATAAGGATGTCTGTCCTCATAAGCAAAGTAGTAAACATTGTATAAAGATACATAAAGTGAAAACTGGATACAAAATCCACAATCAATTACAAATTAAATTACAATTTCAAGAATCCCTAAATAAGGTGGTCTGTCCTCATGAGCAATGTAAACAACATTGTATCATTTAGATACCGAAAGTACAATATATTGAACACTGTGCTGCTGTCATTTCCCCCTAATGATAACCTGAGATGGTGAATTATAACTCACGATGAAAATTGTTCAGGAAAGTGGGTATAGAGTAGACATGTAGAACTAGATAAGCTTATGATAAGCCAGCCTTGTCTACTTATTAAGGAAAAGTGGGAGGTTCTTTTTAGTGAACAGTAGCTTCTCTGCTTTATCAGCCATAAGTCTGTTCCTCTTCTCATCAAGCACATGAGAGGCAGCGCTGAACAGTCTCTCGCTGTCAGTGCTTGTGATTTGATCTTACTCCGCATATTTGTCCGGGTGTTTTGATTTCAAGTGGTGGAGTAATCCTGAAGTGGTGAAAGTCTTTGCAGTTACACCCCCTCGATAAATGTCAGCTGAACACGTTTTACAAATCGCAATCTGCGTCTCTTTCTCTGATATCTTTAAATATCTCCAAGCCGAGAGCATGGTCGCGCGCCGTGCTTGTCGCCGCGTTTTGATTACGTCATCACAACAACACGTTAGCTTACCAACGTAACCCTGTTCTCTGACATTCGGTGATATTTTTTCGGTGCTAGAACCCTTTCGGCCGAAAGCCGAAACGGCCTTTTTTAACCATTTTCGGCCGATAATTTTCGGCGGCCGAATATTCGGTGCATCCCTAGTTCTTTCATATGGGTGTTTAGATGTATCCATAGATCTCTTCATTTTGCTCTCAGAGTGCACCAGATTGATGCTTTTAACTTCACTATTTTAAAAAAAATGTTCCCGGGGGAGCATGCCCCCTAGAGGAGGTTAGGTTCATATTTCTTATACACCAGGAGAGTGCGTGTTCTACTTTCTATTTCAAAAATGTATTTAACCATGTCTGATCATTTTTTTTATTACAGGACGTCTCCTTGTGAAGAACATTCTAGCTTGAACCGCGGACGTTCTACATATTTATGGCTCCTCATTAGCAGTAAGTACAATGGTCATCTTACTATTTAATGCATGGGTGTTTAACATTTAAAAAAAGGATCAAGGTTTATCTTAGATTAACACTAAAGTGGTTACAGTAAAGTTGGTAACTCGTATATCTATACTCTGATTGTCATTTTTTGTTTAATATTTTTGTTTGTTTCATTTTCAGTTACATGTGGAAGTGTAAAGACTGTGCTGCAGAGGAAACCTCAAGATTTCAGCTATTGAAGCACTACAGGTTAAAACATGGCCACTTTGGCTGCAGACACCCTTATCCATGCACATATTCTAAATGCCCATGCACATTTAAAACTTGGAATGCCCTTCGAAGTCATCTATCCAGATCACATTTTGATCAAGCATCACAAAAATCTGTAAATGTAACAACATTTACCTGCCATCATTGTTCTTGTAGTGGCATTGTCTCATTGAGAGTTTTTCGTTCATGTTAACAACCATCTCAAAAGACACGAAACCATATGTTGTGTGTTTGAAAGTTGTTCCTTTTCAACAAATATTTATGGAACATATCAATCACACAAGAACAGAAAGCACGAGACACTTACACTGAACCATTTCAAAGCTGGAATTGTGGAAAATGGAAGGGCAGATTCATTGAGTTGTACATTGGGAGATACATGCTTGACAGAGAGTGATGAGATACTTCACGATGATGAACTTGAGGTTGGTGCATTGTTCCAAACTTCAGAGAACTTGCATAAAGTTATAGAACAGAAACTGGCATTTGTTTTATTAAAACTTGAAAACGGTTTCCATGTACCAGGCTCTGCCATTGATGAGCTGCTAAACGAGTTGCACTATTTGATTAGTTCTTCTCTGGTTCCAGTATCCAACAACATTCTAGCTGCTTTCTTCAGTAACCATAACTTGCAAGTTGACCAATTGCTCATTAATGAGTTAGTCTGTACACTTTGTACATCCAACCCTCTGTCAAAAGCTTTACAAAAGGAAGGACTTTTAGCTAGGCCTGTCACGATAATTAATTTTGTTGGACGATAAATTTTTCTGGAAATTATTGCGATAAACGATAATATTGTCGGCACCGTTTTAAGACCATTTTAGACATAATGATAATATATAATAATAATTCAAGTACATCCTTTCAAACATAACTTCTCATTGAACATTCAACATTGCAAATGAAATGTGAAATAATATTAAAATATATAAATTAATAAATAAAACAAATTAATTAAATTATAATAAATTAATTAAATCACACACAACAAAACAATAAATTAAATAGAGTCAGGCTGGAAAACAGAGCTCTCTCTCTCATTCATATATATATATATATATATATATATATATATATATATATATATATATAAATAAATAAATAAATAAATAAATATGAGCACACATTGTCTCACAATCAAAAAAAACCTCCTTAAAACAACAGTCAAGTGTACAGTCCACTGTCAAGGACCCAGATGCCTCAACAGGCCATATCCAAATCTGTTTTTCTAAGTTTTCGAGCAAGGAACACCAACATGTTTGCATTGTCGGGCGGGGGCTCTCCATCTCCAGCTGCCGTGTTTGCTCCCAGATGGAAAAACGGAATGGGGTGGTTGTGTTTTAGGTGGTTTAAAATGCGTGGTATTGCCTGCTTTTGTCGCTACCTTTTTTAAACCAATGCGACACACCGCCCGGCTCATTCAAGTCCGTAGGTTCGCCTCGTTGATTTGGCTTGAATCCAAAATACTGCCACACCGGAGAATCGAGATGTGTTTTTGTAACCAATTCCATTTCACTTTAAATTCCCCGCGAGTAAGTCACACGTTGTCTCCCGCTTGTCGCTATATTATTAATTTGGCTGCTACCCTGCTGCACGTAATAATAATAATAATAATGGCTTTAATTTATAAAGCACTTCATATTTGCATTCAAATCCCGAAGTGCTAACATCGTAAAAAGAATAAAAAGCTATAAATAAAAATAAATAAGTAAAAAGAATAAAATAAGATAAAAGGGTGGTAATAAATAAATAAAAGGTCTAGGGAAAGGCTCTACGTGCACGTGCACGCGGAGTGTCCTGACCTGGCTGTGTGTCAGCCCCGCCCCTCACAGCGCGCCTGGCAGCCACAGCGCTCCAGGCTAAAATGCTGGTCACATCTTTATGTAAACGGCAATTTATCGAGCTCAGAAAAGTTATCGAGTCCATTTTTATTTATCGTACGATAGGTCAATTTATCGATTATCGCGACAGGCCTGCCTTTAGCCACTGCTTTTAAGAGGAAGCAATACTACAAGGATCATTTCAATATTGTTGATCCAGTTCAGTACATACTTGATGTAAAGACGAAAATAAGTTTTCAGTATGTCCCTTTGCTAAAGGTTTTACATCAGCTACTTAATCAAAATGATGTGCTTAGCAAGGTTGTTAAAAAGAGAAGAGAGCAACAGGTAGTGAGTGACCACCTTCACTATAAATCTTTTCAAGATGGCCAGTACTTCAAGAACAATGATTTTCTGTCAGGGGAGGAACTGAGAATCTCCATCTTTCTATACGTAGATGACTTTGAAGTCTGCAACCCACTCGGTACTTCACGTAAAACATACAACTCTGTGCCGTCTATTGGATTTTGGGAAATTTGCCTCCTGGCAGCCATTCCTCTTTGACCTCAATATACCTGGCTCTTTTATGTAGAAGTGATAACGTGAAGACCTTTGGCTATTGCAAAGTATTTGAACCATTACTCCAAGACTTTGTTACATTGGAGCGGCAGTGTGTTTTTGTCTCACAACTGGGTACATTTGTGAAAGGGACACTTCAGTGTGTAGTGTCAGACAACCTTGCAGCACATGGAATAGCTGGATTTGTGGAAAGTTTCTCAGGCCCATATGCCTGTAGGTTTTGTACAGCTCAGCGAGCAGAAACTCAGGTTAAAGAAGTGAAATCGGGTGCATTTACCCCAAGAAACAAGGAGCTTCATCAAGTACATATTAATACTGCACAGGCAAAAGGAGGTAGCTTTTTTGGTGTAAAAAAAGCGTGTATTTTCACAGAAAGACTTGCCCATTTCAGTGTCACATCAGGGTATCCTCCTGATGTTGTCCATGATCTTTTTGAGGGCATAGTCCCAGTAGAGCTTGCACTGTGCCTTGGTGTGCTTATTTCCCAAAAGTTTTTTACGCTTGAAAACCTCAACAAGAGCATCAAAAACTTTCCATACAAGTGGGGGGACAAAAAAAAACGACCTCATTTGGTCCCAGTTAATTTTGTCCGAAACAAAAGAATTGGTGGCAACGCGCACGAAAATTGGTGTTTATTGAGGTTATTGCCGTTTATGATTGGGCAGTTGATCCCTGAAGACGAACCAGCTTGGAAAGTGATTCTAGACTTGAAACATATTGTAGAGCTTGTTGTTGCACCTATCCACTGTGAGGAGTCTGGGGCATATTTAGAGCTTAAAATCTCAGAGCACAGACAGAGATACCAAGAAGTATTTCCAGATCAGCGACTCTTGCCAAAACATCACTTTTTGGAGCATTACCCAGAAATGATTAAAGGCCATGTAATGCATCTAACACAGGTGTTTTTTAACATGTAGTTTAGATATCACCAGAATAAAAATAAATAAAAATGTTTAAAGTTTCGTCATAATTAAATGACATATACGTTAAAAACCGATGTTGGTTCCGAAGTTTGCCGAGTACACCCCCGATCACTCCCGAACGAGCGGTGACGTCACACGTGGCAAACATTGCCATTTGATCAAATCAGTCCAAATGGCAAGCAACACGACAACTTCAGACAGCGACAGCGACAGCGATCATTCAAGCTCAGATTCGGTGGGTTATCTGGATTCAGTTACAGAAGTAGAGAGTGAACCAGCTAGCCTTTCACTTCAAGGCATCTTGCCTTATAAGTACGAGCCTCCTGGCCAGCAATCGAACAACGAGGCAGAAACTTGTGAAAGAGAAGCGGATTCCGCAGCCGGCGAGACTCGAGTCGGCAATACTGAATGGTAAATTCTGTTTTATTTAATTTGACCTGCACTAAATGTCGATCTTAATTTGTCATCTGTTCCTCACACGTCCGGCAGAAATTGTTTTGTTTTTTAATGTTATGTACAATATTCAGGTGTACATGTCAATGCTGTGAAAGCATGCCCACTGCAGATGAATGTGTATGCTGCAGAGAGATCTGGCAGGTGATGGAACAAATAGACAGTTTGCAACCTACTGACCAGATAGCAGAGTCCTGCATCGGGTCGGTATCCGCGGGTACCCGACGGGTGACCCGCAAAAAGGTGATTTGCGGGTGGTATTTTTTCAAACGCTTTTTTCCGGGTTCGCTTCTGGGTAAAACAAAGATGATGCGGGTCCGGTTGCGGGTGTTGCATAATAAATATATTTAAACAATAATAATTTAGTTTAATGTTTAAATCCTTCCTCAGACCTCTCCTCCGCGGGACCGAGCATAATCATAACCTCTGCAGCGCATCTATCTGCTGCTGAGCGCACCACATTCTGATTGGCTGAGGTGAAGCTCTCTATAGCGGAGAATACAGCATTTTCAATAACTCTTCCTCAAGAGCGAAATCCAACGTCTGGGAGGCTTTTGGTGTCATCCTAGATGGAGAAAATAAACAACATCCCAGGCTTTTTGAGCCAAATATGCAACTGCGTGTGTTAATAATTGCACGTTGTCACTGCTTATATATATGCGGGTTCGGGTCGGGTTGCGGATCATGTGCCGGCGGGTCGGGTCGGGTTGCGGAACTAATTGGCAATATGTGCGGGTAGCGGGGCGGGTTCGGTACTGCACGTCACGGGTGCGGGGCGGGAGCGGGTCTTGAAAATCAGACCCGTGCAGGACTCTGCCAGATAGAAGACACCGACGAGAAACCAAGGTGCATTATTAGCCACCCAGGCTTTAGAGAAGGCTGTCTCAGTGTTTGGACACTGAAAATAGCGTATCTTCAATACAAACAACAACACAGTTGATGGCCCACTACACCAGTAAGTAAATATTGATTGACCCAACTGCCTATTGCAGCTTTGCTTTCATATAATACTTTTAGTCGCTACAGATATGGTACACTTTTAAAGATACCATTAAACTCTTTCAAGCAGTCAAAAACAGCTTGGCTTTTATTTTTTCTGTGTATGCAAGTTCAATGTATGCTTGGGAAAAGAAACAACTACACATGTGAGGAAATATATAAGAGGTCTATGATTCTGTCAAGCAGTCATGTATAACCTCATATTTATTTTGTACAAGTAAAATACAAATATCATGTTATAAGCCAATTTGTAACCATTGGTACATAATAGTACTACATAACATTTTATTTTTCTCCAAATATATTTATAATCTGTATACTTTTTTTTCATTAGGAAGTATCGATATACAGCTTATCGACAGTTTGTACGTTGGTGCTGGGGTGTACTCGGCCCAAAAATCAGAGTCCCGCTGCATGTGCTGTAACCGAGATACGGAAGACTTACCCTGAACCGGGAGGCCGCTATCAGGGATTTCAATGGCCAAATCTGTAATTTGACATAAGTCATGCAGCTGAACTGGTTAAAATGGTTTCGCATGATGTAAATAATTTACAAAGTACATCATTTACAATATTATCTTTCCAAAGAAACATGTAAATATAACAACATTTTCCAAATCACAAATTTGTAAGATTGTATTAATTTACTGTTTGATAAATAAAAAAGGGTTCTTTTGTTAATTTTTCACTTGTAATATTTTATCTTTATTGCAGTGTACATTAGTCTATTTTGTATGTGCGAGCCCACAAATAATTAAAAGTGGTAAAAATAATAAAGATATTCAGACGTACTTCATTTTTGGCCTTACTTATTTCACTTCAACTTTTATATATTTCAGTCACTAGGCAAGTTCACTGTACTCTGGTGACATTTAGCTCAAGCTGGCATAACACCTGTAGTAACTTAATTCTGACCCGAGTTTTGTGCACAATCTTCCAGCACCCATGATCAATGTTTATAGCAATCAGGAAACATTCACAGCTCACAACTACACATCGCTTCCCCATCATGAATTGTTAGATAAAAAAAGTTTAGCGAGGTCCGGTTACACATATGTTGAGCGAAAATAGCGGAAGGATACAAAACAAACAATCCAGACGAGGCTGGTGTTTGCCACGTGTGACGTCACACAGCTGGGTTAATGGCTGGCAAGCTTTTCGCTACCGGAGCGGAATAACACGGGAAAGTGGCACACATTTCATGTTATTTGGGGGGTATTTATGGAAAGAATCATTGATGTTGATATGTCAAATGAAACACTGGAAAGTGATGAAGCGATTTATTAACACAGAATAACATTTATTTTGGACATTACATGGACTTTAAGCTTTTCGGCCCCATTGTGATGTTTTGGACTATGCGTTTTGAGGCCAAGCACAGTTATTTCAAACAGGTTGTAAGACACACAAAGTGTTTCAAGAACATTACACTGTCTCTGGCAAATAAGCACCAGCTGATGATTGGCTATCACATGCACACAAGGAGTAATGAGAGGTCAGCCTTTGACGTGTCAAACGTCTCAACAATTCTATTAGATATCATGAAAGAAGACATAGCACTTCAACTAAGTCAGAAATACACTAACCTCACAACAGTCACGCTAGCACACATTGTCTCTTGCAATGGCATTGAATATAGAATTGGAATGCTTCTTGTGGATGGATCAGTAGGTGGACTGCCTGAATTTGCAGAAATACTTCAAATGTGTATATTGAAAAACACATTGATCTTTATATGCAGAAAATTGTCTTCATGGTACAGGGAGTACTACGGAGCATTTGAGCTCCAGTCATCTTCAGCCAGAGAGATTGTGTTGGCAGAGTTAAGTGAACTGACGGACAACTATCCCCTGAGTGACTACAAGTGTGGAACCCTCCGAATGGTCACCCTTAAAAGATACATACACATGTCAGGTAATTATCCTAAAAAATTTATTTGACTTTGACTGAATTTCTTCATGGGAATGTGGGTAAAATAAGACACAGAATATCAATTAAAAACATCTGGGGTTTGGAGTCAGAAACAAGTTAGGTTAACAGAAATAATAAAACACAACTCTACACGGATGCTGGCGTACCCTAACTAAATCTATGCATGCTAGTTAATCAAGTCAAGTTGCATTTTGTAACATTTACAATATACATTTGAAACTGCCGACAATTCAAATCAGTCTGCATTTTAATTGAACTACCAAAAATGATAATGCTGCCTTAATGTTTACTATGGCTTTATAACTACACACGTGCAAGAGTTATTAAAATATAAATATTTACACAACACATAATTAAATATGTTACTAAAGTTTAAAGAATACTTCCATCACACTAACCCAGTGCTTTCAATGCCTATGATACCTCTACTGATGATGACTGGAACTGCCTCGAATTGTATTACCTGCTGTTTAAAAAAAGATATCTTCTTCTGTCTTGTCTTTAGAGTAACCTGTTGACAAGTATGGCCACTTCTGCAGTGCTTTGCATCATCCTAGGAGAAAATGACTCTGCAAAAGTAACCCTGCCTTTGGGAATACCAAGCTCTGTTGAGGAACTTCAAAGTGAGATTAAGAGACAATGTGAGGTGTTTGGAGACTTTAGACTGCAATACAAGGACCTTGATTTTGATGAGTTTATAAACCTTACCTCTACCTCAGACATTCAAAACAAGGGGAAAATCAAAGTAATTTACCCCCCAAGTGCCTTATCTACAAGCAGTCCTGGCTTCTCTGCACAGACATCCAGCCAGGATGAGATCAATTCAATCTCATCTGTGAACATTGATCTTCCCTCATCTTCTGATTCTTCGTCAACAGCATCCCTCAGAAGTAAGCCATGGCCAAACGCCTTTCCCGTGCCGGAGTTTGTCTATGATGTCGAGATCCAACTCCAGCGTGCCAATAGTGACTTTCAAAGTAATGGTCCCCTCTTCAGTCCTAATCCAAGAATGAAGTCAGATATTCTTGAAATGTTAGCATCACAGATTGTGAAATATAAAGCATATCCCTCAAGTGCTGAATTTGATTCGGTAGCTGAAGCACTTGTGAAAAAGCACCCATGTTTAAGGGGGCAAGGCTCTGTTACTGGCTTTTATGGTTGGAAGATCAGTTTGAAATTCAAGATGGGAAACTACCGCACTAAGCTGCGCAACATTGGATGTTCAGAGCTGACTGTCAATTCTTTAAAGCGTCAACAGGATGATCAACGCACATCTCGCAATCAAGTGAAGAAACCTAAAAGAGTGGAGGTAAACTACTTTCCAGACTATCCAACAGGACAAACCAAACAAAGCCTAGAGGAAGAGAGGCTGGCACTACTGTCAGAGGTACATAAGAACAATAACCAACAGGTGGTGAAGGATAAAATGGAGAGGACATTTGCCTATAGGCGTCATGAGGTGATTGAAGACAAGCCATTTATTGCCGAATTCAAAAGAAGGTGGCCGGCTCTCTTTTCTGAGCGTGAGGTCAGTCCTATATTTTGTTGATAACTTAATTATTATATTTGACAAGGGGGTTCAATTTAAAGAAACATTTTACCAATAGTGAGTATTGTTTATTGTAAATCAATTTGAATGTTCCTTGTACATGTGATGCAGTTTGCCAGAAAACATTAGGGCAAATGCGTCCAAAGTCTTGCCACATAAACACTTATTATGTTTGTCATTGGAACCTGACTACAGAATCATACTAAGAAATTAACCTAACTTTCATGTTAAATGATAGCTTTGAGAAAAATAATTATTCTATATTTTCATTATTTTATCATTCTTACAATGCTTTGACAAAAAATCATCAGGAAGTAAAAAAAGAAACGTCATTCCATTAACTTTTACTGTGGTGCTGCAGCCAACAAGAAAATGTGTTGATTTTATGATTTTATTTATGTGTTTGTCTTTATTAAATGTTTGTAGGTGGAAGCCGAGTTTGCTCGCATCACCACTGTCCCACTGAGATCTAAGTTCATGCAGCAGCTAGATCACCACTCCTCCAAGCTGTTAAGGATTTTCCAGAAAAAAGGGGGTGCCACTGGGCAGAAAATAAGGAATATCATGGCAGAATACGACAAGGTGTGTTATCTCACAAATGCCTGGTTATTAGAAATATTTGTTTTGTTTAAATTCATTTTATTGTATTAATTGTGCAGATGTATTACTTAAGCATGCAGTAAAATATTGGAGACATGTGGCTGATGGAAGACATTTTAAGTCATGTTCACACAAAGTTTAAAATGTACTTGATCAAGTCATTTTCAAAATGAAAAAGAATAAATTAATTGTATTTTCATCTAAAGAGATTTGCATATTTGTGTACCTTTTCTGTGGAATGTAGTAATACATAGTGTTTCATGAATGCAAATTCACATCAGTTAGTCTTTAAAGCAGAAGTTTGGCTTTTTTGAATTGCAATAATTTGCTGCATATGATGGTAGTGAAAACATGCTTATACTGAAACATATTTCTAAGATTATGTTACGGTTCATAATGCTTAGTTCCCAGTTAAATAAATACAGTGTCTTGGATTATAACAAATACTTTTAAAGTACAACTCACTACCTAGTAATAACCAAACACTTGCATTACAGATGCTTCTTGTGGTATTAGAACTTGTACTCCAGTTGAATGCACATTCGGCCCTTCATAATAAAATGCACTTAGACACTGCCTGTAAATGTAAAAAATGGTATGAAGTTGCATGTAAAAAAAAAAACAGGATAGTTTGCTTGTGCATTAATGCATCTAATATTAAATGCTGCACAATGTAAAAATACTATTCCCCCACTTACGCATTTCCCTTGTCCTTTGTTACAGAATGACGCCATCGAGACAAGGAGAGCCTGCGTTATAAAAGCACTAATTGTGTACCTTAATGAAGACCCCGAAAGCCTGATTAGAGAGTACCTCGTAAGTATTTGTGCCTCTGCTTTCCACAGTATTACAATCTGGAAACAAAAAAGTGATTTATTTCGTACTTTTTTTAGCTGGTTTTAAACAAACTAATGGCACCAAAGGTTTGAAAGAGCAATTGGAAAATAGCCCATACGCATGCATAGTAAAATTCCCTTTTCAAATTATCAACAGCAGTTTGTAGACCGTTGCTTGAAACTGTTGAGTTTCTCAAATTTTGAAGTTTTGTAAAACCATTTTCATATCCATGGTTAACTAAATACCAACAAGCCCCTAGTACAGGGGTATTCAACTAGATTAGGAAGGGGGCCACAATTGTAAAATGTCTTGGAGGCGAGGGCCACAAGACTGACAATGAAAATGAACAAATGCCATTGTTATTGTACAACCAACCATGCAATAATAAATTATTATTATTATTATTATTATTGATATTGTTATTATTATTGTAGTAGTAGTAAAATAGGCAACCAAAATAGTAATGTAGGCTACTGTGGCAGATTTGTGGTCTGCTGCGGAATATAAGGAGGGAGAGCGAGACGCAGTCGGGTAAACGGATATTTATTTCACACAAGGTTCCCGAGGTGGCTAAAACAGAACAATCCCTCAACGGGCAAATGATAACTGGCAGGGGTCTGGATTCTCGTCCTGGCGTAACGTTCGTCTTTCCGTCTGTCCGCCAGTCTCCTACTGAGAGAACAAAAACACACGTGGTTAAATACCACCGCATTCCTATCATTCTAATCCACTTGACAGCTACGTCAATCCCAGGCAATTAGCCGCTCCGCCCCCTGCTTTACAACCTGCCGCTAAACCACGCCCGCCCCCCCATACCACAGCTACTTTATTCTAATGAATCCATATAGATTTGTGTATTATAACACCAAAATGCTGGGTGGCAACAAATACCAGAAAACAATGCTAGGCCTAGGATAGCAAATGCGATCAGTAAGAGGCAGAGGAGGCCTAGAAGTCCGAGATTAACAAAGATGCAAGCATAGGCAGCGTCCCATCATTACAAAATAAATGAAAATAGAAGCTACCTGACAAATCAGTGTGAGAAGTTGCATTTCCGAGCCATAGCCAGTTTGCTGAATTCAGGTCGGTGCGAGGTCAGAGCAAGCTGCATGCACTGGTTGAGATGTTCATCCGTGAGTCGATTGCGATGTTGATTCTTTAGTGCATTGTCGAAAATCCGGACTCGCATATGTAAGTAGATCCAAACATGGTTAACAGGTAGATAGCCAGTCTCCGGCAGTGATGAAACTGATGAGTAGAATGAGCCCAAAACTCGCACAGTCCCTCTTCTCCGAATTTTGCTTTCAGCACATCAGAGCTCTGAATTTGCACCAACTCCAGCTGGAATGCAGCCTCGTCAATACCGGGCATCACGGCTTTCGCCTCGGCTGGACAGGACCCGGAAACATCGACCGCAAATGGATTGCGCACAAATAAAAGAACATGTTTTGGAATCTTGAAGTCGTTGAATCGCTCTGTGAAGTTTTCAGCCAAGCTTTTCAAAAGTCCCTTCATTCCAGCCATTGCTGCGCTGCTCACGGGGACGTTGCGTAGTGTTGGGAAGTGGATCTTCCTCCCCATTACGTCGGGTAGAAAGAGGTCCAGGTTCACCCGAAACGCACTAACCTTCTCAATGATCTCAGCCACACTTGACCCTCCCCCCTGTAGCTGCAGGTTGAGTGTGTTTAGGTGGCCCATGATGTCGCACAAAAAGGCAATCTGTGCAATGAAATCCGGCTTTTGCATGCGTGCAAGTAGGTCTCTAGCTTTGCTTGATTTCTGGCTTGAGAGGAATTCACTCACCTCCTTTCGCAGTGCAAAGAAACGTTCGAGAACACGTCCTCGGCTCAACCAGCGGACATCGTTATGTTGCAATAGGTCTGAGTATGCGGCTTCCTGCTCTTGAAGCAGCATTTTGAACAGTCGGTGCTGCAGACCTGACGTCGAGCGAATATGATTCACAATTTTTACGACAGTCTCCATTGTTTCTTTCAACTCCCCTGACAATTTCGCACACAGAACTGATTGATGTATGATGCAATGCAGTGTGTTCACTGTGGGATGCTCTGCACATAAGCGAGATGCAAAGCCCCTTTCTTTCCCAATCATGGACGGGCAGCCATCGGTAACGAGAAGGTTGATCTTACCTAGATCCAAACCTTTCTCTTCAAAAAAACTCCAAACTGCAGCGAAAATCACTTCACCTGTAGTGCTGGTTGTCAGTGGTAAAAGGCATAACAACTCCTCTTTAAAAACGTCACCATCGAAGTACCTCACAAACAGCGAGAGCTGTGCCGTATCTGTTGCATCGGTCGATTCATCGACAGCGAGTGACATGTACTCTGTCGATTTGAGATCGGCAATTAATGCTGAAAAACAGTCCTCAAACAGTACCTCTACTCTTCGACTTCCCGATGTGTCAGAGAGCGGTACTTGCTTCAAACGGTTCATTATATATTCCTTGTTTTTATCTCCTGCAAAAAGTTCATCCACCATCTCAAGAGTACACTCCTTCACAACTTCAGCGTCAGTGAATGGCTTTCTCTTTTTGGCTAAAGCGAACATCACTCGTAGGGAAGCAGCAGTGGCCTTTTCCTGGGCTGTAGAAGCAGTTGTAAGAATAGTGGTTGATGCAGTGTAAGAAGATTTAAGGCGAGACACGGCAGGCAAAAACATCGTTTTTCATGCCCATGTCAATTTTGAGATTTTGTGCTATTTTGATTCAATAAGATGTTTTCTTTCAGGCTTTTGGAAGGAAAACGTACAAAATACACATTTAGGTGTTTATTTTTACTATAGTTTGTCTATTACCGTCGGTAGATTTCTCCTAAATTCACCAAAAGTTAGCAATCTAACGTAACATAAAGTGCCGTGACCACTGTTTGCTCCATGTCATGAGAGGTACCGTTGGAAAGCTCAGGTTCTCTTGCACAATCTCATCGGATCCAAATATGGTCATTTCCTTTGTATCAGCAACCAATCGTGAAAGTACAAAGGGGTCATCTGACCAAAGAACGGAATCTTATTGGCTGGTGTCAATTTCTGACAACGTGATTCGTTCAGATGCGTCACGTGGTGCGCCATGACACTTCCTTGTTTATATTTGCGCTGAAAATTTAAATCTCAAAATGCCGAAACATCCGCGAAAAAATCGTTCAAAGAGAAGAGGACAACAATTGTCACTTGCACGTAGCAAGGTAGAAGACAAAACAAATGACCCCGAACCTGAAAAACCTTCACTTAGTGCGTCAATGCGCAAGCTGTCACCCAAAGAGCAGGAGGGTTTAGATAGCGCCACACAGCAGTGGCTGATAATACATGTAGCGCGGCTGAATGAACTGCTCAGTGGGTTGATTTGCCCAAATTGCGCAGGGACAGGGCTCAAAGTTAACATCGATCCGCAAAACCATGGTTTCTGTAGCAGCTTAATTTTAGAGTGCAGTCTGTGTGATGGTGGGTACCGCAAAAGTGTGTACACATCTACACGTCTTCAAGACGAAACCAGGAAGGATGTTGCTTTTGATGTGAATGTGAGAATGGTGCTCTTAGCGCACGAGTTAGGCTTGGGCTATGCAGCTCTGAAGAAAATAAGCAAAGTGTTGGGGATTCCTGCACTTCATCTCAAAACCTATCAGAGACATGACAAGAGAGTGACAGGTATAGAAACAGGATTGAGACCAAGAAAACTTGAACTATTGAATTCAGAGTATAACTTATCAGGACATTCAGTTGACTTATTTTTTTCTCTTATTAGTGGCAGAAATAGAGAGAGGCCTGGAGTCACTTCACAGGACAAGGGAGCAGGTCAGGCAGGCTTATGCAGATGTGGACCCAGATGTTGCAGAGTTGCTGAGGGAGGATGCAGAGGCAGTTATAAACATCAGCGTGTCATTTGATGGCACATGGCAAAAGCGAGGCTTCACATCCCATTATGGGATCGGTGTGTGCATTGACATCCTTACTGGATTGGTGATAGACTATGAAATCCTATCATCCTATTGCCATGCTTGTGCTCTAAAGGGAAATGCCAAGCAAGAGCAAAAGATTACAGAAGAGGAGTATGACAGTTGGCGACAGACACATAGTGATTGTGCAATAAACTTTGCAGGGTCAAGCAAGGCAATGGAGCAGGAGTCAGCCAAGAGGATGTGGGCCAGGTCTGTGAATCGCCACCAGGTGCGGTACACAGAGATGTTGTCAGATGGGGATAGTGCAGCATTTAGGGAGGTGTTTGCACTGAACCCATACCCTGGGCATGAAGTGGTGAAATTAGAGTGCATTAATCATGCCCACAAGCGAATGGGTACAGCACTCAGAAAAATGAGTTCACAGAAAAAGTTAGGAGGGAAGGGTGTAGGGAAGCTGACTGCAAAGAAATGCAAAACTTTGCTAAATTATTACAGGGGGGCAATTCTCAACAACCAGGGTTCAATCGATAAAATGAAGGGAGAAATATGGGCAGGTCTCCTCCACGGCATGTCTACTGATGACAGCCCCTTACACACCAGGTGCAATCCCTCCTGGTGTTGGTATAGGAAAGCAGAGGATAATGGGGAAACACCTGGTAGCCACAAAGAACATGCTGGAAACTTTTTAAAGCGAGAGGTGGGGGAGAAGCTTATTCCTGTGTACCACTGCATGTCAAGTGACAGCCTGCTCCAGAGAATGCAGCATGGAGGTACTCAAAATGCCAATGAGTGCCTCAACTCTGTGATATGGGCGCGGTGTCCAAAAACGGTCTTTGTGGGGAAAAGCAGGGTTGAGGCAGCTGCAAGTATGGCCATCTCCACCTTTAATGAAGGTGCCTCTGCCATGCTGGCTGTTATGGAGAAGTTGTGGCTCCAGAGCACAGCTGTTACTGTCAGCGCAATGAGACAAAGTGATTTGCTGAGAATTTCAAAAGCTGAGGCCATTACATCTGCTAGTTTGAAATATAGGCGCAAGAGTCTAAGCACAGCAAAAAAGGTGAAAAGACATCAGCAGGAGATGCAGGAGGGGCCTACTTATGGAGCAGGCATGGACTAGGGTGGCAGTTCTGCAGTGCGTGTGTTACTGTGGTCGTAGTGTGTGTGTGTTACTGTGGTTTTGTTCATCAGGTACATACTGTGTTACTCAGTTTTCAGTTGTATTGTGTTTTATATGTTCTATATTGTTGTTGTTGTAAGTATTAGATTAGATATTGTGTCTGAAAATAGTGTCTTCCAATAAAAAAAATATGGAATCTGACAATACATATCTTTAAAGGTTGTTTTCTCAAAATGAGTTTTTTCTCCTACTCTGAGCACAACATTTCCACTTCAGTAGCACGTAGACACACCAAACCTTCCAGTTATATTCCTATCCATATTCTGAAGGCTTTTACAGAAGGGTTTTTTCATTTATCATTCATAGCCTGAATTATATAACATTTTATACCTAAAAACATGGCGAAAATTGATATTTTAGGGCTGTTGACAGTATTTTCTGATTTATTTAGTGATAAAAAGAGATATAAAAAATCCCTTCTGTAAAAGCCTTCAATTCTAATATGACAACAAAATGAAACAAGAATTTTGAACCTGGCTTTATCCAATAAAAAAAATTCGTTTCCTGAAATGTGTTAAAATATGCGCATATTTAATGAGATTATGGCTAATTTGCATATTTAAACATGCTATTTCTGAAAACTTGTAATACAAAAAACAATTGCCTTATTGTAAGTAATTAACTGGAGAAATTTCTAGCTGATATCTTTAAGTTAAAAAAAATACCCTATTCACCTGTAGTGTCTCGCCTTAAGTATTTCTATTTTACCACGTCTAGCTGTGCTACCAGGCGGGCAAGCAGCATTGAAGTTAGCAGCATGCTTGGTCTCATAGTGGCGCCTCACATTAGCAACCTTGCAGACTGAAACAGTTATTTGACATATTAAACATAAAGGTCTAGGATTGGCGTGCGATGGTAAAAATAAATACAAAATCTTCAGTCCATTTGGGGTTGAAGTGTCGGTTTTCACCGTCAATTTTCCGCCGTTTCTCTCCGCTCATTTTGGATCAGTAACGAGAGTAACGAGATTGACACGATATCGCGATAATTACACGCTGATCAGTCCAATGCAAGATTGCCTTTTAAGAGCTATTGAAGGAGAAATAATTTGGACTCATTTAATTCGGATAACATGTGTGGTGTGATGGTCAATGTAATAACGTAACCAGATGATTGATTACAGCGCCCGGTATCATTTTACACACATTTGTATCATACAGATGCAGGACTTACACACGCCTGTTATCTGACCGAATGGTCCGCACGCACTCTCCAGCCGAAACTCTAATAAGCATTCATTCACAAACTAAATCAGGAGACCTTTAACGTTTTACGTCCGGTTCGCTCCTTTGTTCCTTGCTGTACACAGCTACAGTTTGGGCATTGGCCTGTCATCAGATTGTATTTGTTGTTGCTGCTGCAGCGGAAGTTTAGTACAATTATTTTTGATTAAATACTCCAAATCTCCACCCTCCATAATTGCACTTGCTTCAGTTGCTTGCTACTTTCTAACGGCGGTGAGAGTGGTGCAGTGACGCTATCTATCTTCTATAGATTAGATTTATGATTCGAAAATTATAAAAGTAGGGTAGACATGTGGATATTATCCGACTGAACAAAACGTGCATTTACCTAACAGGTTCGTTTTCCACTGACCTTTTTTCGAGCTATTTTCCAAAATCCTATGGAGAAATCCCATTGCTATTTTGTCGAGGGAAACCGAGCGCAGCTTACTTCCGCTTTTTGGGACGCGTCACTGCACCACTAAGTTGATGCGATTTGATTGGATTGTGAGGCAAGGGAAGCCAGCTGCCTCTGGCTTCCCTTGGCATGGCCCTGACCAATCACAGGTTGGCAGGGGCATGACGTGAGCCTCATCTGATTGGTCAATCCCTCCATTTTTTTTCACCAAGGGAAGCAAATTTCGGCTGGCCTCCTCTCGCAACAGAGAGTGCAATCTACTGGTTCACCATAACATCTAGAGGGGCGCTGTTTCACTCCTTGTAAAATACTCAATGAGAATGGGGGAGAGAAGGGCCGGCAGCAACACACAACAAAGAATTTCCGAAACTAAACGAAGTGTTTTTATTTATTTATTAAAATTATAACTACAATCCGAAAAAACAGGGGAAGCCTGGCTTCCCTTGGCCTCCAGGAGAAAACGCCACTGGTTCACAGTTTGTACGTACAAGTTGCAGTTTGGGCTATGGTTAAAACATGGTGCTCTTTTGAACATTTTTGTTGCTAGCTAAATGTTGTGCAACTTCAACCTTGTATGTTTGTTGATAAGGTGTGATACAAAGAAGTCTTGGGTCTATGGGTTTCCATGATTTTAAACTTGGTAAACCTGGATGATGCCTGTGGTTATATTCAGTGCTTGAATTGGGCCAGTACTCACCGGTACGCAGTACCGGCACTTCTGATTTTACCCCCGGACCCCCCTATAGGATTTGAGGCCCGGCTCCACTGTTCCCAAATAGATTTTCATTTTTTTTAAAATAGTAACCCATCTCCATATGTTTCTTTTTGGGTAGTAGATTTAAACTAGAGGGCTATCACTTTGTGCAGCAACGCTACTGACAAATAAATCCAGCAAAATGGCACAAAAAACTGGTAGTGGCCTCAGGGACGAGGAGTCATTTAACCAGCCAGTAGGAGTCAAGCTTTACTTTCTTTCATATCCATAAAGAAAAAGTAAATCTGTTTACAGTTGTTTCATTATGGATGTTGAGAGGTATCCATATATCTCTTCATTTTGCTCTCAAAGTGCACCAGATTGATGCATCTAACTTCAATATTTAAAAAAAAATGTTCCCGGGGGAGCATGCTCCCGGACCCCCCTAGACTAGAGGGTGTCAGGTCCACTCCCCACTTATAAAAATAGCACTTTACCACTGCACCCCCTTTAATCTCAGATGCACCCTGAGTCATTTTGTTTAAGTACAGTGAGCCTTTCTAAAATATACAGTAAAGAGACAAACCCACCAGCATTATAGGATATACTATGACTTTGTGCCAAATACTTGTTGCTGATTTAGAGTACTGGCACCTTTTTTATTCCAATTCAAGCACTGATTATAACCTACTCAACTCAGTTTCGTGGAATTTGTTGACATAACTTTATTAAGTAAGTCCAAGAAATTATTTTTTTGAGTGTAGGTACACACTAAAAGGAATTGAAACTTCAGAAAATGGAAACTGAAACTTCCTGTGATCCTTTGCTTTGTAGCAAATGATTAACTCTTACACTTTCAGAATTGGTACTAGATTAGATTCCAAGGACGTAGCAAAATGTTTGTCTGGATTTCTGAAAGGGATTCTTGGAAGTGATCAAAACCTTTCTTATTTGCTAAACTGCCATATTTTAGTGATGGTTAAATGATTAATCAAAAAGATTTATTTTTTTAGAATAGCTGAATATTCATTTAAAAAAAAAGGTACTAATACCATTCACATTTCAATATAAATGCATCATTTGTAATGCATGGAAAAATGTATAGGCATGTGTCTCTAGGACTTATCCTACCACTTTTTTGTTGCCATTTATTTAAACTTGCATTTATATAATTTTTAGATTTGTGTAGACATAGAAAATATAAACTGCCATTTGCCACATTGATAAGGACAGAGGAACCATCTTAAATACTGTGCAAACCAGCCAATTGGATGATCCACGTCATAAATGATGAACACCCCCTCTGCCTGTCAGTCACTTCAGCAGGAAGAGCACAACTCAGAGTTGGGCTGTTAAACCATTCATCCTCTACAATACACTTCATTTCAGAGAGCTTTAGAGCACCTTTTTTTTTTACTATGTTCCATCTGAATTTACTCTGACACAGAAACATCTATATTGATTCTGACACTTCTACATCCAACTCACAGATGTAACCTTGCTTTGATAAAATAAATTATTCATATAACCCTTTTAGAAGTTAAGTTATAGTAATTTGTTTTGGGCATAGCATTTTCGAGCCTGAAACCTGAAAAACAGGCTCAGGGCTTAAGAGGTTGGAATCAATACAGTTCGATTGTAAATTAGATAGATGCTTTTGAATCTTTAGAAATAATCTTGACGGACATGTTTTACTTTCAATGAACATGTGTAAAACTAAAACAATGATGAAGCCTGCTGAAGTCTCATGTAGCTCTCACTTCACTACACATCCTGTTGAAGCCCATAGTTCTGAGTAACAGCCTTGATGCTTGGTCAAAGGGTGGTGAGATGGCCCACCACAACGCATGACTCTCAGTGTAGCGGTTGCATATGGCTTTGCTTCTTGTTCTGAAATAGAAGTTCTTTACAAAGGGATGTGCGATCTGAAAGTTGGAGTCCTCGATTCTATTAAGTAGTTGACTTCTGACTTTCTATTTTGTATTTAGAACAACAAACATCACAGCTAGCGGGGAACGTTCTCACAACTTTGGCTAACATTACCTACAGGTTCTAATAATGTTTTAAAGAAACGTTTTAATCTGATGTTCAAAGAACCTTTTTTGGATGTTTATTATTTCAAATAATGTTCCTATAAGGTTTAAGGTTAACTAAGACATAATGTTTTAACTGCAACATTCAGAGGATGTTATGACAGAAAGTTTTTTATAAAACGTTCCTTTAATGTGATATGTTAACAAAGGTGGAACGTTTTGCCTGCAACATTCTAAGAATGTGTTTTGGACGTTGTTGGGGTAACGGGTAAAACATTAAAGATGTTCTTTATAAAACATTCCGTCAATGTTACACGATAACAAATGAAGAACATTCTCCAAGAAGCATTCTGAAAATGTTTTCAGGATGTTTTTTTTATAAAACGTTCCTGTGATGGCAAATATTAACACGGTCATGGTCAATGTCAGATTTATTTCTAGAGCGTTTTCAAAAACAAACTTGTTGCATTTGTTTGAAAAGGATGTTTTAAAAAAATCTGATGTCACCATATTTTTCTTTTGAAAAAAACAAACAGATATTGGATGTTTGCAGTGGCATGTTCCCTATACATTTTTGGTTCTCAAAAATTCTGAGAATGTTACCATTCATTGTTCTAGGAATGTTTTCAGCGGGACGTTTTATTTTGGTTCCCAGAATGTTCTTCTGAAAGGTAGGATAACGTTCTTTAAAAACATTCTTGAAATGTTTGGTCATAACTTTCTTAAGATGTTTTTGATAACCTTCTTAAGATGTTTTTGATAACATTGTTAGAACATTATGCCCTACTGTTCTTAAAACTTTTTCAGTGGGACGTTCTATTTTGGTTCCCAGAATGTTCTTCTGAAAGGTAGGATAACGTTCTCTAAAAACATTCTTAACATTTTTGGTGATAACTTTCTTAAGATGTATGAGCGCATTGAGACAATGACAATTTGTATAAAAACAAATTTGCATGCCAATATTCACTCACAAGGACTTATAATCACACTAAGGTATGTAGGCCCACAGTATTCATGATATCATATTTGTAAAATATCAGAAAATAATCACACTTTTTTCTAACTATAAAGGTTGTGTCTCGTATGTAGGTTCTGTAGAAGGATCGAGGGTCGAGTGTCTTTTACGACTCAGGTTTATTATACAGTAAGTCAAGACATTACATTGGCAGAAACATCACAACTTGCGGGCTTACTCTGAAGTAAAGCAGTCCTTCCCATGCCGTAAAGCATGTCGCAACACTGTCAGAACAGCCTTAACTCCGTATGCATTGTATGCATATGTGACATCTCCCCTTTTGTCCTAGTTATTTAATTTTAAATAACTGTAAAGAGTTTCGACAGATTAGTCACAGCATCATCCTGTAATAGTAAACAACAGTCAAACTGTGATAACAAATGTTCATTCAGTCGTACTGACCAACCAAAAGTGTCCTATGAATACAGGTTAACTTCACAGATTATGTTAATAAAGATGGGTAACCAATACCTTCAGTAGTGCTGTAACAAAATAAAATTCAAGATGCAAGTTTTCTTTTCGAAACATTGCAGCAGTAGTATCACTTCTATTTCGTATATGGCTTCGCCCTCTAAGGTTATCGCTATTGGGTAATCCCCCTGCGCCCCCGCGCAGCACTGAAACACTTGTAGTCCACGCCCACCCGCAAGGTGGGCCCCACCCTCGGGCCTCCTTATAAATAGGAAGGAGGCCTGGCAATCTGCTCCCTCTTTTCTTCAGCAAACCACGGCAGATACTGAAGCACAGAACCATTAATCATCATGAGCAACAACTGCGTCCGAGATTGTCCCTCATGTGGCTCAGGATCATGAACTATGACCAGCACGCAATGTGCGAATCCTGCCTGGGGCCAGAGCACGCGGACGCGTCTCTCAGCCAGCAGGTCGCTTGCTCACATTGTGCCCGTCTCCCATCAACCGACAGGAAGCGAAGAGCAGACGCTCTAGCTGCTGCGGCCGAGGAGGACGATTGGCCCGTCCAGGAGCACGTGGACGGCAGCATGTCCCTGGAGCCGAGTGCCGGGCAGGAGTCGGAGGACTCCTACCCCATCTCCCTCCATGGTTCACCGTGCGGTTCTCCCCTCCCTCCTCTCCCCCGGACGGGGGAGACAAGGGGCTGGTTTGGCGGCCGAGCACGCGGTCCCCTTCTCCGTCGCCACAGGACGGCGCCCTACGTTGAGCTCCCCAGTATGTGTATGTCGCCAGCCAGGCCGACCGGGTGCACCAGTGTGCCTTTCAGGCAGCGGCGAATATCATTGCGCTGCTCTCCAACTCGGTGGTGACACTGGTAGAGCGGTCCACCACCGAGGCAGAGGAAATCAGCAAGGCGGCCAGCACGGCGCTCACTCTGTGCGCGTCAGTCGCTGTCTCCCAGGCAAGGATATCCGCGTGGGTGACACAGATCCAGCGCCACCTCGGGCTGCAGCAGGCGTCTGTTACGGAGACGACCAGAAAAGTGCTACTGGACGCTCCAATCAGCCCATACGGGCTGTTCGGACCCCAGTTCCACGCCATGGTGGAGTCCATGAAGACGGCCGCGGAACAGGTGGACGGCATTCGCCAGCATGTCAGCTGGCTCCAGCCTGCTGAGCGCTCACAGCGGCACCAACGCCGCGGCATCCACGCCGGCCACAGGAGGCTGCAAGCGGAGAGACGCCCACAGCAACCGCCTCGGAGTCAGACTCGCCCTTCGTCGGCTGCAGGGGCTCCGTCCCATGTCTCCACTCCCCCGCCACCCCAGAGACAGGGTCTCCCGGTGGCGAGTCAAAGGGGAGTGAGGCTCCCCCGCTCCTGGTCTGCTCCGCGAGAGCCTCCGAGGAACCGGAGCCGGTAATTAAGCCGGCTGCCACTACTCTGTTTATTAAGTAGACAGCAGGGCTCCCCGCAGAAGCCTGGTTTTAACCTATCGGTTAATAACTTGCTGAGCTCGCGGCATTTCTCTCACCAAGATATGCCTCCTTCACACGGTCATAATAACCCAGGAGCACCGTTATAACGCCTCGTGTGGACAGCATGCACACAGCTCCACTCATCCCCTGAGCGTGTACACGCCTCATGATGACAGCCGGAGTGAAACGCAACGTGTGGAGGCTTCCTCGCAGCCCTTTCGCCTCACGGGCAGCGGCGGCGATGGCGTGGATCGTCACCATGACGACCATTACGGCACGTCACAGAGAAGCCTCTCCCCCCAGCAGTTCCATGGGATACAAGAAACACTCCTGTCATCCCAGGAACAGTGTCTTGCGCGGTTTTTACTCCGCTATTTTTCTAAATCTCGGAAAAGAACGGGGGAGTCTCCCCGTTGCTGTACAATCAATGTGTTGATTCGCACAGACAACAGGCCACGGCTATGGAAGCAGCCTACCTCAATCGCCAGGGAGGAGTACGATTTGCGCAGCTTCTGAACGCAGCCAGGCGGCTGCTGTTCTGGGCGCGCACACACGTTGCTCTCCATCAGAGCAAGGTATTCCCGGCGAATTGAACAGAGGGGCTCGCAGAGCGCAGCAGCCGTGTTATGCGAGGAATACGGAGACTCAGACCTGTGTCACGCGCACTGGCGCCTCAGTGGGATTTGGCTTTGGTGCTAGGCGCACTAAAGCAAAGCCCCATTACTTTTGGCTCTATCAGCGAAAAGGGTGAGTGATTTGTCTACTCTCTCTGTGGCTCCGTCATGCCTCCGGATCCAAGGAGATGGCAGTTCCGCTGTTTTACGCCCTAACCCGGCTTTTATGCCAAAGGTCATCACAAGCTCTTTAGAGTCATGAGTGATCACCTTGGATGGCTTCTTTCCCACTCCTCACAGGTCAGAGGAAGAAGCCGCGTCTCATCTCCTCTGTCCTGTGCGCGCGCTGTCCTGCTAGTGGCGCGCACGGCTGCCTTGCGCCATTCTCAGCGCCTGTTTGTGCATTATAGAGAGCGCTCGATCGGGCAGCCTCTGTCTGCACAACGGCTGTCACACCGGCTGTGTGAAGCTGTGTCACAGGCATATGTCTCCTCATGGGGTGGATCCCCCAGAGAACATCAATGCGCACTCCACCAGAGGAATGTCCTCCTCCGCGGCTTTGCACGGAGGAATGTCAATGGAAGACATTTGCACTGCTGCATCTTGGTCTTCCCCCTGTTCATTTATTAAATTGTATTTAAAGGATGTCTCCCATTCCTCTCTGACACACCCGGTACGGAGTGTCTTGTCAGAGTGAGTGACGTCAGGGATCCAGCTGTGTGCCTCTCTCCTGCCTCTCGGCACGCGGAGAGCGGCCCGGTTATCCTTCTTATAGGAGGGAGGTTCCTTTTTCCTCTGACACATTTTGTACGTAGTGTCTTGTCAGAATGAGTGACGTCAGGGAGCCAGCTGGGCGCTCTCTTACCTGTCTGACACGCAGAGAGCTGCTGTTCCCCCTCTTTGATCGCTGGGCAAGGTGGGACCTTCGTCTCCATTTTCTCACAGCGGCCGGTATGTATTGTTCCCAGCCTTCACCCCGTCTGGAAGATAGGCATGTTTTGCTATGTTCCAGGGACGGTGATGCGCCATTACGCATGGCACAACAGGCATGGGGTGTTATTGAGCAGGTGTGTCTGTGCTTCTACTGCCGGGCGGACCCAGTGGGGCGCAGTCCACATCATGCTTCGCCCTTAACCCAATAGCGATAGCCTTAGAGGGCGAAGCCATAGACGAAATAGAACTGAGGTTACCTACTGTAACCCCAGCTTCTATGAGTAAATGGCGCAGCCTTCTAAGCGACACTGGCTCTACGAATAGCTGAAGACAAGTTATTTTGTATGGGAGCAGATTGCCGGGCCTCCTTCCTATTTATACCGGAAGGAGGCCCGAGGGTGGGGCCCACCTTGCGGGTGGGCGTGGACTACAAGTGTTTCAGTGCTGCGCGGGGGCGCAGGGGGATTACCCAATAGCGATAGCCTTAGAGGGCTGCGCCATTTACTCATAGAAGCTGAGGTTACAGTAGGTAACCTCAGATTTGTACATAACATTCACAATAAATAGAACTCAAAATTCAGCAGACTCAGAGTCCACCTGTATTTCCCTATTCATTTTCTCCCCCCCAAAGGCCATTGGTGTTTTTTTTCTTATTCTCCCCCAGAGGTCCTTAACAAAACATGAGAATTCCGAACAAGGATGACCGGAAAAATACAGCCCTTTTGCATTGCTTTTTGATCCACAAGATGTGAAATATAGAAAACAGAACAAATATCTGCCTGCATTGTGCCAATGCAATAACAATTAAAGTATCCAAAAATAAAAGATAGGTTTTGTGGCACACAACAATGCCTGCAAAACAGATGTCGAGACTTAAAGAGCAACTTGCAGGTTAGAGACACCAGTGAATAAATGTGTAGGAAAATTATGAATACACTAGAATTTCCCAAAAATATACAGAAATATACACTACAGTGACATCTAGCGTCGTTTTAGTAAGACATTTTCACTTCCGCATAAAAGCCTGCGCACGTGACCTCCCGCGTGTGACGTAACATGGGGGAAACAAGGGGGAGAGCGGCCGGTCTAACGTATGAATAAACATGGATCACAATGCTAGTTTTGACACAGAAGAGATTGAAAATATATATTCGAATGCATAAGATTATAATTATGAGCCTGCTAGGCGTCCAAGAGACCAGGAGCAGCCAAGGATTAGAAAAAATAAAGGCCATCGGAGAGAAATGGAGCTTTGGTGTGTGGAGAACCAGTGGAGAACAGAGCAGCTGTCTTGGTGAGTGACCGGCGTTAGCATGTTAGCTAACGTCAGTCACATCACAACATTGTAAAGTTAGCAATCAATCATATATCAGGCTATAACTAAAGTAGTATTGATAAGATAGTAACGTTACTGGCAGGACTGTTGATACTGATCCATAAAAGAAACTAATGCGCAAGTATCAGCCGTATCTCGCTTTACCTAATGCAACTCCACACTACGGTGCTGACCGGAGGGGAGACGCGAGATACGGCTGATACTTGACGATCTGGCGGAGAAAGGTTGTGAAGCTCCGTTGATATGTCGTTGTAATTGGCTTGATGGAAAGCAGGTGTGTAGTCGGGGAGGGTGCACAGCTGATTGCAGCAGGTGAGTGGAGGTTGAGCCGGGAGCCAGGAGTGACAGCCACCACGCCCACACAAACAACACAGACAGGGAGAAACAAACAAACAAACAAACACAAAGGAGACGGCTGGAGCAGTACAGCCACCACAGCGTTACCTAATGCAACTCCACACTACGTCTTACGGTGCCGTGTACCGGAGGGGAGAGAGAGCAGCGAAGGGGGGGAGAGAGATGTAATACGGTTTCTTGATAAAGCTGTGGAGACGGAGTATGTGCTGCAGGGAGGTGGATGCACAACGCACACAGGAAGGAACGCTAGCTCCGGTCCTTTTCCCGTGAGGGAAACTCTGGACTTGATGACCTGACAGGCTTGTGTTTGTGCAACCTGCACAAACACAAGCTCACCATGATTACAAATGGTGAAATGCAATGTAAAATTACCGAAAAAATACCAGCTCACTAAATCACAACCGCTCAAACCAACTACAAACTACTACCGCGGATTGGGCAGAGAACGAGTTCGAGAAAGTTAACTCCCCCATGTGACGTAACATGACGCGTTTGACGTATGACGTTAAAAAAAAGCAGTATTTAGTAGCAGAGCTCAAAACGGCTCCTTTTCCGCTGAATTCCTGCCCTTATGGCTTGTAAAACATATCAAATCCTGCATTAACATTTTTAATTGTCATTTTCAGGCAAGGTTAAGCATAAATGTAGTAAAAAAAAAAAACCCTGCAAATTGCTCTTTAATACAACTTACCTTCAGAATGTTTTTCAGGATCAAAGCAATACTTGCAATCTTGGTAAAAACCAAACAATTGTAATCATAACTTCTCATAACTAAGATAACTGGTAGAAGACTAGTTCAGTCTGTTTATATGCACATCTGAGAGTTGTGTGTGTATAGGGAAAGTGTTTGTATGTGTAACTACTTGTTTAGAAGAACCACTCAGTCCACCAATTGAAACTTTAACAAGACATTTGGAATCAAGGCAATGTGACACCTGAGGAAACATTTGATCATAATACATTTTAGCCATTATTTTAAGATTATGTCTTAATTACTTTTGACACTAGTATAAAATATGTTCTAAATAAACAAGTATGCTTTGAACAAGGCACTTGCTTTGCAACTTTAAATTCCAGTCAATGGTCAGATAAGGGGTTAGCTACACATTCATGCTTTTACACAAGCCATTCAACTGGGTAAGTGGCATATCATTTTACAATTTACACAAAAAGTAAGAGGGAGCAAACATTACATTGTATTTTACAATTTCCATACAAGAACAATGAAGCATGACACTGTTCTTGTTTAAATCCTTAAACATCTTGGCAGCATTAAAAGGTCTTGAATTACATGAACAAATTACATTTCTGTCCAGTCAGGTTTGTATTGTGCAACTGGAGAATAATAGTCAATATGCAAGTTTGTTGTAGTTTGTGAACACAACACCAAGTTTGTGTAGTGAAAGATGGGTTCCCTTCTGGCCAGCTGAACTTCTATATAACTAGTAAAGGTCCTGGTGAAGTGCTTCTTTTAGGTCCCAAATATACAGTATCTATAGGACACTATTACTTGCAATTCTGCACAACTACTTCAAACATGAAAAACTCTTAACAGTTTTGATTGGTTTGGTTATTGTTGTTGGAGTCTAAGCGGTGCCCATAACCCACACATTGCTCTCAAGAACTGCATTGAATTCTGAACGGAAATCTGGGAAGTTCTCATAGCTGTCAGCTATGTGCAGAATATTCCCACATGTGTGCGCAATCGGTCTTCTTGTGAACTCTGTCATTTTCTCAAATTCCACGTAGATGTCATGATGAGATCAGATCCTGTGCAGAACAGTTGAAACTTCAGAAGTTTACTCTCATCTAGCTCTCTGACGAATCTTTTCAGATGGTTTTCTACCTCCTTTTGGTTTGTAGTCAAATCAACATCACATTTCAGTAGTTTGCAGACTTTTTTTGTGGAGGATTGCAGGTCAGACAACAATTTAGTCAGTGCCTCTGGACTGAGGTTGAGATGTTGATGGTTAATCTCCCTCCAGCAGTCAATAACGAACATCGGTTTTTGGACCATCTCTTTGTGGGCAATTTCTTCTATTATTTTAGGAAGATTCTCTGCGGTGACAGCCATAGCTGTCGAGAACCTCCAAGAGGTCATCAGTGTCAACTGCAGTGAAATCAGTCAGCGCTTACATCAAAACTTCACGTTTGTGGCTGCTCACAAGTTGCATAAAATATGCTTTGAGGTCACTGTACACATTATCAAACAGCACCTGTTCAAGGAAAGGCAGTGCAAGTTTGTTTGGGAAATATTCACAATCTTGGTAACCTTTCAAAAGGATTCTTCCAATTGCCTTCCATGTTTCAGCAGGAAAATCATGGTGAATGAAGGGCACTTTAACTGTTGTCCCAAGTATGCATCTCTCATAAAATGATTGCCAGAAGCAGCTGAGAACATCCCTCAGTACCCCAGAACGCGCCTCACATTAAATGATTTGTTTAAAATCTCTGCATCAGAAAAGGCAGTAATCATGTCAGGTAGGTTGTTTGCATGATGTACAGTGATTGTTAGTTTTTTCTCTGCCTCAAGTGGACTGACGGGGATAGGACAATTCTCAAATATGAGTGTGTCTTCTTCATCTTCCTCGATGCCGAAATGAGGACCAAAGGTGATTTCAGGATCACTAGAAATGTCTATGATTGCTGTGTCGTCCAAAACAATAATGACATCTGTGTAGTCGTCATCTTCACCCGAGAAAAGATTAAACTCAGATGTCTCTTCAACTGTGTCGCTGTCAGCGTTTGCAGAAGGTTTTGGCTTTGTGGCAATGTAAAATTGCAACATTGTCATTTGCACAGTTTTGTACATTGTGCTAATTGAAGGGTACATTTCAGCTGTAAGGCAGTTTGGTTTAAAATCCCACACCTCAAAGTCAAACTCTGATTCAGGTTGTTTAGGTGATATTCCATCAGGAAAAAATAGTGTCTTTCCTGTTTCAAGGATTTAATTCAAACCAACATTAGTTGATAGTTTAATTTTTCTAGTGCCACCTCCTTGTTTTGCCCTTACTTGTTTGGTTGTGCCTAGTGTCATTGTGAATCCAGTCTGTGTTTTTCTTGTTTCTGTACCTGATGCGTTTCCTTGAGAACTTTCCGATCTCAGTTTCATTTTTCCCCTCAGTCTTTCATAAAAGCCTTTTTTTAGACCCTCCAGAAAAACGCGATTCTGCGATCGCAGAATTTACCGCATAATCAGCAAAATGGCGCAGATTTTGAAAAGGCCGCATATTTATCAAAAGGCCGCATAATCCCCGCATTTTTCCACACAAAGTTGAGGGAAAAAAAAGTTAACTCGTCTTAACGTGACGTCATCAGCTCGCGCATCGCAGAATGTAAACAACACTGTAGAGAGCTCATTTACCAACGAACATTTCTACTAAAGACCGGGCAAAAAGTGGGGGGAAACTATTCTGCACCCCGTGCAACTGTGTGTTGGAGCCAGCGCCGTATAGACTGAGAGTTATGTCATCTCCGTTCACTCCAATGGACCACTTTTTTACAGCAATGGCGGATCGTGGAGCCTCTCAATCGTTCCCCGGAAGTTAGCGCCAAGGCTAGCAGAGCTGTAGAGTTGCAGCATAATAGACCGTTCGTGACGGACTTTTAAAGGTAAGAAGAAGCTTAAAGATTTATATTGCGGATATTATCAGTACATCTGATTCAAATTAACATGTGTATTAAAGGATGTCAGTGGATTATCCCTAAATTAGTAGATTTAGGGAATGTTTACAGATAACAGATTAAGCTAGGATACCATACCATAGTACCATACACTGACTATACCATAGTGGTTGAATACACAGTATTAGGAAACACTTTATACTTACTGGACATGTTATACTCATTATATACTGTATATAAAATATGACCAAGAATGTGAGACAACTTTATAGAAATTCATATCACATCTGTTACTGATGCCATTTGTCATACTTTGTTAAACTCACAAATAATAAAGTTCCATAACTTCAGTTGGGAACAAATACCACACCTTATCTCCCCAAGGCAATTTCCCATCCAATAGGTGTGCTATATAGGTGTGTATAACCCTTTCTCCTATCTGTTACTCCCTCTTTCAGCACAAGAACCAGAGGGGGATTCAATGGAGCCTGAATACCTGCACTGAGACCCTCACCCTGCACCCTGAGTCTCAACTCTGTGTTTTTCAAGCCTTTCCCTGTTTTTTTGTATTAAACAAAACATTAAGCTTTCCCAATGGTGTGGTTTTCGTTTTATGAAAAAGTGCAAATGCAGTGTTTGTATACAATAACCTAACCTCACATATTTGTTTGCTGTTGGTCATGAAATTGCTCCTGCTGACTTGAGCCAGCCATTTTTTCCTCCGCTCTGTGTCAGTGGGGAAGCCGTACATTCGTACTCCTTTCTCAGAGCGATTTGAGCATCCCCAGGCAGCACAGCAAACCATGGTGGCGACTAGGAGGCAGCACAGCAAACCAGGACAACACGGAGGAAAAGGCACAGACAAACTGCATGATATGCTATTCAATGTTTATTGAATTCCATGTATTTGCAATGGATGTTCCTAAAACAACACATTTAACATCATCATCATCATCATCATGCTGCTGCTGCTGCTGCTGCTGCTGCTAGTCCTTTGATAGTCACCTGTCGGTCTCCTGTCCTTTCTGAAAGCCATAAAGATGACATTAGTCATTTAGATAACTTGTGTCCTCAATTACCATGGGATTACTGAAACTACCATGAATTTAAGAAAATGGTAGAAATTAATCTAATCTGAATTTTGAAGCATTCCTTTAGATCCCCTCCCTCTAAATATATCAATAAACATTAGAAAGTGATGCTCCTGACTACTATACAAGTTTAAGAAGATAATATTGGTTTGAAAGAATTCAAAGCTATAAATAAACAGCAACAGGCTCTTTAACCAAGGCACTGTTAGCCTAACATGTAAACTAGTTGTTCACACTAATCCTAATATTATCACTTAATATTAGCAAATTCTATTTTATTTTTTAAAACATATTGATGTAAATACATACACATATCGATTTGTTGTATAAATATTGCAAATCAAAACCTTTATTCACTAATAATTACCAAAAGTCGAAGTTCTATCTCCTGTTATCAATGCATTCACATTGCCCGCCATGAACTTCCGGGGAACGATTCTCGTCTGCATGAACCACGTGACGATAACCGTTTTTGGACTTCCGCTGTCGTAACTCTTCTATCTATACGGCGCTGGTTGGAGCATAAGAGAAAATCGACAGGTGGCGACCCACTTTGATTCATTCAAACATTCGAAAATGCTTTCTGCTGCTGCGGACAAGAAAGCCATTCAACTCACGTTCACCGAGGGATCAACCTCCAAAACCCTTTCGAGGGCTACAAGAAACGAAGTGAGTAGCCTACAAGATTGAAGCTGGTCAGATAACGAACGAGTAAATGAAAACAGAATGAGGCGGAGAAGTGTGTGTGTGTGTGTGTGAGATTAAAATAGCCCAATTGCTTTTACAATAAATAAACATTGAATGTGTTTAATTGAATAGTAAAGGGGTTTAACGTTAGTGGTTGTGTGTGAGAGAGAATAAATAAGACAGCCCAATATATATATATTTTTATTCTTTCCCCCCGCATATTCAGCATATTTCGCAACTTTCCGCATATTTCGCAACTTCCCGCAATTTCACCGCATAAAATCACATAAAACCCCCGCATGTTTAATCGCATAATCAAGGATTTTAGCCCGCATAATCAAGGATTTTTGCCTGCGTTTTTCTGGCGGGTCTATTTTTTTCGCTTTGATGTGGGCTTTTTACTTCTACAATAATTAAAGATGGCAATTCGGTCTCCGTATATGAGGGGATGTATTTTTGAAGAGTGGCATCATCCATAAGACCAATGACGTTGCTGTCAATCTGTAAAGAAGAAAGAAAAGAAAACACAATCAAGTTTGTGCACATTGTATAACTATTGTCAACCCTTGTACATCGTTCTATATAGATAAATGTTATTTTGCCATTTCACAGACAAAATCGGTCCTGTTCATAATACAAAACATTCATTAATTTTCAGAATATTAACCCTTAAAAAGCCAGTTTTTGCCATGATGGTACTGTTATCACTTTGTTAAAAAAAATAGAAACTACTAGTTTCCCTGTTTACCCTAAAGCTTATAACCATAAGTATAACCCTTAAAAGTGCTTTTAACTTGTTATAGCCTATTGTTACTTTAGCTTAAGTAAAGCACAAATAGCCAACATGTCTCTTTAAATAGTCAAGCCAAAACATGTCTCAACTGCTATGGTCATGCAAAACCACACACTTGCATTTTAGGCACACAAGTGAACTTATCAAAGTCCTCACTCCCAGTTTCACATTCCCACACACCTCTACAGTGTGTGTGGCACACACACACACCTACACAGTGTGTGTGACACACACACACACACACCTACACAGTGTGTGTGACACACACACACACACACCTACACAGTGTGTGTGACACACACACACACCTACACAGTGTGTGTGACACACACACACACCTACACAGTGTGTGTGACACACACACACACCTACACAGTGTGTGTGACACACACACACCTACACAGTGTGTGTGACACACACACACCTACACAGTGTGTGACACACACACACACCTACACAGTGTGTGTGACACACACACACACCTACACAGTGTGTGTGACACACACACACCTACACAGTGTGTGTGGCACACACACACCTACACAGTGTGTGTGGCACACACACACACCTACACAGTGTGTGTGACACACACACACACACACCTACACAGTGTGTGTGACACACACACACACACACCTACACAGTGTGTGTGACACACACACACACCTACACAGTGTGTGTGACACACACACACACCTACACAGTGTGTGTGACACACACACACCTACACAGTGTGTGTGACACACACACACCTACACAGTGTGTGACACACACACACACACACACACCTACACACACACACACACCTACACACCTACACACACACACACACAGCGAGTTTCAAAATGAAACAAAGGCGAGCTTTATTTACAAAAGCTGAAAAAACATGAATCCATGAACAGGTACTGTAGCACGAGGAAGCATCCAAACAAAAGGTGACTGGGTAACATCCAAACAAAAGGTGACTGTGACAAGCATGAAGGGAGACATGTATGACAAACAATGAACCAACACCGAACACAGGAAGAGACCAGACTAAATACAGGGAGGGGTAATCACGAGACGAGAAACAGCTGGGCAGGGAAGGAGAAACACAAGAGCAACAGGTGAACACAATCAGACGAACCAGGGAAACTAACAATAGGAAGGAAGGCAAGACACAGGGAGAACAGAATTGCAAAAAATAAAACCATGGCTGAAGTCGAATAGTCCATTTAGCTTAGGAACCTTCCTAACGGAGTGAAATGACCCGGAAGTTCCTCAGTAGCAGCCATGATAAGTGCCGTTCGAATTCTCTAGAATGATAGGAAAGGACGTTTCAAACTTACTTTATAACCTCCTTTAGCTTAGGAACCACTGGACCTCCCTAACCGAAAGGAGAGGAGAAAATGCTGCCCCACAATGCCTTGCAGCCGCAGCATTTGCCATCACACAACAGTTGGCCGTTCACGGAAACAAACGATTATGACGGGGAAGTTATATCATGAAAGTTACGGTGCTTATTAAGAATTTTAAAAAGTATGTGGTAACTTGCCAAAGTGCTTTGTTTTGAACGTTCATCAGTATTATAATCAAAAAGAGAAATATGAACATTAGTTTTTACTGAAATTGTCAAACAAAATCAACATTTCACTGAGCTGTGTGGGGTTTGTTCCACTTTGATCACAAGGGCCAAAAGGGTGGGTGGAGGGGGTCTGGAGTATGCATTTGGGCTGACAGCCCAGGGGCACGGCAGAGGACCAGGAAGGGGTCTGGGGCGGACGGCCTGGGGGCAAGGCAGAGTTCATTGTGGGGGTCTCGGGCAGATGGCCCGTGGGCAAGGCAGAGTTCATAAAGGGGCAAAGGCCACAGCGGGCGAACTCAGGTGGCAGAGCATGAGGGCGAAGGCAGCGGCTGGAAGAGTCAGGGGGCCGGGCTCGAGGGCGAAGACCACGGCACTCAGGGGGCCGGGCTCCAGGGTGAAGACTGCGGCTCTCAGGGGGCCGGGCACAAGGACAAAGGCCGTGGTTGAGGAAATCAGTGGGCCGGGCACAAGGACGGGCAACAAAACGGCGAAGGGACAACTCCGGCAGGACCTGGTGTCGGCCGGAGAGGAACCGGAGCCGGTGGGACAGGCGTAGACGGGATCCTGGACATGACATGGGCTGGTGTCAATGGGACCCCGGATGGAGCAAGGGCTGGTGTCGGTTGGACCATTAACGCAACAGGGCAAGGAGCAGGCAGGACCCCCAGCGGGACAGGTGTCGGCAGGATCCCCCACGGAAAAGGACAAGGAGTTGGCAGGACCCCCGGTGAGACAGGTGACGGCGGGACCTCCAACGGAACAGGACATGGGGTTGGCAGGACTCTCAGCGGAACCCCCAACGACAAAGGACATGGAGTTGGCAGGACCCCCGACGAAACAGGTGTCGGCTGGACCTCCAACGGCACCGAACATAGGGCTGGCAGAACCAATCCCTGGCAGAAGAGTAGTCTTGCGGGACCCCCAACGGGACAAGACATGGAGTTGACAGGACCCCCAGCGGAACCTCCAACGGCACAGTACATAGGGTTGGCAGGACCCCCGGCAGATGAGTAGTCGGCGGGACCTCCAACGACACAGGACATAGGGTTGGCAGGACCCCCGGCAGAAAAGTAGTCGGCGGGACCCCCAACTGGACAGGACATAGGGTTTGCAGGACCCCCGGCAGAAGAGTAGTCGGCGGGACCCCCAACGGGACAGGACATGGAGTTGGCAGGACCCCCGGCAGAAGAGTAGTCGGCGGGACCCCCAACCGGACAGGACATGGAGTTGGCAGGAACCCCAGCGGAACCTCCAATGGCACAGGGACTTGAGTAGGGACTAGAGAAGGGACTTGAGAGGGAACTTGAGAAGGAACTCGAGTGGAGACTCGAGAGGGAACTTGAGAGGTGACTCGAGAGGGGACTCGAGAAGGGACTAGAGAGAGGACTTGAGAGGGGACTAGAGAGGGGACTCGAGAAGAGACTCGAGAGGGGACTTGAGACGGTCGGTACGCCGACAGAACACGGGGAGCTGGCGTCGGCCGGTACGCCGACAGGACACAAGGTGCTGGAGTCGGCCGGAGAGCCAACAAGAGACGAGGGGCTGGAGTCGGCCGGTACGCCGACAGGACACGGGGAGCTGGCGTCGGCCGGAGAGCCAGTACTGGAGCCGAAACTGGAGCCGGAACCATGGCTGCTGGGGCCGGAACTGGGGCCGGAACCATGGCTGCTGGGGCCAGAACTGATGCTGGAACCATGGCTGTGTGGGCCGGTTCTGGAGCCGGAACCATGTCTGTGTGGGCCAGTACTGGAGCAGGCACCATGGCTGCTGGGCACGGAACCGGAACACGAAACCATGGCTGTGTGGGATGGTACTGGAGCACGGTACCATGGCTGTGTGGTGCCGGCACGGGATTACGGAACCATGGCTGTGTGGGCCGGTACTGGAGCCGAAACCATGGCTGCTGGGGCCTGTGCTGGAGCCGGAAACATGGCTGCAGGGGCCGGTGCTGGTAGCCTGGACTTGGGTCTCCTTCTCTTAGGAGCCTTTTGGAGGCTCCGTGGACCTCCAAAACCAGACGAGACCCATCAAAAGCGTTCTCGAAAGAAGCTATGTTGGGAACTGTGGCAGGCAGGGGCCTAGCATGCCTGGGGCTAGCAGGCCGGGAAACGCAATTCTGGAGGAAGTCCATAATCCAGCCAGGGAAGCGGGTTTCAAAATGAAACAAAAGGCGAGCTTTATTTACAAAAGCTGAAAAAACATGAATCTATGAACAGGTACTGGAGCACAAGGCAGCATCCAAGCAAAAGGTGACTGGGTAGCATCCAAACAAAAGGTGACTGTGACAAGTATGAAGGGAGACATGAAAGACAAACAATGAACCAACACCGAACACAGGAAGAGACAAGACTAAATACAGGGAGGGGTAATCACGAGACGAGAAACAGCCGGGCAGGGAAGGAGAAACAGAAGGGCAACAGGTGAACACAATCAGACAATCAGACACACCAGGGAAACTAACGACAGGAAGGAAGACAAGACACAGGGAGAAGAGAATTGCAAAATAAAACCATGACAAGACAGACCAAACTAAAACCGTGACATAAAACTAAGATCGTGACACATACACACACGCACGCACGCACGCACGCACACACATACACACACACATATATATATATACTGTATTTCATGCACTTTTTTCTCTGTTCTTCTTTATGAAATGTGATCTATTTGTCTCACAAAATATATATAAAGAGACTTAATGGTAAAACATTAACTTTAACTATATATATTTATTTATTGTTCTTTTCTTTTCACTATATCTGTAAAGCTTCTTTGAGCACCTGTAAAAGCGCTAACAAAATGAATCTATTATTATTATTAAGTTAAAAAAAAACTCATCATCAACTAACTATTGGATTTGATTATCAACAAAAAACACACCAAGAAACCATCTTCTAAACATATCATTACAACAGTTTTGAAACCAACCGTCTTCAAACAGTATATGGCCAATTGAATATCCGGCAGAGGGATGTCGTGGATATTTTAACCTTGTCAATACTGTAAAGATGTACAATTAGAGTAATCAATAATAAACAGTTGAAAGCAAACAGAGTTTTCTTAGTAGTTCTTTATACAAGCTTGTAGGTACGGTCATGCAAAGTACAGAGTCGTTTGCAGGAGTGGACACAGGGGCAAATGTGTGCGTGTGTTTTATAGAGGACTGTTGCTGTGCAGAGAAGAATGTTATCTTACAATGCTCTCATAGTTGAGAGTTGACCAAACAGTTTCTCAGCATAATATCATCATATGGTTTTACCATATAAAGTAATATAAGAAATTGCCACTAAATTCCCCCCTTTTGATCATTCTCTGATCAATCATGAAAATAAAACAAATGACAGTATAGACTGATATAACACATCAATGAATACACCCCATCGCTGGTTTAAATAAACACATCATAAACATATCATGGAAAGTGGCTGTTTTTGTGGAGGACAGACTCTGTATGTGGAAAGCAAAAGAATACTGAAACGAGGGAATGGCAATTTTACACGCAATTTTACAGTTCGGTGTCTGACTCTTCAGTGTCGGAATCAGTGGGGGCTGAATCTGGGTTGGCCGCAGCATTGTCAGTGGTTTGAGGGAGAGCGGTGTATTGTACGAATGCAGAGGAGATCATACTAGAAAACACATTTCTTCATGAGGGGAACTACACAGCATGTACAGCAGAAGAAACCCAGCCTCCAGAGCAATGGAGGCTAGTGTAACTGCCATCTATGACATAGCAGATGTAAATGTCTGCCCACCCTAACTTCCTATGGACGGGGCAAGGGATGTAGTCACATGGGTCTAGCTGTACTGTGCTGTCTTTCCCCTCCATCAGAGTGATGTTCCAAGTCCCTGCTTTAATTAACCCTCCTGACCATGTCGTTCTCCCAGATTCTCCAACATATCTTTTCGCTACTCTGACTTTGTTTAGGGGGCTGTGTACTAACCATGCATACATGAAGTATAGGATTATTATTATTATTATTATTATTATTATTATTATGCCAAACACAAAAGCCATGGAGAATATACAAAGGATCCACTCTACTAGTGTCCAGACCCTCCAACAGTTTCTGCATTGCTCACGGTTGCGTTGTCGTCTTTCCAGGTGGGCGTTAGCTAATTCTTGTCCGAGGGGCTCCATCTTCAATCACTCGCCAGTGATCAGGCACAAAGTTTATGTTCTTGGTGTTGTCGTCTCCTTAGTGGATGTGTCTAGTCTGACTGTGCCTGTGTCTTCATGACCATATCAATTAAACCCCACACAATGACGGCACAGGCAAGGAACCAGAGGCATATGAAAAAGCACAGCTGGCCGTCGCCCATGATTCTTGTGTGTGGTACTAGGGTATATGTACTACATGTGTGGTGCTGGTGGTGACTTGGCACGTCACTTGTCGTCGTCTGTTTCTGCTGGACCGGCTAGATTGGGGCGGATATGACAGCTTTGCAGTGGCTGGCGTGGACCCACGTGGCTCTCACGGCGACCTTGACCGCTGTCTGGGCGACGAGAAGCACCTAGTAGGGACCTTGCCAATGGCTGGATCTCTAGCTCTTTCTACGGAAGTCCTTGACCAGCACGAAGTCGCCTGGTTGGATACGGTGGAGTGGACCAGTAGCAGGGGTAGGTAGAGCTGCCGCTACCTGGCGTCGGATATCTGCTACATTGGATGACAGGTTAACACAATATGACAACATAGCATCCTCACACAAAGTTGTGGAAGGGAGAGGACATCCTGGTGCCTTGATCCCAATCTGTGGAGGAGCTGCAAAAAGGATCACAAAAGGGCTGAGTTGACTCCGTGTTCGTTTCCGCATCCTCATGTACATCAGCACAATGGGCAGAGCTTGTGTCCAGGATAAACCTGTGTCTGCGCAGCATTTGGCTAGCAAATTAAGCATGCTTCACAATCAGTGGCGGCTGGTGGAAAATATTTTTGGTGGGGCTGTTGATATAGTGAGTAAAAACTTTTTTTTTGGGAGAAATGACCCCTTAAATTGGGACTTCTGGTGATGTAATGGCCCCATGAAATCGTGGTTCTAGGGCCAGGAACAACCAGGCTGAGTTGGGAATGCTAAACTAACTGCGGTCAAGCCAGCCTCCACTCGGGAAAACCTAGTCAAGCCAGCCCTCACGTGATATTGCGGTGCGCGAATATCCTATGCATTACGGTAGAGTAAAAAAAAATCATCCCTCTGTGTTTAGATGAGAATAAAACTAAAACTGTCCAGTATCAAAGACTCATTTCACTTCAGGGTGATAGCAGGACACCCCATGTAGTCACTCAGAAAAAATCAGGACATTCTGATTTCAAAATAAAAGACCTTTGAAGTCTCATATATGAGCTATCATCCCTGTTTTTAGAGGAGAATAAAACAAAAACTGTCCAGTATCATAGATCCATCTCACTCCAGGGTGATAGCAGGACACCCCATGTAGTCACTCAGGAAAAATCAGGACATTCTGATGTACAGTTTCAAAATAAAAGACCTTTGAAGTCTCATATATGAGCGATCATCCCTGTCCCCAAAGGTCTTTTATTTTGAAACTGTACATCAGAATGTCCTTTATGAGGGCTGGCTTGACTAGGTTTTTCCGAGTGGAGGCTCGCTTGACCGCAGTCTAAACTAGAGAGAGAATCGCTGTCAAGGGGGCTACAACTACAACAAGATGAACATATTTGACCGTGATTTAATTGTAATACACGTTTCAAAATGATGCCGAAGTAACAACATACTGATACCGGATAGTAAAAACCATGAATTAAGGCTTTGACAAGTCTGCAGGCAGACGGCAGGCGAAAAACCTTTTAAAATGCGTGTTTTCTAATGGAGATTTGGCTAAGCTAACGTTGTAAATGCTCCGACCGTCCACACTCACAACAACGGCCTATACAGACATAAATAAACCAGCGACTGTATTCGCCATGACACAGACAGTATGTGGTTTGTACTTGTTTAACTTGTGTCTAGTTTCTGAACAGATATGAAGAGCTGTGAGCTCTGAGTGCTAAGAGCTAACAGCTGTGTTGTTTTTCTGGGGAGCTCATTGAAGATGACGTCACGGCTCCCCCTAGACTGCGTTACAGTTCCTCACGAGTCTAAAAAACAACTCACGTCAACGCACGTAAGCAACGTGGGCGCCGAGTGAGCGCCCTCGTGACCAAAATATTTGACGGCGCTGATTGGCTGAAATTATGTTTCGGCGGCACAGTTTACTATTGAGACTTTTGCAACGTGCTGGTTGCTGCTGTTTGGCTCGGGGGCAGCGCCCCGTAATGATAAACTAATGCCAAGGGCAAGGCCAGGCAGGAAACATGTGACTTATCAGTAACTTTAGACATCGTAACACAATTTTAAAAAAGATTTTATTGTAGATTATACATTTTACTGATACCAATTGTATGATATTTACCTTGTTCATTAAAAATAAAAAATATAAAATATATATATTTTTGAAATATTTTTTTTTTGAAATATTTTTTTTTTAATTTAATATATTTTGAAATATTTTTCTTTGTATGTGGGAAGAGGTGGGGCGGCGCCCCTATGGGCCGGCCGCCACTGTTCACAATGCTTCTGAGCTATTACTGTGAACCCCTTTGTGTACCAATGTTGATGAATGGCCTCTAACATCCCCCCTTTTGACACATGGTCTAACCCATGTGTCAATTTAGCACATTTCCTAATGAGACGGGGTCAGTGTAGATAGTTACAGATTTGCCTTTTGCAAAAGTGCAGGCCTCAGTGAGTGCTACGAGCTCTGCTGCTTATGTTGAGAGGTGGCATGGGAGCGGTCCGGAACAGAGGACAGCAGAATCTGAAACAACAGAGAAACCCACCCGATTAGTGCCCACAGGAGAGGCGGACCCACCAACATACAAAATGAGGTCAGGGTTGGTCAGGGGTACATCTTTTTAGGTCTGGGAGTACATACAATAAGAAGCTCGGCAACACAGTCGTGTTCATCACCGTCTTCTGGGAGAGGCATAAGAGATGCTGGGTTCAGAGTGGTACAGCGTTTGACTTCTGCATTAGGCATGTCTAGCAGGCATGTGTGATACCTAAGATAACGCGCAGCAGAGAGGTGTGATGTTCTCTGTTCACAGAGGATGAGAAAAATAGGATTTGGAACCAACAGTGTTAAAGGTGCATAACCTACAATGTCACGTGAGGAGTTGAGAGCTTTTTCAGCTGCAGCAACTGCACGGAGACATTTTGGCAGGCAAGCAGCTACAGGGTCTAGCTTGGAGGAGAAATAGGCAACATACACCCACCGTGTTCATCCACTGCCTATGTAAAAGGCTTGGTAGGATCAGGTATACCTAGCGTTGGCGGGGATTGGAGAGCCAACTTCATGTTAATGAAGGCTTCGTCGGCTTCCGGCATCTATACAAGGCGATCTGCAGGTTTCAAACCGGTGACATGCGTGATTGTACGGAGTGTCTGTCAGCGGAGAATAGTTAGGAATGAATGACCTGCAGTATGAACACATACCCAAAAATGACTTCATCTGTCGCTTAGTGACAGGTATTGGCAGAGCAGCCCAGGGCCGTGGGAAGTAGGGGTGCTGAGGGTGCTGCAGCACCCCCTGGTGGAGGACAGGGGATCTGCACTTCCACACGATTAAATGCAAATATAATACCAAAAATAATGAATTTTCAGCCTTGATGTAACAACATTCATAATTAAGTAAAGATAACACCCTTTTCACCCCGGTTACATTTTCCATTTGCCCTGTACGATGGGCGCTGTAAGTGATGAAAGTGGGGGAATGTTGGCTTATCGGGCGCCCGCAGCTCACAGCCAAAGTGAGAGAGAGAGAGAGATAGATAGATAGATAGATAGATAGATAGATAGATAGAGAGGGGGGGTGCACCGGTACCGGCGGGGATTGTTGTTAGCTTCTGCTGCGCTAACGGATATAAGAAGCTGTTTCTACAATAATGTGGAGAGAGAGTTCTGTCCTGTCAGACTGAGAGACGTAATTAACCTCCATGACATTTGTTAGGCGGGCTGCTCAAAAGTAGGAAATTTGGTATATCCGTCGTAAAAGGTTTTACGATCAGTTTTTGTGTGATTTGTACTGGGGAACAAATATCACATCACCGACGGGTGAAAAATAATGTTTTGGTAACACGGGGTGTCTTGGTAACACTTGAAGACTTTCTCCATGGGGACAAAGCAGAGTAGGGGGGCAGGCCAACCTCCTGAGGGCCCAATTGTAGATGTCATGCGAGAAAGAAAAATGTCGCAAAAGGAGGCAGTAGCCTCAGTGTCAAAGAAAATATTAAGGTTGTAGATGAATGTGAAGAAAAGAAGGAAAAGAAAGAATTTCCAAAACCATGTAAACCCCAGACATCTCTGTATCCTTCCATTGCAGGTAGGGCTGCAACGATTAGTCGACATAATCGACGACGTCGATCATAAAAATTCGTCGACGCGGAATTTTAGTGTCGACGCGTCGTATAAAAACAATCAGAGAGCCGGTAACGTTAATTCAAAACTGCGCAAATGTTCATTTGTAACTGCAATGCACTACAGGAAGTGCTGGGGGCAGTATACTCTCCATTGTCTGCCATGACTGCATTCTGTACTAACAACAAAGAAGAAAGAATACGAACGATGGCGGAAAGGAGAGAGAATGAGGGTGATGAAGAGCTCAAAAAAGCGAGACCGAGAGTTTCGAAAGTGTGGGAGTATTTCACAGACGACAAGCCAAAGAATTCAGTGAAATGCAGAATTTGTAAAGGGGAATTGGCATTCCACGGCAGCACTACAGTGATGCACGAGCATTTAAAACGCAAGCACCCTGGAACCGTGAGGACTGCTACTTTGGATCATGGGTAAGTTTGAGCAAGTTAGCCATAGTCATGTTTACGTTAGCTTACATGTTGGAAAACAGAACGTCTCATGGTTAATGCTTGCTAAGCAAACGCCATTTCAGTTATGTTGAGGCTGCGTGTCCACCAACGAGCTGCTAAACAGCGCCAAGCTTACAGCGTAGTAGAGCACACTAGAGCTTTATCGACGCTGTAATTAATTCCAAACTTAAAATAATAATTAACAAGGGTCTGCGAAATGACAAGAATAAAATGCGATTGAATTTGTATTATTTATTTTGTTTTCATTATGATTTTTTTGTATTTGTTATTCAAATACATTTGATTAAACAAGTTCAAAGTTCAAATTCAAATGTTTCATGAGTCATTATTTTAATTTTCTATGGGATCATGTTATGTTAAGGCAGAGGGACTGGACAACAGGGTGACATTCACAGGTGTGCAGACTTGAGGTAAAACATGCACTGGAGCCCGGAAAAGGAGCCGTGCCCACAGGAAGCACAGATGGAGGGTGTGACAGAAATAATCGTTAGATTAGTCGACTAATCGAAAAAATAATCGACCGATTAGTCGACTACCAAAATAATCGTTAGTTGCAGCCCTAATTGCAGGCCTGAATGACTCTCTCCTCGACTCTGGGTATCCTTTCCCTCCCCCGGCGTACAACCCTGGCAATCCGGCTGGCCCACCTCAACCACCTCCCCCGCCACTACCAACCATGCAGTCAGCAGACTCCCCGTCAACTCCAAGCTCGTCCAACCCCATAAGGCCCAAGTATTCCGGGACAACAGCGGAATAAACAAACCCGATGCCCTAGGCCTAGGAGACCAAGCAGGCGTTTGGGAGACACACCTCAGTAATGCCTTCCTCAACGGACTCACAGCCACAGCGCAAGCCGCGTAAGAATGCTGGCCGCTCACAAAACCGAGGGAGAGGCAGAGGAGGTTTCCGAAGCAGAGGACGAGAAGCAAGACCTTCAAACGACGAAAGATGTTTCAAGTGTGGCAGTGTTGAACATTGGATCCGGGACTGCCCACAGAACACTGGCAGCGTGGACGGGGCCATTCACAATCAGACTGACCTACACCAGAAAAGGGAGGAAGGGGCCCAATCGAGCGAGACTGAAATTCAGCCTGCATCTTCAAAAAAGGGAAGTGATACACACACACACACACACACACACACACACACACACACACACACACACACACACACACACACACACACACACACACACACACACACACACACACACACACACACACACACACACACACACACACACACACACACACACACACACACACACACACACACACACACACACACACACACACACACACACACACACACACACATTAAAACAAGCTATTGATAGAATAGAGCGTGCACCTACACCCAGTGTAAAGCTTAAGCACATATGTAAATTATGACGAAGCCTCATTTAAGAAATGTCCTCCACTCACACTGACAATTATGGGCACTGATTTAACTTTTCTGGTTGACTCAGGGGCCACTCATTCAGTTGTCAAAAAGGCAGATTTGCCAAATTGTAAACTCAGCGGTAGATTTCTAAATTCTATGGGAGTGTAAATGAGAAGTTCTCAGTACCGGTTCAGTGCAGGGTAATGGCGATGACAGCCACCCATTTCCCACGACAGTAAGACATAATTTTCTTTTATCATCTGTCTGCCCTATACATTTGTTGGGCATAGACCTAATCCTCCGCTTTGGCATTGACCTAATTTCTACAAATGAGGGGTTACAAGTCAAGCGCCCATCTCCAACGATGGTTCAAAAACTAAGTTTGGATGACAATCTACTGTCTGTGTTGGCATTTCCCGTATCACAGGAACTGCTGCATTTGGCACATCAAAATGTCCCCTCACAAGCTGTGTTCATGGATTCTCCTCACTTACACTGTACTGCACATGTAACAGATAGTCCGGACAAATATTTTGTAAATGATAACATCATGCTTGAAACAATGTATTGGAGCTCCCTGTGTCAGTGTGAGTGGAGGACATTTCTTAAATGAGGCTTCGTCATAATTTACATATGTGCTTAAGCTTTACACTGGGTGTAGGTGCACGCTCTATTCTATCAATAGCTTGTTTTAATGTGTGTGTGTGTGTGTGTGTGTGTGTGTGTGTGTGTGTGTGTGTGTGTGTGTGTGTGTGTGTGTGTGTGTGTGTGTGTGTGTGTGTGTGTGTGTGTGTGTGTGTGTGTGTGTATCACTTCCCTTTTTTGAAGCTGCAGGCTGAATTTCAGTCTCGCTCGATTGGGCCCCTTCCTCCCTTTTCTGGTGTAGGTCAGTCTGATTGTGAATGGCCCCGTCCACGTTGCCAGTGTTCTGTGGGCAGTCCCGGATCCAATGTTCAACACTGCCACACTTGAAACATCTTTCGTCGTTTGAAGGTCTTGCTTCTCGTCCTCTGCTTCGGAAACCTCCTCTGCATCTCCCTCGGTTTTGTGAGCGGCCAGCATTCTTACGCGGCTTGCGCTGTGGCTGTGAGTCCGTTGAGGAAGGCATTACTGAGGTGTGTCTCCCAAACGCCTGCTTGGTCTCCTAGGCCTAGGGCATCGGGTTTGTTTATTCCGCTGTTGTCCCGGAATACTTGGGCCTTATGGGGTTGGACGAGCTTGGAGTTGACGGGGAGTCTGCTGACTGCATGGTTGGTAGTGGCGGGGGAGGTGGTTGAGGTGGGCCAGCCGGATTGCCAGGGTTGTACGCCGGGGGAGGGAAAGGATACCCAGAGTCGAGGAGAGAGTCATTCAGGCCTGCAATGGAAGGATACAGAGATGTCTGGGGTTTACATGGTTTTGGAAATTCTTTCTTTTCCTTCTTTTCTTCACATTCATCTACAACCTTAATATTTTCTTTGACACTGAGGCTACTGCCTCCTTTTGCGACATTTTTCTTTCTCGCATGACATCTACAATTGGGCCCTCAGGAGGTTGGCCTGCCCCCCTACTCTGCTTTGTCCCCATGGAGAAAGTCTTTAAGTGTTACCAAGACACCCCGTGTTACCAAAACACCCGTCGGTGATGTGATATTTGTTCCCCAGTACAAATCACACAAAAACTGATCGTAAAACCTTTTACGACGGATATACCAAATTTCCTACTTTTGAGCAGCCCGCCTAACAAATCTCATGGAGGTTAATTACGTTTGACTTTTAAACAATTAGAAATTGTACATCTCACCGAGCATTGAAGGCCTTTTGAGTTCGTTGGATCTCGTGAAGTCAATCGGTTTCACCCCGGCGCTGGTCCTCTCATCCCGTACGTTTTCTGTCGAGGTAGAGGAGAATACGAGGATCCCGGAGCGACCACCAGCATCCGTAGGTGTCCCCGATGGAGCTTTCAGAGATCCCACTTCTGACACCAAAGTCTGTCGTGGATATTTTAACCTTGTCAGTACTGTAAAGATGTACAATTAGAGTAATCAATAATAAACAGTTGAAAGCAAACAGAGTTGTCTTAGTAGTTCTTTATACAAGCTTGTAGGTACGGTCATGCAAAGTACAGAGTCGTTTGCAGGAGTGGACACAGGGGCAAATGTGTGTGGGTGTTTTATAGAGGACTGTTGCTTTGCAGAGAAGACTGTTATCTTACAATGCTCTCATAGGGAGAGCCGCATTCTTGGCAGGAAGCTACCGTGTGATACAACAGGTCGAGTTGACCAAACAGTTTTTCAGCATAATATCATCATGGTTTTACCATATGAAGTAATATAAGAAATTGCCACAACAGGGAAAACATCATTAGTTTGATTTAAACATAAGATAATCTTATTGTGTTAGAAATAGAGGTTTGGAAGAGAATGTAAATATAATAATTGCTTTTCCTTCTTCAGTTGGATCAGGAAAAGCGTAGAAATAACGAAGTCCCAGAACCTCAGAAAAAGATGGAGGCCAAGGAGACCAGCAGGAGGAGGACACAGGGAGCAGTGGGGAGGGCACTGTTACACAAGTTCCCTTCACAGCAAGCCATGGCACCGCCACATGCTATGCTGCTTTGGCAACCCTTGGTTACCATGGTATAACCTGCAAAAAGAAATATATGAAACCAGTTCACAAAACAAGGCTATTGTATGATGGTTGTTTTTTGTGAGTGGAATATTACAGTTGCAATCCAAATTATTCAAGACATCATGGTTATTACTTTACTTTGAAATATGTTTGACTATAGTAGAAAAATAAAGTAGATATTAATGCAGGCTCTTCCACTACTCTGAATTCTTACCTGCTGACGACGTTGGCTATTATCAGACATCCTCAATTAATCAAATTTGGGGATCCTTCAAAATTACGAGTTATGTGTCTTTTTTTTTTGACAAATGTTTTTATTGTCTTTTTTCAGTTACAGTACAAAAATACAAAACAAAACACATCAATAGGCACAACAATAGGCATATAAGGCACTTGAAAAAAAAAATGCAGATATTAGTGGTATAGTGCTGGTTTGATAACTAACTGTTACATTGTGTTTTCCTACGAAACGTAAAGAATGAAAAACATTTTACAAGCATCCACATGTTCATGTGGACATCAGTTGTATCCCACATACAAGTATTTCCTCAATACATATTGTGATTTGTTAACAAAACAAAAAGCAACAAAACTAAATAAAGCAAGAACAACAGACTACCAAGCTGTCACGAAATCATCCCCCTCAAGAAACTGCATAAATGAGCCCCAAATCTTTACAAATGTGTTATATTTCCCTTTAATGGCATATGTAAGCTTTTCCAATGCAAGGCATTGCAGTAGCCCCTCAATCCAAATTCGTTTGCTTGGTCTATGAACAGACTTCCATGATAGTGCAATTTTATGTTTAGCTTCAAGAAGACAGAATATGACCATCTTCTTACAGCTATTGCTAAGCGTACAGCTTGTTGGGAAACGACCAAGAATACAAAGTTTGGGACAGAGTGGAAGTTGTTCCTTAATAAAGATGGATACAATTGTGATAACCTCTTTCCAAAAATCTTGAATGAGGGTGCATTCCCAGAGGCAATGAAACAAACTACCTTTATGAATACCACACTTGACACAAGTATCTGGCGTACTGGGGTAAATGCGATGCAATAATTCTGGAGTAAAGTATGTTCTCATCAACCATTTGTACTGGAGGAGTTTAAACCTTGTATTTATTGTTTGCACCTGGCATTGGAAGCATATATCCTGCCATTCTTCTACAGTTATATCTTCATTAAGGTCTGAACACCATGCCAATCTTTTATCCTCTGAAGATTCTTTTGTTGCATCTATGATAATCTGGTAAAATTTTGAAATTAATCCAACTGCTCCATGTTGGTTCAGGACTGTCCTTTCCAAAGAGTTTTGTGAGGGAAGATTTACAGAGTTCTGTGTCTTTGTTATGAAGCTTCTTATCTGAAGATACTTGAAAAAGTGTTTAGGCTCAATGCCAAATCTTTGCTTGATCTCCATAAAACTTAAAAGAGTATCATTCTCATACAGATCTGAAATCTTCCTGATCCCTCTGTCTGCCCATAACTTGAAACCAAGGTCATTAGTAACTGGCGTGAAATTTCTGTTCCCCCAAATAGGTGAGAATTGGGATAGTGGGAGCATTTTCCCCAAGATAATTTAACACTTCGTGCCATACTATCAGTGTATTTCTAACAAAGGGGTTTGCGGTGTGCCTTTTCAAAGTGGCTAAATTTGCAGAATAAATGTAGAGGTATAAGGGACCTTTAGAAGTTGTTGTTTCCTCCATCTTTATCCAGTGCAGTGGTGACTGATGGTCAAACCAATATGAGGCTGCTCTTAGTTGGGCAGCCCAATAGTATCCTTGGAGGAAAGGGAGTTTTAACCCACCTCTTTCATACGGTAAGTACAACAGAGTCATACGCAGCCTTGGGCGTCTATTGTTCCAAATAAAATTACAAAAAAGTTTTTTCATTTTGTTAAAGAAATGATCAGGCGGAGCGAGTGGGATGGATTGGAAAAGGTACAGGAACTTAGGAAGAATATTCATCTTCAAAACATTAATACGTCCTATCATTGAGAGAGGCAAAGATTTCCATCTGTTAATAGATTCCTCTACTGACTCAATCACTGGGTTATAGTTAGTTGGTATAACGGATTCTATTGTAGGTGTGATTTTAACTCCAAGGTATGTAAAGCTGTCCGTAATATTCCTAAAAGGAGTACTTAGTGGCGGATTCAGTCTCTCAGATTTTTTCAGAAAGAGAATTGTAGATTTAGATGCATTAACCTTGTAGCCTGAGAAGCTGCCATATGTTCCTATTAAAGTTAGTAATATAGGTATAGATTGTTTCAAGTCTGTCAAAAAAATAACTATATCGTCTGCAAATAATCCTATTTTATTCTCAATATTATTAATTTTGATACCAGTTATTTGAGTGTTGCTTCTAATTGCAATCGCTAAAGGTTCGATGGCCATAACAAAAAGATGGGGAGACAAAGGACATCCCTGTCTTGTACCTCTGGACAGAGAGAACTGTTTGGATACCATATAGTTGGTCATTACTGAAGCTGTTGAGTCATGGTATAAGATTTTAATCCACTTGAGAATATATCTGCCAATTCCAAAGCGCTGCAGCACCTCAAATAGGTATTCGTGCTCGACCCTATCAAAGGCTTTCTCCGCATCAAGTCCTATCACAGCCATATCAGATGTTTCTTGTTTGGCATGTATAATATTCATTAAACTACGAATATTGTGAGAGCCTTGTCTTTCTTTAATGAAGCCATTTTGATCTTGTGCAATAATATATGGCAAGTGTTTCTCTAACCTTCTGGCAAGGACTTTGGCTATTATTTTCACATCATTATTAATCAGAGAAATGGGGCGATAGGATTCACACTTTGTAGGGGGTTTCCCTGGTTTTAATATTAATGTTATAAGTGCGTTCCGTAATGATGGCGGCAGCTCCCCCTTCTCAAGCGATTCTTCGCACATGTTCAATAACGGAACCAACAGCATGTCTTTGAAGTTTTTGTAGATTTCAATAGGAATACCGTCCGGTCCTGGGGCTTTCCCTCCTTTCATACTGTCTATGGCCTCTGACAATTCAGATGCTACGATTGGGGAGTCAAGCTCCTCTTTTGCGTCCTCTGTCAGGCCTGGTATTTCTATCTGATCTAGGAAGCTGTGAAGATTATGAGCTGAGGCTGGACATTCTGAAATATACAATTTAGAGTAGAATTTTTGGAAAGAACTATTAATTTCTTGTGGATTAGTAATTGTTGTCCCTTCCTCTGACTTTATTTCTAAAATTGACCTTTCATTCTGCATTGATTTTAAACGCCAGGCTAGTAGTTTCCCTGCCTTCTCTCCTTGGTCGTAGAATGTCTGTTTCAGTTTCATTATGCTATTTAATGCTTTATTTGAGGACAGCTCATTATACTGTGCTCTTAGAATAGCCAGTCTCTGTCTAGTTTCTGTTGTATCATTAAGGTTAATTTCTATCTCTAGTTCTTTAATATCTTTTTCTAGCTCCAACAGCTTAAGGTTCTGTTTATTAGAGATACTGCTTGTATAGCTGATCATTTGCCCGCGTATATAGGCCTTGAATGCCTCCCACCTCGTAGATGCTGATGTTTGAGTAGTGTTCACTTTAAAGTAAATATCAGTATTGTCCCCGACAAAGGTTAAGAACTGTTTGTCATGTAACCATCGTGGGCTTAATCGCCACATTGTTAGACCCCTGGTAGCTGCTTTTACAGTGTAATTGACTAGTAGTAATGCATGATCAGAAATGACAATGCTTTTATACACTGAGTCATTAACATTGTCTATCATAGGCTTAGAAATTAGGAAGTAGTCTATGCGGGAGTAAGAGTTATGTGTAGTAGAATGACATGAATATTCCCGTCTGGAAGGATTCCTATTTCTCCATATATCACAAAGATTTAACTCACTCATAAAGTGTTGTATTGTTTTCCTACTCTGCATATGTGAGGTGTCCATACCTGATGACTTATCCAGTTTCGGATTTAGAGTACAATTGAAGTCCCCTGCCATACATATGTGGCCATGTAATGTTGATAAAGTCAGAAACAAGTTATTATAAAACTGTGCATCATCGTTGTTAGGCCCATATAGACATACTAGATTAATGTCTTGATTTAGTAAAGAGCCCTGGACGATAACAAATCTGCCTGCAGTGTCTTGTATGAAATTATAAACCCTTAATGGCACAGATGAGTGTATCAGTATTGCCACCCCTCTGGCTTGAGAGGAAAATGAGGCAGATATGACTTGACCTTGCCATCTCCTTTTTAATGGAATATATTCACTGGAAAGTAAATGAGTTTCTTGAATAAAAGCTATCTGCGTTTTGAGCTGCTTCAACCTAGACATTACTTGTTTTAATTTCACTAGCTTCCTAAGACCTCTAACGTTCCATGAAATCATATTTATTTTAGTATGACCACTCATGATGTAAACAGTAAACTAAGCTTGTGTAACCACCTTATTAACCATGCCTTATAATGAAATAAAAATAAAAAGTGTGCCTTTAGAACAAACAAATACAACAGGGAATAACAGGGGCCTCTCCTAAAGGAGGCAACAACAAGTAGACCTAGTCTAAACCCTGTGCAGCTAACCAAGCACATCTCCCCTCCCTCCCAAGTACCGGTTCCGATTTGACTAAACTCTGATCCTCTTGAGGAGCAGCAAGCAAGCAACCAGTAGTTGTTATAACACTAAAAAGAAAAGAAAAGAAAAGAAAAAGGTCGGAGCTCGTTTCGACTACATGCATATTTATATTACGAATGGTAAATACAATGTTCATTTGTGACCTTGTATCAGTCTTTGATTATTAGCCCGAGAGGACAGATAATGTCTCTATACTCCAATTTCCAAGCTCGTCATCAATCAGTCCATTTTAAAGCTTACCAGAACAGATCAATGTCGATTTCTTTCAGTCAAAGTCATCTGAAAGCCCTTCTTGGCGCGTTTCAGCTGGCGACACTTTCTACACGTCTGGATTGGTATTCACCTTCTTCATCTTTAGGATGAATTCTTCAGCCTGGGATGGGGAAGTGAAGAAGTGCCATCTTTTGTCGTGTAGAATTCGCAGTTTTGCCGGGAACATAAATCCATATTCCTTGCGCATTTGGCGCAGACTTTGTTTCACACCATCAAAAAGTTTCCGTTGTTTCTGGACTTCAGTGGAAAAATCAGGAAAAAACATGACACGGCTATCCTCAACTGTGATGTCTCCTTTCAGACGTGCTGCTTTCATTACTCGATCTCTGTCTCGATATGTGAGGAATTTCACCAGAAGAATCCGTGGTCGGGTTTTATCCGACCCATCCTGCTCCCGGGTCTGTTGCGGCGTTTTCCCCAGTCTGTAGGCTTGCTCTATATTCAATGGCTGTCCCGTTTCAATGTCAAGCACCCTGGGAAGCCATGTCATTAGGAATGTACGGGCATCTCCACTCTCCGATCCTTCGGGTAGTCCAACCAACCTCAGATTGGTGCGGCGTTGTCTGTTTTCCAGCTCTTCCATCTGTGAGATGAGCTTCTGGACTGTTTTCTGCGTAGCATTAGCTTGGGTTGCTAGCGAAGCGATCTGGTCCTCCGCTGTGCTAATGCGGGTTTCTGCCTCTGTGAGCCTTTCAGAAAATGCCCCGATACATAGCCGTGGGAACATGTTTCAAATGGGGGGTGCTGTGGGGATGACACCAGGGCTCATAGCCGTGGGAACATGTTTCAAATGGGGGGTGCTGTGGGAATGACACCAGGGCTGGTTCTGACCAATGTGCTGCCCTCTAGGCAAGATTTTAGGTGGCAATGAAAAACCTCTACAAAAGACCAATACACTACAAAAAGAGAAACATATTGACATGGTGGACAGCTTATATAAAAGGCTTCAAATGTATTTAGTATTATAACATGTTTTAATTGGGGGGTGGATTTCACATCCTCTAGGGGGGTCCGGGGGTGCCCTCCCCCCGGGAAGATTTTTTTAACATTTTAAAGTAAAATGCTTCAATCTGGTGCACTTTGAGCGCCCAATTACTAGAGACTGATCTAGGGGGTACAACTCTAAACACCCATATGAAAAAGATCGGTTTGCATTTTATTCATCAAATATGTGAACATTTCCAATAACCTACCATAGCCAATAACAAATAAATGTAACTTATTTTATTTGTGTTGTTCATTCATATCTTATTTTACCAGTTAACATTTATTTATTTATTTATGCATATTTTTTAATCTCTCCAGTTTAAACGATATTTTTGGTTTACTGTCCTATAGTATACATTGGAATGATTTCAAACCTGTTTTTATTTGTCCTAATAATTATAAAGGAGTGCCTTGGAAATATATGTATACATAAATTGTGATCAAAACGTTTGAGACTCACTGAGATAATTTAGACTAAAGTGAACTATCTAAACACTCAGTCGTTTACCTCACTGAGCCTCTCAGTCTGACAGGAGGACAGAACTCTCCCTCCATATTATTGTAGAAACGGGTTCTTATATCCGTTGGCCTAGCAGAAGCTAACAACAATCCCCGCCGGTACCGCGGTATCCCCGCGGTATCCCCGCGATATCCCCACGGTATCCCCTCTCTCTATCTCTCTCATTTTGGCTGTGAGTTGCGGGCGCCTGATAAGCCAACATCCCCCACTTTCATCACTACAGCGCCCATCGTACAGGGCAAATGGAAAATGTAACCGGGGTGAAAAGGGTGTTATCTTTACTTAATTATGAATGTTGTTACATCAAGGCTGAAAATTCGTTTTTTAAAAAATTATATTTGTATTTAATCTTGTGGAAGTGCAGATCCCCTGTCCTCCACCAGGGGGTGCTGCAGCACCCTCAGCACCCCTACTTCCCACGGCCCTGCCAGGGCTGGTTCTGACCAATGTGCTGCCCTATACACAAGTTATTGAGCCGTTTCCGCTCTACATCCTGAACTCCTCCCTTCGATGCAATGCACTTCCGTTTTGGCGGACTGGGTTTGTTTTGCTAGCTAGCTCCGTTGTGCCGACAAAGCACTGATATCGCAGAGACAAAGAGGATATAACAATTACAACATGAAGAAAAGTGGTTCGGGAACTACGTGTGCGGTAGTTGGTTGCAATCACTCGAGAAAGCACCTGAACGAGTGGTTAGATAGAGTGCTACGACCACAAACCAGCACCCAGCACCCAGCCATGTTGTTCATTAAATACAGATAAACACAACAAATACTGCATGCATTGTATTTTTTAATATTATATATGAATATTTTCATAGTGATGTAATTGTGTGGGCTGCTTTTATATTTTAATTTGTAATACCTGTTAGGATTAAACATGTGATCTTTCTTGTTGAAGCCATTTCTTTAGTTTCCTCTCAACAATTAATTCATTCAGTGTTATTTATGTACAGTATGAGCTTAATATGAATGATGAACTGTGTTAAAAGAAATTGTAGCACTCTAAGGAACATATGAAATGCAATAATGCAATAACAGTGCAATAATGAAATTAAATTACATCAAACTTTATTTTCACTCAAACAGTACAGGCACATATGATATATTGCACAGCATAAAGAGATCATGTAAATTGTGCATTATGTAAACAACAGACAACTGTTGGCTCCTGTGGGCATGACCTAAATAAGGCAGTTTATTTTGGTTTTATGCTGGGCCACGTCGTCATGTTATCCTCCCAGTTTTGCACTGAATTCGGGTGGGGGAGAGTAACGCCATCTCCAGTCAAAGAAGTAGAATCGTGTTCCCAAGCTAGCATCACTGTTAGCATCGAAATCGCTGTGTTTACACCAGTGCCCGTCTGACTGTTTACATCGGTTTACACCGACAGACGCTGTGCAAAAGACTTCCGGCGGAAATGAAGTGCATTTGTGTAGTGTCATGGCGCTACCCGTGTTTTGGCGCGTAAACTTGTCTATAAGGCAATATTTTAGCTGGCAATAAAAAACCTCTACAAAAGACCAATACACTATGAAAAGAGAAGCATATTGACATGGTGGACAGCTTATATAAAAAGGCTTCAAATGTATTTAGTATTATAACATGTTTTAATTGGGGGGTGGACTTCACATCCTTTAGGGGGTCCGGGGGTGCCCCCCCGGGAAGATTTTTTAAACATTTTAAAGTAAAATGCTTCAATCTGGTGCACTTTGAGCGCCCAATTACTAGAGACTGATCTAGGGGGTACAACTCAAAACACCCATATGAAAAAGATCGGTTTGCATTTTATCAATCAAATAAGAATGTGAACATTTCCAATAACCTACCATAGCCAATAACAAGTAAATGTAACTTATTTTATTTTTGTTGTTCATTCATATCTTATTTTATCAGTTAACATTTATTTATTTATGCATATTTTTAAATCTCTCCAACTTTAAACAATATTTTTGGTTTACTGACCTATAGTATACATTGGAATGATTTCAAACCTGTTTTTATTTATCCTAATAATTATAAAGGTGTGCCTTGGAAATATTTGTTTACATAATTGTGATCAATACGTTTGAGACCCACTGAGATAACTTAGACTAAAGTGAACTATCTAAGCCCTCAGAGTCCTTTACCTCAATGAACCTCTCAGTCTGACAGGACAGAGCTCTCCCTCCACATTATTGTAGAAACAGCTTCTTATATCCGTTAGCGCAGCAGAAGCTAACAACAATCCCCGCCGGTACCGGTGCACCCCCTCTCTCTGTCTCTCTCACTTTGGCTGTGAGCTGCGGGCGCCTGATAAGCCAGCATCCCCCACTTTCATCACTACAGCGCCCATCGTACGGGGCAAATGGAAAATGTAACCGGGTGAAAAGGGTGTTATCTTTACTTAATTATGAATGTTGTTACATCAAGGCTGAAAATTCATTTTTTTGGTATTATATTAGTATTATATCTTGTAGAATTGCAGATCCCCTGTCATCCACCAGGGGGTGCTGCAGCACCCTCAGCACCCCTACTTCCCACGGCCCTGCCCCGATAGCTTCTTTTATCTCTCGGTTGGAAGAAACCACTTCATGTAGTTGTCCAGAAAAGTCATTTCTCATGGATTGTATGGCTGCTAAGATCTGGTTCTCATCCTGGCTATAGTCCACCTGGGCTAGCATCGTGCTATCGCTAGGTGTCTGTTCGTCCGTGATGTCCTCGTGTAGAGTTCCAATTTCTGTCTTTTTATCGTCTTTCTGTCTTCTCCCTCGATTTTTCGACATTATCCGAAATAAAGCCTATATTGGCAAATGTTTTCGGTCACAAGTAGCTCGATTTGGATACTAAATATGGTAGAAATATATTAATTTCGTCGGAGCCTCGTCCCGCCCGACCTCTCAGCTGCGTGTCATAACCGGACCCCAGTTATGTGTCTTTTATTGCTACTTATGGTCAGAGTTGGGAAGTCACTAAGTACATTTACTCAAGTACTAAGTACAGATTTGAGGTACTTTGAGTATCTCTAATTTATGCTACTTTGTACTTACAGTATACTCCACTACAATTCAGAGGTAATTTGTGTGCTTATACTTACACTTTCCTTTAGTTACTTTACATATTATATGGAATTTATGATGTGAAATATAATCAACTCTTAACTAAAACTTAAGTTACACCTGGAGTAACATTCACAAATACCCTGCAAAGTAATTAGAACTAGTTGCACCTTTACCAGCTTTGATAATACACTCAAATGCATCAATAATTATAACCAGGGACCCTGCGGATGAGAGTCGTCTGCTTTCCAGTTGAGCCACAGCCCACACACTGGATCTACCTGAAAATACTGAGTAGTTTTTATTCCTGTATTTATTCATGTTTTTATTCCTAAATGTATGTATGCTTTCATTTATTTATACTTATGGCATGTTCTGACCTCTATATAAGTGAGGGTCTGAGCTCTCTTAATTCCATCGTGTCACCGGGCCCGGGTACAGGAAGGGTAATATCATTCTTATTATACATCCATGGGTATGAGCGTTGTGGTTCAATCGATCTGAAGCACTTTCTGAAGCAGTCACGTGGTATTGAGGGGCAGCGAGGCTTCGTTTGTCATCGGTGATGTCACTGGCCCAAAACGATACAAGCCTCGATACAAGGTTTACAAAAAGCTTCAGGGATTACTCGACACACGCTCCGAAGCCTCGGCGCAATACGTAACATCACTAGATTTAAGTACTTCTCCAACCTCTGGTAAGACTGCCTGTCGATGATTATTTGGAAAAACATACCCGGAAACGTTTTCTATGTTGTGATTGGACTGACGCTAGATGCGTCATTTACGCGCCTAGGTGACCTCAGCACATGCGCCGCTATGTTTTGAAAACCCGGACAGCCAAAGCCTCTCACTCATGCTCTCACTGCATTCTACAGCAATACATGTGCATACAATGATATACTTCATGATGCATCTAATGTAACAGAAAGGTAAAGCATGCCAAAGTCTCTGAAGAAGTCCTGCAGCGCTCAGACCTCCATCAGCAGATACTTCGGAGGTCTGAGCAGCAGCACTGTGCCTCAGTGTGGGACTAACAAGAATCCTGCCGAGCAGCAGTTCTCAAGGGGCAAGGTGAGGTTTGCTTTATTGAACGCATGCTTGGGTCAGATAAAAGTAACTTAAATAGGATTAGTGACCTAAAACCGTTTGTCCTGCAGAAGAAACTGTCCCCTGGTGATGGTTTTGGATTGCCAACAAAACGAGCCAAACTTTCTGTAAAAGACCTGCCGGTGGAGGATTTAAACTGTGAGCCTTCCTCCTTTCAGAGCAATACAAGTGAGTGTGTGCACCGCAAACCAAAAATGCTCACATTAACCCTACACATGTCACTCTCAGCCAAACCCGTTCAAGGCAGTTAAACCCTCCTGTTTATGGGAGAGGTTTGGAATTGACATGAGATAGAGCTGCTCATCATGTTTAAACCAACAAGTTAAAGATCCCTATTATACTGTTTTTCATCAATATGTTATAGGTCTCAGATATATACAAAACATGTCTCTGAAGTGTTTGGCTCCAAATACCAAACAGATCATGCATTGCAGCATCCCATAAACCCCTCTGTTTCAGCCCTGTTTCCAAAGTGCTGATTCTCTGTCTGTTACTTTAGATGAAAAATAAGGAGCCACGCCCCTCTGAGAGGTATTTGGTTAAAAAGAACACAATGGTGCTCTAGGAGGAGATTCAGGTGATAAGGTGGGGGGCTATCTTGGTTGGTGATTGGCTAATGGTTACATAAGCCAAAAACAATCGTTATTACATCATGAAGTGGCAAAAATCTGATCAGCTCATTTTCAGACAGGTTTTTATATAAATTGATCAAGACAAAAGGAGAGCAAATCTTTTTTCCTGAAACTTTCAGAATCTCTTTACACAGAGGGGACACATGTTTATGTATAAAAGACATGGAGAAGTGGAGTTTGGATAATAGGTGACCTTTAAATCGTTTTGACTAATATGCGTTGATTTGTATGACGAACTTGATTAATGGCAGCAAATCCTGTGCATCCAGGTAATAATGTATGAATAGGAAAACAAATATTTACGTTTGTGACGTTCTTTTATGGATTAATACTCTTTATAGTCATATTTCATCTGTGTTTCTTGACACTCTAGAGACACCGATCATATCAAGCCGAGGAGCAGCAGGCCTTTGCTCCTCCACCTTGGAGAAGCTGAAAGGCTTCACCTGCTCGACTGAGGCCGGTGATGGTGCTAGCAGTAAAATCTGTGACGGAGGAAGCAGTATCCGGCCTCCTCAGGATGTTGCTGAACAACACAGCAATACAAATAAACTTCATCAGCCTGGAGAGGAGGATGAGGAGGAAGGGGATGTTGAAGAAAAAGGGGGTTCAAGGTTTGCTGCTTCAAAACAGGTAAACTCTAAGTAAATCGTCTGTGTTTATACCAGCATTTAAAAATATTTTGCAATATTTTATTCTTTGCCTGAGCCATATCTTGACATGTAGAGGACACAACAACCTCTAAAAAAGGTAAGGTAAGAATGTGTTTACATGACAAACACTCACATCATGATAGAGCTCTTTGATCAATGGATTGTGGAAAAGAACATCATCATAATTTCTCTCTGTTAAACACGTTTTCCTGGCAGACAGGGGAAGGCTTAGCTTTCCTTCAGATAACAAACCAACACAAATGTTTGAGCTGTGAAGAGTTTCTTCATTCTGCTCAGATCTCTTTAAAAACATTATGACACTCAATCACCTTTCATTTCATTATTCTATATTCTTTACGGAGTGAAAGGTATTGCAATTAAAACAACAATAGCACTAACGTGATAGATCAGCCTAGCCAATACATGGGCTGATACGAAATGAATGCAGATCAATCAGTTTAATGTATTCTACACCTGTAAAGTTTTGTCATGCCAAATCGGGCCATGAGCGTAAAGTGGGGGTCAATTAGAGACACATAGACTCACAAAGTAAAAGCAATACCAGCATTGCTTCTGCCGCTGGTATCAAAAAGTTCCTCTACAGAAACGGCAACAATATGCTTGAAGTCAATTAGGATCAATGTTTTCATACTGTGGACATTTCTGTCATATAACACATTTTAGGGATCTTTGTTATAATTGTTTGGTTCTAGTATTTTATCACTCAGGGGACGTTAAGTACATTTTTTCTCACATATCAGTTGGAAATAAAGAACTACATTCTTTGTGTGGGGAAATGTTTCTACTAAAATGATTTCTATGTCGTCTTTTCTATTGCAGGCGTTCCACTTTTCTCAGTTTGCCAATTCAGGAGGAGGGGGAGGGGGAGTAAGGTTTGCAGATCTGAGTCCCCCCTCAGACTCGAACGCCCCCTCAAAGTGCTCAAAGAAAGTGTTCACCCCCCTGGAGCAGCAGGTGATCCAGCTGAAACAGCAGCACCCGGACGCGTTGTTGGCTGTGGAGTGTGGATACAAGTACAGGTTCTTTGGAGAGGATGCAGAGGTGAGAACTGTATCTGTGTTATTATGTGGGTGCAAGGTTTAAGATATGCCGGAATACATTTTTCTAGAACATTCAAAACATTAACTAACATTATAAAAAGAATGTGAAAAAAAGTACAGTGCTGAAGTTATTTCAAAGACATCTAATGTATTTTTTGCAGAGATATCTACTGCAATTAGCATGCTAATCAGCTAGCCCCAGCCCTTCCTGTCTTGTAATACCACTTGTTCCTCTATAGGCAATATTGAGTTGCTGTAGTGTCAGTCTCAAACATATACAAATATCTCACTGTGTGAAAGTCATGTTTCATGTGGTAGATATTTGTTTCAATGCAGGTTATAGGATATTTCCAGGTAATGGTAATTATCAGGGAATAATTTCGCCCTACATGTTTACCTTTTGACCTCTGACTTAGCTGACCAACCTTGAGCAGCCGTTATCTCCCATAAGGAGGGGCTGCTCTAGCAAGTTGTTGTTGTTACCAGTTTATGACCGGGCAACTCTCTGTCAGAGATAGTTATTGTTGTGGGAGACCTGGAACACAGGGGTCATCGGGGTGTAGATGACCCCGAGCCATAAGCGACAACAAATGTGATTCAGTTTCCTCAGCTGTTTAGTCTATCTATGGAAGAATATTGTCATTACACTCAGAACTAGTTAAAACCTGGAGCTACAGGAGGGTTCTTCAGAATTGATTGTGGCATCTCAACCGTGGGGCCAAACCGCGGCCTGTGACATGTCTTGTGAATTCTCCGGCTGAAACTCCAAATAAACCGTCAGTGTTTGCCATCAAAGCTCCAGCTCTCCTCGTGTCTCTCTGAGTCCTGACCCCAATTGCTTCAGAAGGTTGTCCCACAGTAATGTCCTTTGAAAAGGTGTCCATGTCTAAACTTTTGTGTTTTTTTATTATTATTGCTGTAGACCTTTATAAACATCTTACTTAAAGACATTTAAAAAATCATTTGTAACTTGGTTTAGTAGTGGCTGTAACATTTTTTTAAAATATTTGTATCTGATTATTACTGATTTGTGATTCTCAGATAATAAAATGTAACTTGTAATCATGCCATTTGAATCCTCCATTTCCATCACTTTTAACTCTTAAGCTCAAATTGTATATACTCTGCTGCTAGACCCAAATCATTTTGCCTGAAAACGCAACGTGGCCTCCTTCATCTAAAAGCCATGACAGATGTAATCTTTGTTTGTGTGAGCAGATTGCTGCAAAGGAGCTGAATATCTTCTGTCACCTGGATCATAACTTCATGACGTGCAGCATCCCGACACACCGTCTGTTTGTTCACGTCCGACGGTTGGTGTCCCATGGACACAAGGTGTGAAATATGTCTTGCATATATTTCCTATATAGTAGCTGTTTAGAGTTACGTTGTTTCTCAATATTATTGTCCTTATTTTATAGGTTGGTGTGGTAAAGCAGACTGAGACGTCTGCAATCAAGGCCTCAGGAGCCAATAAGAGCGCTCTCTTCGCTCGTCAGCTGAGCGCTCTGTACACCAAGTCCACTCTGGTGGGAGAGGGTATCCTTACAGACCCTGAATATCTGTGTGTGTTTCTGTCTTTCTAAAGTGGTGTCCTTGACAGTTTTTCTGAGATGTGAACCCGGTGTGCAGTCTGGGGGCTGTGGATGGGGGGGTCTGTGGTGACGTGGTGTCGGACCCCCTCGACAGCTTCCTGCTGTGTATCAGTGAGAGCTGGGACAAAGTAAAGAAGCAGCTCACTGTGGGGCTGGTGGTGAGTCTGATCAGTTCATATTCATAAAAACTACAGATGCTCTCAGGCAAGGAGCTGAATCAGGTTCTTCAGTTTAAAGCAAATTCATATTTATAGTTTATGTAAAAATAAGAGAAAGTTTTCATCTATATTTTGTACACATTATTTTGTTTATTTTTATGTAAAGGGTTTGAAATACCACTCTATTAAAATGTCATCTAATTTCTACATCTCTGTAGTCATTAAGGAGGCTTGGTCCATGCGGAGAAGTAGTGGGGTACTTTACAAATATGCATACATTGAGTGGGATAGGAGAAAATTCAATATGATAATGTATGGCCTTCAATGTAATCATATCTTGATTCAATGATATATGGAGATAAATAAGAAGTCCTATATCGGCATAGACTAATTAGGCCATATGACCCGGACATAACAGTAATTAATAAATAAATAATTGTCAGCAGTCAGAGATTATTTCAAATCTGCTCTTCATCAGCTCTCCCCTGAACATCTGTCGTCTTTGACTTACATTTGAGGAAGCGTTATCACTTCCCTTGAATCTACTGGATTAGCCAAAAGCAGATGTTTCTTTTTTTTTATTATTAAGAATTAAGAGTATTTCAATTTGTTTCCAAGATAAGGTTTCTAGATTTTAACTATATCACAAAATACCATAATGGTAATGGAAGATTCTTTAGCCCTGCGCTGATATCGAGGATAAAGTGTTGCAAGAACATTTAAAAAACAAGTTAATGTCTATCACAGCCGGTTGTAAAACGTGAACTTTGAGTACAAGCTGTACGCCTTTACCATAATCTGATTTAGAAGGAAAGCATGAGTGTGTGCATTCAGTTTGTGTTTGTGTTTGCAGGCAGTCCAGCCCAGCACAGGTGACGTGTTACTGGATTGTTTTCCTGATGATGCGTCTCGCTCCGAGCTGGAGGGTCGTGTCCTGAAGATCAACCCTGTGGAGATCCTGGTGCCCTCTGACCTCTCAGAGCAGACTCACAGACTCCTGCAGAGCATCGCTGCTGCCAGGTAATCTGCTGTCAGGCCACTAGAGAGCAGTCTGCTCCCATTTACATTACATGTCACTTGTTAGACGCTTTTATCCAAAGCGACAATACTAAGGGCAATCACCACAGGAACAATTTGGGATGAAGTGTCTTGTCCAAAGACACAGCGGAATGTTGACTGCAGCGGGATTTGAACCAGTATACCCTGTGATCTGAAGGTCAGCACACTAACCACTGAGCCACAACCTCCCTGTTTAGTACAGGACAGTATGTTCTGTGTGGTTTTAAATGTGTGTGTGTATTTGTGAGTTAGAGTTTGAGGGATTGTGTTCAGTTTTCCCCTCGACAGGTAGACAGTTTCTATCTCCATCTCTCTGGGCTTGTTTAGTTATGGACCACAGGGCCAACAAGGGGCCAACCACCAGGCTTTATCTATTTTAAAAGTTCATAAAGTGATCTTCCTCGCAAACGGAAGTTTTTATGATACTTGCTTTACAAATAAAGATTATTGCAAGATAAAGTATTTAGCTTATTTCATTGGTCAAATGTGTAAACATGTTAATACAAGTTTTCTGGTGGCCCTGAAGGCCCCAGCAAACTTTACTAATGATACATTGTTTTTTCAGGCTTTACAACTTTCTATCTGAGGCAAAATAAATAAATGCTATTTTTCAAACTGCAGCTGGTGGATTGTCCTATGGAGCAATCAATAAATATATATGGGTCTAAAAATTAATCCTTCTTTTCCAATCTGCACAACATTTACCATTTTTGAAATACATATAGGTGAATATTTTTGAATAAAGTTAACATTTTAGTCACAGTGTAAACAGCTTCATGTCCATCCAGGGTAAAATGTTCTATATCTATAAACTGATAGGATAAATGCAGATTAGCTTGTTTTTAGCAGTTTTTCATATGGACATTTTATTTCTCCTGCATGTAGATACAGCACAAACCTCACATAGCCATCTGGAAAACCGAATCAGGGGGGGTTACTACTTATAGTTTTACCTTTATCCCAATGTTTTGTTCAATGTTTTACCCCAACTACTCTACTCCACTTCACTTCAACTCTGCTTTATATAGTAGCTGCTCTTTTAAAGCACATAGTTAAAAAGTTCACATTCTCATTGTCGGTTCGAATGATTTCAGACATTTGGCAGTCAAATCCATTCAGTGATAAGGAGCATATATACGCAAACCAGGTACAACAGGGAGTTGTGAGTTTTTTTGTTGTTACAACCGACGCGCCAATGCAAAAACATACCTCAATATAATGAATGTAGGCTCCAGTGTTGACCAAGATACCAAACGGAGCTAAACCGTGCGTTTTCTTTTCACCGGCTGACTCACACGGTCAGCAACAGTGACTTTTGACCTGATGAATTCCAGAAACCTGTTGCCTTTCATTGTGCCGCCATTCAGATCCTCTTTGCTGACAGTCTGCACCCAGCATGTTCACACCAGCAGGGACGGGCTCCTCTGGAGGCTGCCTGTGATTGCATTATATTCTGAAAATGAAACGAGGGAGTGGGAGGCAGTGCAGTGGATTAGATTAGAGGGGAATAGTTAGATAAATGGGAAGGATCTCTGCCACTTTTTGTCTTTGACTCCTTGAACTTGCACATATCTCCTTATTCACCTTTTTCTTTTTATTCCGGTGGCTTCTTTTTTTCCCTCTTTGTTTAAATTAAATTCTAGAAAATGTGGTTCATTTGTATTCATTCCTCTCGGTCTTTCTCTCTCCCCCTCCTCATTTTCTCAGCCGTCTGTGTTGAGTGATTATAGCGGAGATGGGCCTGTAAAGGCCATTCCAATTATGTGTTTGAACAGCACTGCTCTCTAGCGTTGTGCTCATCAGAGACAAGACTCTTCTCAATTTGCAGCCTGTATCATACAAATACAGGGCAGCTCGGTCTGTTCTGCTCGGATAGAAAATTCATCACATTTATATTCACACAAGCCTGTTACAGATCACCATTACTGTAGACCTTTCACAATATTCTTCTAGTTGATTTTTTTTCCTCAATGATTTTTTTTTATTCATCCGACTGAAATGAATGACACTTTAAAAGCATAAATTATTTGGAAATAGATGTTTTGCAATGACACATTATATTGCTGTTAATCCCACCGATTAAAAATCTTAAAGCAAGAGCCACCCAGGCGATTTAGAAGAGGGGTTTTTGTGGCTGCTGACGTTAGCTTCACAGCCTCCGTGTCTCCGGGGTTGGCTGACGACAAGCGCCCCCTAGCAACGGGATGTATGTGTGTCCATGGAGAGGCAGGTAATGAGTCCCTGGGAGGATGGGAGTATCTTGGTTCAATATTACTTTACTTATTCTCAGCCTGGAGTCATGAGTCAGGATGAGAGCAGTGACATCGAGAGCTGAATGAATGATGCTGTCAACACAAAGGCTCTTGCTCTTTAAGATTTTAAGTCGATCACAGACACTCCGACACACAAAACATAATTTGTGTTTGATGTCGGTATGGATTTAAACGGCCACTCAGGGCTTTGTATTCACCCTACAGAAATAGATACTAATCGAGCGCCTTGATCTGTTTTGCACATTAACCTCTGCCTCTAACATCTCTGCCTTAACCTTTAACATCACTGCTTATGATTGATCACCATCACGAAGGCAAACAAAACAAAACAAATGTCTTATTGTTAAGAACCCACATCTGCAGTGACACATGATTAAACCCAGAAAAAAAAAAATTTCACATACTTTTCTCATTTGCCTTTTGTTTTGGAATTGTTTTTGTTTTTATTTTGCAAGATTCTGAGATATTTGTGTCAGAGGTATGTTTCTCCGCCAGTACAATGGAGGTTGATGGAGCTAATTTGAGCTTATTGTTGAAAACTGGTGTTTGAAAATCATACAAATATCTGCAAAACTTGCCTTCCCATCCACTACACTCTGTTCTGTGTGTAGTGCTATTAGAGTAAACATGTGAAACATTGTAAACATGATTCCTTTTTAACATCAGCATTATAGCTTCCTCTTTGTAACCATGTTAGCTTGCGGTTTTTGGCATTAAACTCAAAATACAGTTGCATCAATGCTTCTCTATATTTGAAAGACTGGTTTATAGAGAAATGTCTTGAGATATCTTGAATTAGCGCAATATAGATATAAATTTACTTGGCTACCTTAGCACAGCTGGATCCCATGGCTGTTGTGTCATACTCATATCATTCAATATCTTCAAGCAACAAAAACCAAAAAATCATCTTCTTTTATAGGGGTGGAAAGCAACATAAAATAATCTAAACGGTACTTAACAGAAGAGCGGAGCATGTGTTTCCTAGTTATTTAAGGGTACATTTTGACAAATTGGTGGCATAAACTTGAATGAGATTTGTTGTTTCCTGGGGCCTCTCAGGGTTTTGCAGGATGCCACACAACACTGCTGTGTCCCTGGATCGATAGCAGCAATTGTCGCTGTTCTCGTAAACCCCATAATATGGTTGAATTGACTGCTTAAATGATTAATGGTCGTGTTTGCACTGAGGGCACAATATGCGGTCTATTGATCACTAACATGCAATCTTTGCTCCCAGTCTTACCAGTGACTGAAGTGAGAGATAATGATTCTTGTGTGTGTGTGTGTGTATGTATGTTTGTGTGTGAGTTTAAGCATTAGGAAGTGGAAGAAAGAAAATGCTCCAGCAGCACTGTGTTCAAAGCCACGTGTTTGCCTTGGTTGCCCTGGCAACAACAGCGGACAAAGCAACCGAGTCCTTGAAAGCAGCAACGCCGAGCAAGTGAATGGAGAAATCGGGAGATGCAGTGTGTGTGTGTGTGTGTGTGTGTGTGTGTGTGTGTGTGTGTGTGTGTGTGTGTGTGTGTGTGTGTGTGTGTGTGTGTGTGTGTGTGTGTGTGTGTGTGTGTGTGTGTGTGTGTGTGTGTGTGTGTGTGTGTGTGTGTGTGTGTGTGTGTGTGTGTGTGTGTGTGTGTGTGTGTGTGTGTGTGTGTGTGTGTGTGTGTGTGTGTGTGTGTGTGTGTGTGTCCACTGAATGTGGTTGAACAACAGGATGGCTGGAACATGCAGTGCTTCTGTGTCTAATTTACCTCACAGACAGGAAAATGATCAGATATCAGAGGTTGTGTTTCCTTCATCTACTCATCTGTACAAGCACAACTTAAATCTATGCTGTCCTGTTGTCCTCCTGCAGCGCTCAGGCTGATGACCGAGTGAGAGTTGAGAAGAGGGACAGCGCTCAGTTTGAGTTCACCTCGGCCATGAACACAGCCACAGAGTTCTACTGCCACGCCCAGGAGAAAGGTGTGTTTGTGCCTCTGGGTGCTTTTTGGTTTTAAATCCTTGACTCTATATAACCCTCAGTTACTCACATACTCTCAATTCTCAATGAGAGCAAGACAGCCATTCAGCTCTCAAACGCTGGATGTGTGTAAGGAGTGTGCCTGTGACTCATGGCTGTTTTATCTGTGACATGTTTGTATTTCTGTATCCTTCAGGCTCTCGCTCTCTCTCGAGTGTAGCATCCTTGGAGAGCCCAGTGATCTGCTGTCTGGGGCCCCTCATCCAGTACCTCCAAGAATTCAACTTGGAGAGAGTTCTTAAAAGTGAAAGGTATTTGCACACTCAGCAATGCAGGTTATTATTTGCTATGAAATCCTTGGTAGAGCTGAAACGATTAGACAGTTCATTTACTAGGTGATTGCCTTCTTTAACTGCTGCTGCCTAGCTTGGCCAGGACTCTTGAGAAGAGAGAGAAAGAAATGTTTAATCACAATGAGATCTTCCTGGTTAAATAAAATACAATGAAATGGTTTAAATTGTATATTTGTATGTATTGTTCCAGTCACTCATAGATAGATAGGTAAACTTTGCTGCTTTTCTTTGTTATGCATACTTTTAAACTGAATCATTACATTACATTGCATTTAGCTGACGCTTTTATCCAAAGCGACTTACAATAAGTGCGTTCGACCAACAAAATACAAACTTGAAGAAAACAGAATCATATAAGTACATCAGGTTTCATAGAGCTAAAACATTTCAAGTGCTACTCAACTGGCTTTAGATAAGCCAGTCCTTTATTAGTATATAAGTGCTTTGTTAATAGTTCTATCGCTTGAAATGGAGTCGAAAGAGATGAGTTTTCAGTCTGCGCCGGAAGATGTGTAAGCTTTCTGCTGTCCTGATGTCAATGGGGAGCTCATTCCGCCATTTTGGAGCCAGGATAGCAAACCCACATGTTTTTGCTGATGGGAACTTGGGTCCCCCTCGCAGTGAGGGTGCAGCGAGCTGTTTGGCTGATGCAGAGCGGAGTGCACGTGCTGGGGTGTACGGTTTAACCATGTCCTGGATGTAGGAAGGGCCAGATCCATTCGCAGCATGGTACGCAAGTACCAGTGTCTTGAAGTGGATTCTAGCAGTTACTGGAAGCCAGTGAAGGGAGCGGAGGAGCGGCGTGGTGTGGGAACATTTAGGAAGGTTGAAGACCAGACGAGCCGCTGCATTCTGGATGAGCTGCAGAGGTCGGACGGCACATGCAGGTAGACCAGCCAGGAGGGAGTTGCAGTAGTCTAGGCGTGAGATGACAAGAGTCCGGACCAGAACCTGCATCGCTTTCTGGGTCAGCTGGGGACGTATCCTCCTGATGTTGTAAAGAGTGTATCTGCAGCAGCGGGTTGTAGCAGCTATGTTTGCAGTGAAGGACAGTTTGTTATCTAGGGTCACACCCAGATTCCTTGCAGTCTGAGTCGGGGAAACAACAGAGGTGCCAATGTTGATTGTTAGGTCAAGAGTGGGACAATCTTTTCCCGGAAGGAAAAGCAGTTCAGTCTTGTCAGGGTTGAACTTGAGCTGATGAGCAGACATCCACTGAGAGATGTCCGCTAGACAAGCAGAGATGCGTGCGACGACCTGGGTCTCTGAGCGGGGAAAGGACAGAATTAATTGGGTGTCGTCAGCGTAGCAGTGGTATGAAAAACCATGCGGGCTAATGACAGATCCGAGCGAGTTTGTGTACATGGAGAAGAGGAGGGGACCAAGAACAGAGCCCTGAGGGACCCCTGTAGTTAATTGACAATGGTCGGACTCGGACCCTCTCCAAGTTACCCTGTAGGTGCGGTCTTTGAGGTATGAGGTGAGGAGGGAAAGTGCAGAGCCTGAAACTCCAAGTTCTTGGAGAGTGCAAAGGAGGATCTGATGGTTCACCGTGTCGAATGCAGCAGACAGATCCAGAAGGATGATGACAGAGGAGAGGGAGGCTGCTTTAGCAGTGTGCAGTTCCACAGTGACAGCAAGGAGGGCAGTTTCTGTTGAGTGACCTGCCTTGAAAGCAGACTGGTGCGGATCCAGAAGGTTGTTCTGATGGAGATAACAGGAGAGTTGTTTAAAGACAGCACGTTCAAGTGTTTTAGACAGGAACGGGAGGAGAGAGACAGGCCTGTAGTTTATAACATCAGATGGGTTGAGAGTGGGTTTCTTTAGGAGAGGGTTTACTCTTGCCTCCTTGAGACTGTTTGGAAAGTGACCTTGGGTTTTGGACTTTCATTGACTTAACTTACAGTATATATTTCAAAAAGATTAAGCTAACGTAATAGATAGGGAAAATAATATATATACCACAATGTTTTTTGAAACTTATTTCAGATTTGAGTTAATATCCATATTTTCTCCTTTATACCAGTACAACATTTTGGGGTGACCTCCATTTACAATCCAAGAAGAAAGAGCAGTTACTTTTTCCTAAAATTGCTCTGATTTAAGTTAAAGAAAACAATTTTAACATTCTAGTCTTCATGGATGATTATATTATGCAGCTGTATTTAAATATGATTTCTTGCTCCACGCAGCTCATTTCGGCATCTGTCCTGTGAGTCGGAGGGTATGATCCTTGGTGCGGCCACCCTCAGGAACCTGGAGATCCTAAACAATCAGGTGAAGACGCATCTCTGCTGGCAGTTAGTGTAATGAAGGGGTGTACTCAATCAGGATGATAAATGGTTCACACGGCAACATACTTTATAATCCTCTTGTGTATAATTACTAAGCAGAAACATGCACACTTTGTCTCTAGCTAGTAACGACAAATGTGCTTTTTTAATTAAGTTGGCTAAAGCCAGGACTGTTTTCAAGTCTTAAGTCAGGTTTCTAATGTGTTATGGAAAGGCATGAAAGAGCACCTCAAAGGTCAGTCAGTTCCATACATTTAAGCTCTCAATTCAATTCAAATCATCAATTTTGTAAAATGTTCTTACAAATATTCAATGTTATCCTGTGTACTCTATCCCCCTCACGATGAATTAACCCCATATATGGCATTGTCCCAATTTTGAAATGAGACTTTGTCCGATATTGATGACATTCCCCTCAGCCTTAGCTGTGCTTTGTGTTTTTGGCTGATGAGCAGATGTTAGCAATGTAAAATGCTAAACTAAGAAGAGAACATGTTAACAGAATACCTGCTAAACATTAGAGTGTTAATAACAATAGTCATATGGAGCATTTTACTAAGCTAAAGTCAACATTCAGACAGAAAGGCATTTATGTGTTTTGTTTGAGTCAAAGTTCAGTGTCTCTAATCAAGTAAGGTCAAGTCTGTAGGGACTATGAGTTCAGTTGTGCTCTCTCTCTGACGATTGCCTATACACTTAAAGTTAATGCTGAGACAAAAACGTAATGTTTGTAACCATGCCTGAAACAAAGGCACCAAAGGTACACAAACAAACGTTTTGTTCATTGAAATAAGTAGAAATAGTTTACTGGAATGTTTCACCGAGCCTGTATAATAAAAAAAGGAAGGAATACAAGTACATTAGTATATCTAGCAGCTGCTTTAAGTGCATCATTCAAATGCCTACTGTGTGCATCAAAAATGACATATTGCAGTGTTGAGTTCATTTTGACATAGAAGTTGGATGTTCCTCTGTAATTGTTGTTTCTAATTTGGGTTGTGTGTAGAGTTTTGGCTCAATGAGCCCAATTTCTAAACAAGTATAAATATAAAATATGCAGGTCTATTGATCTGGCTATAGCAAGGTCACGAAACAGACAGCTGAACAGGTGCATGTCAGGAATCATTTACTGTAGAGTTGTAGTATTTAACAAACTTCAACATTATTTTTGTAACATTTACCTCAGTAAAAAAAGACTGGAGAGTAGAGAGAGTTTTCCATTTTTATCAAGCAACAAGGGTGTTGACAGCCGCCTAGCTAGAAATGTCATGCAGCTTACCGGCTGGATGGCCACCTTCTAGTGCAAATACTTTTTATATGTCAAGACTGTCCACATGATGTCTGTACACGTTGAAAAAATCAGCTGCCAGCGTTGTTGCACACTGTAATGTAATGGATGAGTTAAATTGTTGTTTCTCCGATCACAAGAAAATGTTCAGTGACTGTTCAGACTTGCGTGGGCGACGGCTCAAAAGTTCAGCACGACTCTGCTGCTGTGGCATGTTTGTCACACATGGAGTTCAAGCTGAGTTCAAACCTCCTCACCTGGCTACTTAAGGCTTCCCTCACCTGCCCATATCTATTACTTCATGTTATTATCCTTCCTGTGTCACAGTCAAATGAAGTCGTCTGTTTTGTGTTTGTGCCCGGTCTTTGGGTGACAGACAGATGGCGGGCTGAAGGGCAGTCTGTTGTGGGTGTTGGACCACACTCGCACTTCCTTTGGGAAGAGACTGATGAGGAATTGGGTGAGCCAGCCCCTCACACACCCGCAGTGAGTACAGGAGACCCTCTCTCTAAAGGAGCTTATCTAGGCTTGACATTCAGTTTCACAGTGCCCCAAAATAAATCTGAACCCTAGGATTTCGTCTTCCTAGTGCTTTTTTCCTATGCTTTCACTGAAAGAATAGTCCTGAGCAACAGATGTGAAAGACTACAATGTTTATCATCTTCACTGGTGTAGGTTAAAAATAATGTGTATTGTAGGAGTGCAAGAAAATATCAATCCACTTAGGTGTTGTGATATTGTGTTATTGTTTTATGTTTTGAGATACTGAATTGATTCTCAAAACAGAATAATAACACATTTTGTTTTAGTTAATACTAGTCAACATGCAAACATTTGTTGTAGACGGTAGCTCAGTGACATAAATAAATATTGAGAGATTTTTGCCAATACACAGCCTATATAAATATATATATATATATATATATATATATATATATATATATATATATATAAACAGCATATATACTATTGTATATGGACAATATAACATTGTATGCAATCATTTTAGGTTTAATTACTTGGAACGACACATGTCTTTGATTCACTTCTGCATTATTGAGCTCCAATAGGAAATGTTTTAATTTGAAGAAAAAAAATGAATATCCCTATCATTATGATTTAAAATGATTGTGATTGTATCTTGATATGACATGAATGCAGCATTAATCCAAAGCTGTTTACCATCCTTTGAATAATTCCTTTAATTAAAAGTCAGTGTAGCACAAGGATGTTCTAGAGAACTTAAGACAGCGTTCATCATCTGAACATTTACTTATTGTTCAACCAGTTGAGCAGTGTTTCTTAAAAGAGGAACAACCGCTCTGCGAAAACCCTTAAAAAATGTTCAGGGGGTGATGTCATTAAATACAAATACAGAAATGTACACGCAACACTTTTTCTACAAACATCTCTGAGTTAATTTATTGCAGTACCGTTCCACTTCTCTTCTCTGCAACGTAATTCTATTATCCATATTTGGATATTGTGTTGGTATTTTGTGTGTGTGTGTGTTTGTCCCTCTCTCTCCCACAGTGCAGGGATTACAGTTGGGGATTGGGCACTGCCCTCAGATTATACAGATAGCTCCTCTTCAGAATTTAAACATGTATAAAACCCAGATTACACGCAGTCACACGAAATCCAAGGCACACAGGGCAGCAGCACATGACAACCAAGCCTTACTTTATCTGCTTTTTTCAGACTATGTTTTTCATAATATTAATTTGTAACCTTTGTGTCTTTGGCACAATGACACTTTCCAGGTTATGGGCCATTTGGATACAAGTTAAATTAATGGTATTAACACCAAATACTATTTCTTGAAAAATACTAAAATGTGACCTAGGTTATTATTTTTCTTAAAGTCATAAACACATTAAATACTACAGTAATACACATGAAATCCATCTCCAGAAAAGATAACCCAAAGATACTGTAATCGCTACATTCAAAGCTGGTTGGCTTCAATTAGTTCAGGAAACTGGTAAATCTAAGAACATGAACATAATTTGTGAAGTTAATTGCTCTAAATTCAAAGTTACACTGCCTTTCAATCAAGTCTAATTCAGCTCCCCAAAATTTGATTGATGAACATTTTTATATCTTTGACTATTTTAATTTCATCTTTTCTATAAACTCTCTGATTTTGTGTCTGATCTGCCTCTCTGCTTTCCTTCTGTCTTTTCCCCCATGAACAGGTCTCTCTCAGAGAGGCAGGATGCTGTGCAGGAGATCCTGGAGTCGCCCTCCCTCACTCTAAGTTCCATCAAATCCCTGCTGTCACATCTGCCCGATTTGGAAAGAGGCATCTGTAGCATTTACCACAAAAAGGTAAAATGCAATAAAAGGAACACACTCATCTTTTGCCCCACTGATCATATTGTTTTTTCTACAACTGGTTATCATTAACACAGCATCTGTTAGCGTTGTGACACAGATCAAAACCGTCAGAGAAAAAGATCACAACTACAAAAATCTGGCAAAGGCATCAAGAAGAGCAGACCTCCTTTTCCTGGACGTTATGCATACAAATGAAAACCAATAAAATGTTCTCTCCCCGACTCCGTCACCCCCTTTTCTCTTTCTCTTGCTCTCTATCTCTTTCTTTCTCTCTCTTTTTATGACATGCATCTTGATTAACAGCACAGAGCAGTCACCTCATTGGCACTTACCTGATTGTCTCACACAATCTCATTTCCCATCGGATCCATTTTTGAAATGTCAGATGGCTCTTTTGTGTGTGTGTGTGTGTGTGTGTGTGTGTGTGTGTGTGTGTGTGTGTGTGTGTGTGTGTGTGTGTGTGTGTGTGTGTGTGTGTGTGTGTGTGTGTGTGTGTGTGTGTGTGTGTGTGTGTGTGTGTGTGTGTGTGTGTGTGTGTGTGTGTGTGTGTGTGTGTGTGTGTGTGTGTGTGTGTGTGTGTGTGTGTGTGTGTGTGTGTGTGTGTGTGTGTGTGTGTGTGATGAGAGGGTCACTTTGATCTGAGTTCATGTTCAACTCTTCTGGCTCCTTTTTATATATTGTTAAAAGAAAACGATCAAATGAGAACACACACACACACACACACACACACACACACACACACACACACACACACACGTGTGAAGATAGATGTGGCTGTGTGTAATGGTCTGTGTCTCTATGGCTCCATTGACATAATGGGAGGGAGGGCATGCTCCTAGTCTCCAGTCGCTCTATGGGTTCATAAAAGAGCATCTCGGGGGCTGCTGACATGGGGGACCATTAGAACTGCAGCATGTGATTAATGCCATAAACCACTGTCAGTGTGACGCCCATTAACCTTTCAGCACTTGGTACGATACTCTGAAGTCACTAATGGCCATTTGAAGTCGATAAAATCGGAAATATTAGCTATGTTCTGAGCATTGATTAAACATTACCTTGATTGAATCGTAATTCATATTCGGTTTTATGTTTAAAGCTGCAACATTGACGCAAAAGAGACATAAAGCTACTATGTTTGAGATAAAGGACAGCTGTGTTTCTTATGTTGTGGATTGTCAGCAATCACTAGAAGAGCTCAAATACAGACAAAATTAAATGAATATTTAGTACCTTTGTTCATCGTCTTTTTATAAGGAGCAGTCTGCGCTTTTAATTCAATACACTTTTTGTCAAATCGAGCCAATCTTTCTCCAGAATCACATACTCCACCTTTAAAGTTTCCATTAACAAATATTTCTTGTTGGAATATCTTAAATTATGTAAAATATCAATAACTTTTAAAAGTTCAGACTAAATCATCTTCGAGATGCATTTGAATGACATTTGTCTCACATGTAATGCAGTGAATGGCTGCGATTTTAGCTTTTTCTAAAGACTTGCAGACTGTGCTGCTGCTAATGATAGTGTTTCTCAGAGCGTTGGCTGTAATAGTTCGTCTCTCTTTAAGCTTTGCTGCCAGACCCATCGCTGACGAGATTTAGAGATCTAATCTTTCTGACTTGCAGACTCCCCCAGTAACACAACACACACAAACATTCACAGAGGGAAACAGATCAAAATAGCTAGTATTTTGTTGGAGAATAAAGATGCTATTTCCAATATATAGTCATTTTTTCCAACGTCGACCAAAGATTGCTCAAACATTTATCTTCATCAAAAGTAATGCATAACTGTGTGTGTTCCAGTGTTCCACGCAGGAGTTTTACCTCATTAGCAGTGGTCTCTCCCGCCTGGGGCTGGAACTGCAGGCCTTGCTCCCAGCTATCCAATCACAGATCAGCTCTGCGCTCCTCCGAGGCCTCCTATTGGACACTCCTGACCTGCTGGCTCCCGCCCACAGCCACCTCAAGGTGCTCAATGAAAAGGCTGCCAAGTGAGTATCCAGCAGCATGAAACAAAATTATTTGTTAGTGAAAGAGGAGGGACAAAGTACTTTGCACGAGCAGCAATACAAACAAAGTATTGAGATAATACAGAAAACCAATGGCCTTAAACAAAACACTTTCATGTATAAGTGATGCATTTTTAGAGCAGATTACTTACTGTTGCTTAACAAAGTTTTGTGTGAAAGTCTTAAAGGTCCCATGTCATGGCCATTTCTACTGATCATAATTCCATTGTTGAGGTATACTAAAATAGATTTATATTGTGCAATTTTCCAAACTCACATTGGTTTCTCATACAGCATCTCTGTAAAGTATGTATATTCACTCTCTGTCCTAAACGGCTTGTTGGAGATCCTGCCCCCCCCTCCCTGTGAGCCCATTGGCTGTCTGCGAGACAGCAAGACACAGCGAAACCCAGCCCGAAACCAGCCTGAGCACACACACACACACACACACACACACACACACACACACACACACACACACACACACACACACACACACACACACACACACACACACACACACACACACACACACACACACACACACACCCGCAGCCTCGTAACGTCCCACCGTCTCAGGCGGAGAAATCAGCAGAGCTGCAGCTGAGAAAAGATTGAGTGTGTGTGTGTGAGGAAGTCCGTGGATTGGTCCATTTGGACCAATCCATGGACTTAACTCAACGGCTCCGCGGACGTAACGTAACGGCTCTTTACGTTACGTTACGTCACTATACTCAAATACGTCACTATACCCAGGAAGAAAACAATGGAAAAAGAAAAAATCTCCAACGAGACATTCTGGGGCAGCATAGACAGGCCTTTTCTGTGTTAGAGTTTTACTCGCTACAGGGTGTACTTTGAGGGTTTTTGACTCTGCAGACCGTTTACATGAAGAAAAACCTTCATAACACACAAGGGGACGGGTAATAACCGGAAAAGCATGACATGGTTTTTGACTTTTTGCTTTGAGGATTAATCTATACATTTAAAGGAGAAATTATGCTAGAACATTATATAGAACATGTTCATGCTTCAAATAAATACAACTGAAAAAAACTTGGTTTCTTAAAGATGTTTTAAATAAAAAAACGAATTCTCTGTAAATGGAGGAATTGGTCTATTTGCCTCTTCTATATTGGACTAATTTTATGTAATCGCTAACTCCAAAAAGTTTGATTGCTAAACACTTTTGTATATGGGTAAATCTATAATTAGTTTTATCAAGTTATATGAAAATCTGAAAAACATCAAAGTACCAACACTGCTGAAGAGGTGGACTGACCAAAATGTTTAATGTCTTAGAAACTCTCCGGTATTGTGTGTCTATCCTGCTAAACATGCGTACTATTAACTGTTACTGCTGTCACATTTGGATTCTGTTTTTCTGTATTTGTGGAGGTCGGGGAATAAGACAGAGCTGTTCTCAGATCTGTCCGGCTTCCCAGTGCTGCAGGAAAGGAGGGAGCAGATCCAGACTGTCATCAACGAGATTCAAGACCACCGCAAAGAAGTCCGGCTGACGCTGAAGACCCCGGCACTCGACTACACGAGCGTCTCCGGACAGGAGGTACGGCCTGTGTGTGTTTGAGTCTGAGAGTGACAGACAGGTGGGAGGAGAGGGATTTGGCTGAAAGACTGAGTCACAGAGATGTGTGTGTGTGTGTGTGTGTGTGTGTGTGTGTGTGTGTGTGTGTGTGTGTGTGTGTGTGTGTGTGTGTGTGTGTGTGTGTGTGTGTGTGTGTGTGTGTGTGTGTGTGTGTGTGTGTGTGTGTGTGTGTGTGTGTGTGTGTGTGTGTGTGTGTGTGTGTGTGTGTGTGTGTGTGTGTGTGTGTGTGTGTGTGTGTGTGTGTGTGTGTGTGTGTGTGTGTGTGTGTGTGTGTGTGTGTGTGTGTGTGTGTGTGTGTGTGTGTGTGTGTGTGTGTGTGTGTGTGTGTGTTGGTTTTAATCAAGGATTACGCATTATTTTGACCGTCTGCTCCCGCCTTATTTATCAAAGTCTTCCTCATCCTCCTTTGCCCTCAGTTTCTGATTGAGGTGAAGAACTTGCGGTCGTCCACTGTTCCACCTGATTGGGTTAAAATCAGCAGGTGAGCTCACTGTTGCAACACACATACGCACGCACACAAACACAACTGGGATGGACACACAGTCACTATCACTTGTATCCGTTTTTTTTAATTAAATGATAGTGGTATTTGCTTCTTGGTGTAGGACTAAACATAAATCACAGTTTTATTGAAACCATAATAAGTGCAATATTTGTATTGAAATATTTGTTGAAGGTCAAATATGTGTCTATATCTTTAGTGAATAAGGCATTGTGGTGCTGCAGAGATTTCAAGGTTTACTGTACATATCTTATTATACAAACTAAAAAAAAGATATCATTCATTTGGTACACTAAAAAACACACAATGATTGCTTTCATATTAAGTATATTCTTTTATGTAAATAAATATAATGATGCAAAATTTTACATTATCTGCAACATTGTGAATCATATTGCAATATCAATCCAAATAACTGCAATCCTATATTATTTCACTCCTTTTGTACAATAATGACAAGATGACATCCGTATTCAGAAAGCAACGAGCAGAGTGGAACTGATGGCTCCTATTCATTTCAATGAGAAACCGTTAACCACTCACAAATCCTTAATAAGGATCAAGCAAATGGTGGATCATTTATGTATTCAGGCAATGGTCAAATTAAATACATGGAAAATAGATTCTATGCGTTCTTTCGTTTTAGGGCAGCCCACAGCTCAAGACAAAACGGGTAACATCTGGTGTAAAAAAACTTTGTCTATGTATTTTCTAAACCCTTGCATTCTCTGCTCCTCTCTCCTCTGCAGCACCAAGGCAGTCGGCAGGTATCACTCCCCTCTCCTGGTGGAGCGCTACAAGAAGCTGCTTCAGCTCCGAGAGCAGCTGCTGCTGGACTGCCAGAAGGAGTGGACCAATTTTCTCGAGTATGACACAAAAACAGCTGAACCCAATCTCAAATGAAAAACTGTTAAAATATGTCAGTCTCTGGTTCAGAGAGAGGCCTGCACATCTCTCAGCTGGACACAATTATTTTTTCATGGTCAAGTGCATCAACAGTCTGATCAGAACATAGTATGCACTTACCTTAAATTACACTTGAAAACACTTTCTCTGTGTGTCTCTCTCTCTCTCTGCAGTCAGTTTGGGGAGCACTATCACACCATGAAAAGAGCTATTAGTCACCTAGCAACCATGGATTGTCTCTTCTCATTGGCTGAGGTGGCTAAACAAGGGGACTATTGCAGGTGATGTCCTCTCATGACGACTGTAAATACTGGTGTGAGAGATTGTATTTGTGTGTGTGTGTGTGTGTGTGTGTGTGTGTGTTTGAGTTTGTGTGTGGGACATTGTGTGTGTGTGGGTGTCCTGTGTCGTGTCCTATAGTCTCAGACAGGCTGTGTGTGGGAGTGTGCACCAGGCTCAGCAGCGTGCTCAGCCAAAACGCCAACATCTCTCCCACTCACTCACTCTCACACACACACACACACACACACACACACACACACACACACACACACACACACACACACACACACACACACACACACACACACACACACACACACATACACATACACATACACATACACACCTGCACTATGTCTTCTTCGATACATTTGGCCATCTCTAGACATGTTTTTGTGAATGTGTTTATTGCATTCAGGCCTGAGGTTTGTGAAGGTCAGCGGCAGATTATGATCAGGGATGGACGACATCCTGCGATTGACTTACTGATGGGAGACCACAACCAGTATGTGCCTAACCTCACCGAGCTACAGGTACACTAAAGGTGCCACACACACACACACACACACACACACACACACACACACACACACACACATTCGTAGTGCTTTGAACAAAGTTGAGCCAAAGCACATAGACGTTTGTTTGCTCACTAACCCATTGAGGCAGCTCTGTAACAAAGTTGTAACAGTACTCACTCACACACACATAAATGCACACTCACATACAGACTTGCATGGCACCACACACACTTCCTCGCACAGAGTGGGTGTAGGTTAATTTTGCAACAGAAGCACAAGCCAATGGGAAGTAGCCAAGCTTTTCAATCCACCCACCTCCTCAGCTGTGCAGGACAGAATGCACATATCTTATTCTGTCTCTCCCCTTGCCTTCTGTCTATGTCACTGTGGTTACTCCTCTCCTCTCCTACAGGGGGATGGCAGGAGGACTATGATAATCACAGGTCCTAATATGGGGGGTAAGAGCTCCTACATCCGGCAGGTGGCTCTGATCTGTGTGATGGCTCAGATGGGCTCCTATGTCCCGGCCTGTGAGGCCCGCCTGGGCATGCTGGACGGCGTTTACACCAGGTATGAACACAAGCAAAATCTACCTGTGAAATCTTAGGAGTTACACCTGGGTAAGGTTGATTTGGACCTTCTTGGTCACTGTTACGTTCCCTACTGGGCTAGGGGTACAAAGGGAAGTAACAAAACACAAAAATAACCGGGCGAGAGAAAAAGGAGAGGAAACTCTACTGAAGCCACAAAGTGATGTTTTAATGGACAAAAGAAAAAAGGGCTCACCAGCCAACTTGCAAAGCAAACTAAAATAAACAATACACGAAAAGGTCAACTGGAGCACATCTAACAATTCACAATAACACAGGCCTCACACAGAGACAGAGACATGATGCAGCCAGAGGAGAAGGAGAGAGAACACTGCAGCCTTCCTCAGGTCCTTTATAGAGGGCCTGATTGAGGATTGGGAGCACCTGGGGAGAGGCTGCACCTGGAGACAATCAGGCTGCACCTGGGGAGTCAGAGGGAGAGAGAGAAAGACACACACACACCCACACAAACACTACGGCACGTAACACCCCATAAAACCAAACAAGTGTTTGGCCACAGTTACCAAAAACACTCAGACTATTGGATATAAATCGTGAAAATCTCACCCACGGGACAGTACATCGGCCACCACATTCTCTGAACCCTTTAATGACGGGTGTCTACTGTTGTAGTCCTGCACAATCAGAGCCCATTGCAGGAGACGCTGATTGTGCTTGGACACGCTAGGGCAGAATATGAAGGGGTCATAACAGGTAAACACCACAATTGGCCAAAGGCTGGGTCCAACATGAATCTAACAGTCACATATTACATGATGAATAAGTCATGTTGAAATGTAATTTAGTGGGAATGCTGACACAGCATTCCCACTATCTGTTATGCTACGCACACAATTCTTTATTATTCCGCCGGGTTATATTTGCGCCACTTCTCCTCCCACATTGAACATTGCAGAAACTCCGTTTAAACATCAAAACGTTCAGCTCGGTCGGGAATCGATGGCTATTACTTTTATCATTCATAACTTTCATAATTCCAGAGATAAATCCCATAATACATCCCATTTTTAACATGGAAGTCAATGGAGAAACTCTTCAGACTTCAACAATCTTCATGCAACTTCAACTGCTAATTACTCCTTCTTCAACTGCTAACTGCTCCTTCATACTTTCACTCAGAAATCTAATTCCAACTTTAAAATGTTACACATCTGTCTGACATTATTTGTGTAACACAACTTTTAAATATGATTCTTACTTTTAGAGATATTAAACATTGTTCAGATCTTGGTAAAGAGGCCTTCTTTAGATGTTACAGTGCGTCGTTAGCTCAAATATAAACACCTGTGTCATGGAACACGATGATGTCATAACTCCAACTGACATGCTCAGAGCACCAGACTTCAGATAATGGTTAACGGTCCTGCCCTCAACAACTCTACGTCAATTATGGGGTGTCATCATATGCCGTTTCCATGGAAACGCATCCAGCCATAAAAGACGATGTCGCTATAACTCCTATGAAAATGTTCAAAAAGGGCTCAAATATCACATGTGTGCTAACAGTCCAGCCATGAAGACATCGACGGGACAGTTTTGAGATTTCTTCAAATGCCGTTGCCATGGTACACAATGCTCACCATGAAACACGGTTTTCTCAAATCTTCAGTGAAAATGCTCCAAACGGCCCAAAACTTCACAGGTTTGGTAACGATGCAGCCATCAACGCATCTAAGCGTATTATGGGATGTCATCAAATGCCGTTGGCATGGCGACAGATCATTCGCCATGAAGTTACTTCAAAAGTTTGCAGTTAAAAAATTCTGCTGCTTTTCCAAGCCTTTTTATTTTATTTTCTTCTCTTATCACACATTCAAGCCCCCAGTGTTCATGTATCATTTCAATCTAAATTATTCACTTTTTTCTTACACATTACATTTCAGCATAGCAGCTTAGCGTCAGCTTTTCAGCATAAAGCATTCCCACTAGCAATTTCTTCAGGAATTGAATTCTCTAGTTGTATCTATTAAGGCTGTCTTGGAGTGCCTTGGAAACATTCCTTATCTTAGCATCATTACAGTTCTATATTGACCAAACCTGAGTTGGTGTTTGTGGTAAAAGTGACTTTCAATTTCAAATATAAAAAACTACAAGGTTTTCCAACAACTTTGAATTCTTCCTTTGCATTAAAAATGAACTTTTAAGAAAATTCAACCGCAAAACACTGTCCCAAAAAGTTTTTGATAGATATTACAGTGAACACATTTTAATGGAACCACTTTCCTCTGAAGAACTTCTGACACAGTGTTAACTTTATTCTTATTTATTTTGATAGTTTGGTTGAATAAACTTCACTATGAATCCTTAAGCCGCTGAATTGGCTTCATGAGGCAGAGTGCATTTCACAGAAACATGATCAATGAGCAATCACTTGATGCAGCGGAACAAAAAAACAAGCACAGCCTGCTTGTATTTTCTAGATGACAAAAACATTTATGTTTATTTTTCTGGCAAGCATGTTAAAGATGAGACAATCATACATTATTAAATGCTTAGAAACAGGTTTAAACGAATATATAAAGCACATAAAGTGACACAACGAGCCACTGCATGTTTTTCATTTTACTCATAAACGGGTGCACAAACGCTCCCAGGAAGTGATGAGTTGCTGAGCTTCCAGCTTTGTCTCCGCCAACAGGAAGACCACAAAAGTGACCATGACAACGCAATTCAGATCATCTTTATTAGTGCAATTAAACAAAAATAGGTTGCTTGAGAAAACCTTAGGCCAACAAAAGAATCACACTTTTCCCCAAAACACCTCATTCACCTTGTTTCACCTTCATCGTCTGTGACAGGGTCAAGTTTATTCCTAGGACTGAGAATAATCCCTTCTAATCCCATTGTGTTCCTCCGCACACAGGAAGAGGTGTGTGAGGGAAAAAAGGATTAACAAGAGTTGTTTGACAAGGCCAGCGCTATTGTTCTCTCATAGTTCTGTACAGTGCAGCTCTCCCTATCGTAGGAACTGTGAGACAATAAGGCTTTGTTGGAGGAGGTCTTTTTTTCCCTGATGATGATTGTCCTCATTATGATGAGAGTAGCAGTTAGCTCTGCATGTAGTTTTCAGTTATAGTGAGGAACACAAGCCAATGCAATGTATGGTGTCTGTTATTCTGCTGCTGCAGCACTATGTGATTAGACCTAATGGCTTGCAGATGTGTGTAATCGTCTTTTCTGTGGGTTTGAGCATGTTCTTACGTATTAACCCAGTAGGTGCCAAAGACATGTCAGCACACCACAAGAGCGTGTGTGTTTTAAAGGTAATTAACCTAAAAGTTGGAAATCTACTAATCGTACTACATATAGTTTATCATCCTGTAACCTAGAAGTAAATATGTAGATATTCAAACTGATTCAAAATAATCAAAATCATGTCATTTGTCACAGAATAGTGGTCAAGTACTTACAAAGCCTTGCATCACATAGCACCTCAGCGACTGCCTTTCTTTTTATGTTCCAACAAGAACCCTTAGATCCTCCAATGCCCTGCTTTTAGAAATCAAGAGAGATCTTGGGAGGCTGCGTTCTGCTTTTACGGCCCTAAACTATGGAACAGCCTCCCCGTGGATCTTAGAACAGCAAACTCCCTTGAAATCTTTAAAAGCAAAATAAAAAGCTATCTTTTTAATATGGCTTTTAATTTGGGTTAACTTTCAATTCTCACTGGTATCAACAGTTCCTTCAGTGGGAAATCACATCTTTTAGTAGCATTGGGCACAAAATCTGAGAGAAAATCTGAATTGATCTGATTGGTCTGGCTGTGTTATGCCTTTTACAGTATACTGGCCATTCGATAGAAAGATTACAGGAAATAAGTGGAGACAGAGAGATCTACGAGTTACTTGCAACACAGTTCTTGAGCTAAGTATTTATGGAGGATGTTGGGTAGCTCTACTGTACATCACTAGGGTGCCCCAACTAAGGTGCTTTTAGAACAGGATATTTCAGATCAGGATATTTCTTGGGAAGAAATGTGCACAAACCAACATACTTATAGACTGGAAGTAATTATTGTCAGCTTTAGGTCGGTGTAGAGAAAAAGAGTACTTCAGAAAAGCAAAGCAGTACGTGTTTCCATGTGTGTCCATTGGTTTTTAAGTGGGGTCTATAAACATTTTAAGAGGTACATTGTCTTTCTTTTTTTACCTGGAAAAAAACAAGCATTTTAAAGAGCCAGTTAATGTCTACTGTAAAAAAGCACAGCCTCACAGAATCCACTGTCCTCGCTGCCTCTTCTCTTTCTAATTGGGCTAAGATCCTGAGGAGAATCTGTTTTGATAATAAGCACTCAATCAATTCCCACTGCTGTGTCAAGCGTGATACACGCAGCGGTGGGAATTGCTTCATCTTGTGTGTGTGAGAGTTGTTGTGTGTTTATGAGCAAGAGGGGAGACAGACATGGAGAGCCTCTGAGAGGAATAAGCAGACTTTGTGGGATGGGGGTAATGAGATGATGCGTAGGTGTCTAATAGGATGTCCTGTCGGAATTGATCCACATGATTGATTATCAATGACGATAAAGTGAATAATCTGAAGATTGGTTTTAAAGCTGTGTGGCTGCCTTCATAACTTTTTTTCCCCTGCCCACTCCTCTGCGCTACAGCACTTTTGACAAATATGCCAAACAGTGATTTTAGCATTATTTGGTGCGTACCATAGTGACCCTGCTGTGTGTGTTTTCTGGCGGAGGACTGAAACATGTATATGTGCAGGTATGCAGTGTGTGTGTGTGTGTGTGTGTTTTATTGTGTGTATGTGTGTGTGTTTTATTGTGTGTATTGAGTCCTGAAGGTTATAGAGCAGATTCTTCCATCCCTTCATGGTTGTTATGGAAACAGCTAAAGGAAACTGTAAAACTGTGAAAAGGACCTTTAACGACCGTGGACTCGCAGCAGTGATTATACCGTGTGTTTCTTGAGGATTTTAAAAGTTCCCCGCCCATCAAAAATGCAATGAGAATTTATTTTTCAGAAATGTGGCTTAAATTAAAAAAAGGACCTGAGGGTTTTTTGCCAAGGGTCTTGAGATCCAGACCTCGGTGGGTGTTGTAGAGTTTTTGGAAATGTTGCATCCAAAATCCACTTGTTCCTCAGAGCTTTTGATCCAAACACTAATGGCACATTTCCAGTACAGCGGGTAGCCCCGTTTAAGCGTCCTTAATCGTCCTCAAGCGGCCAGGACAGTTTTTGGTGGCCTTTCCATATAGCGTAGCACCGGCTAGCGGGTACTTTTCCCCTCTTATTCCGGCCCCATAAAATCGTGGATCTATCAGGCCAGGGCCAGGGCTGAACTAGTGACGTCAACACTCTCGACTGCTGATTGGCTTCTGCAGATCGTCTTGCTATACGCAGCCTACTTTGAAACATCACTTTCCTGCTTGCTGTGATCACTTTCCTTCTTGCTGTGATAACAAGCCACACACCAAGAAACAAGTAAACGATCGCTTCCACATCCTCTATTGTTTTGTGAGTTGTGTCGCATTGAAGATGACGCCACTGCAGTTTTACCCAGCGTCGCTCTGCCCAAAAAGCCCGCCAAAAAGCCTACACTGCGTTGCTACCCCAGGTCCTAAACTGTAATGGAAATGCGCCACGACCTCGGACGGCCAGCGAGGCAGCCCGAGGCCTGAGCGAGGACGCTTAAACGGGGCTACCCCGCTGCAGTGGAAATGTGCCATTATATGATGGACCAACTAATTACTTAGATTTTCTTGCTGCAGAGATCAATTTAATGTTTTTTATGTAGCATTATTCTTTATTTGGATTTCCTTTATCTCTCTATATCTGGTTGCTAGTCCTCTGGTGTTCCCATGAAATAAAGAAAAACTGCACTTTTAAATCACACGGCATCAGTGGAGCAACAAAGGTAAAGCAAATTAAACAGACATAAAAAACAAGTGAGTTTAAAGTGACTCTGCGAATCAAATAGCCTCAGTACTGACGGTAAACAACAAACAGTGGCATATATATGTTTCTGATAATATTGACCTCAGTTTAAAATGAAGTTCAAAAATAACATATTAAACAGAATTATTTATTTGCATTCGAAGAAATGTATCAATGGGAAGCCTTCTTTCTCTAGATTAAACTGGAGGAAATGCAGAAGGGTGAGAAGGGTTGTGAGGCCAACACTGAACAGGATGCAAATCCTCTAAGTATCAGCTGTTCCTTCTAACATTTGATTTTGAAGGTTGTGTCATGTTTGTAAAAGTGAGTTTGACGTTGTGTTGTGGCTTTTTGTTTTGATTGAACACATTGGAGTGTTATTCTGGTCAATCGGAGCAACAAGAGAAACCAGGGCCAGAAAAACACTTGAAATGTGGCTGACAAGGTTTTGTTGTGACGTGATGATAAATGGACTCTATTTTCAGAAACAGTGTATTTGGCGGGAAGGCAGGACTCAATGCAGAGCAGCAGGACGCCCAGCTGGTGGAGCGAGTGTGTGTTTTTGCTGTACATCCGCTCATCAGAGGACGCACAGAGTGTGTGAACAGAGCTCTTCCTTTTCATCTCACTCTGTCCGTCCTTCCTGCGACGTAGTTTAGATCTGATTGTAATAATTTCCCCTGACACACACGCACTATAAATTGGCTGATGAAATGCAGCAGCATGTGTGCCATGCCCCCCTCCTGTGTGGTGTGTGATGTAACCATGGTAATGTAAGTTCTGCAGGCTCCTGTCGGTAGTTCATTGATAATATGGCACTATATTCAAGGACAAACAGGACAGGAAAGACAGATTTAGAGGTGAGAAAAGCTGACTGGCAGATAGATTTGGCATCTGTGCTCCAGCTGGAGTCCTTGCTCTGTCAGACAGTCTGTATCTGTGGAAGAGCTCTCAAACGGGCTCTGAGGCTTGTGAAGAATTCAACATGTTGTCGTATCTCTGTAATCGGTAAATCTCCACTGACATTTGTAATCGACAGGTGGCAACGTCAATAATGTTCAAGGTTGTGTTATTCCACAGTAGGAGTCTTTTTGATTTTCAGTCATCAGACATAAATTACCGCTCAGGCGACAGTGTAACAGCATCTACCATAATTGTATCTAAAATGAGTTTATCAATACATGCATTTAGGGATGTCTAATACATGTATTTAATGTGTTGCTTCTCATAGCTGGGCCTAACGCAATACATTTTTTGTATATATGTTTATACTTTTATTTTTTAAAGGCCACTATAGCTATAAAATGCTCATGATGACTCAACAGATTATTGGTTTTCTGTTAAGCTATTATGGACTAATGATGATGGTTTGAGTGATGGCATGCTCTTCCTGTGGTCACTTTATATTTACATGTATTTTATTTTATTTGTGTACCTGACTGAATAACCTGGCTCAATCTGAGTACACTGAAATGTGTAACCAATGTCACTTATTTAGAATTTAAGGAATTGCGAAGTAGACTTGATTCTTTATCCTGGTTTTTCTTCTTTGTTTTGGTATACAAAAATAACCTACGGTTCTATTTCGTATATGGCTTCGCCCTCTAAGGCTATCGCTATTGGGTAATCCCCCTGCGCACCCGCGCAGCACTGAAACACTTGTAGTCCACGCCCACCCGCAAGGTGGGCCCCACACTCTGGCTTCCTTCCGGTATAAATAGGAAGGAGGCCCGACAATCTGCTCCCTCTTTTCTTCAGCAAACCACGGCAGTTACTGATGCACAGAACCATTAAACATCACGAAATTGTCCGTCATGTGGCTCAGGATATATCATGAGCTATGACCAGCACGCAATGTGCGAATCCTGCCTGGGGCCAGAGCACGCTGACGCGGCTCTCAGCCAGCAGGTCGCTTGCTCACATTGTGCCCGTCTCCCATCAGCCGACAGGAAGCGAAGAGCAGACGCTCTAGCTGCTGCGGCCGACGAGGACGATTGGCCCGTCCAGGAGCAAGTTGACGGCAGCATGTCCCTGAAGCCGAGTGCCGGGCAGGAGTCGGACGACTCCTACCCCGTCTCCCTCCATGGTTCACCGTGCGGTTCTCCCCTCCCTCCTCTCCCCCGAACGGGGGAGACAGAGTCGGAGCAAGGGGCTGGTTTGGCGGCCGAGCACGCGGTCCCCTTCTCCGTCGCCACAGGACGGCGCCCTACGTTGAGCTCCCCAGTATGTGTATGTCGCCCGCCAGGCCGACCGGGTGCAACAGTGTGCCTTTCAGGCGGCGGCGAATATCATCGCGCTGCTCTCCAACTCGGTGGTGACACTGGTAGAGCGGTCCACCACCGAGGCAGAGGAAATCAGCAAGGCGTCCAGCACGGCGCTCACTCTGTGCGCGTCCGTCGCTGTCTCCCAGGCGAGGATTTCCGCGTGGGTGACACAGATCCAGCGCCACCTGCAGCAGGCGTATGTTACGGAGACGGCCAGAAAAGTGCTACTGGACGCTCCAATCAGCCCGTACGGGCTGTTCGGACCCCAGTTCCACGCCATGGTGGAGTCCATGAAGACGGCCGCGGAACAGGCGGACGGCATTCGCCAGCATGTCAGCTGACTCCAGCCTGCTGAGCGCTCACAGCGGCAGCAGCGCCCGCAGCAGTCGCGGCATCCACGCCGGCCACAGGAGGCCGCAAGCGGAGAGACGCCCACAGCAACCGCCTCTGCGTCAGACTCGCCCTTCGGCGGCTGCAGGGGCTCCGTCCCACGTCTCCGCTCCCCCGCCACCCCAGAGACAGGGTCTCCCGGCGGCGAGTCAAAGGGGAGTGAGGCTCCCCCGCTCCTGGTCTGCTCCGCGAGAGCCTCCGAGGAAGCAGAGCCGGTAATTAAGCCGGCTGCCACTAATCTGTTTATTAAGTAGACAGCAGGTCCCCCTGCAGAAGCCTGCTGGTTTTAACCCATCGGTTAATAACCTGCAGAGCTCGCGGCATTCCTCCGTCCGAGATACGCCTCCTACACACGTTCATAATAACCCATGAGCTCCGTTATAACGCCTCATGTGGACAGCACTGCACACACCTCCACTCATCCCCTGAGCGTGTACACGCCTCATGATGACAGCCGGAGTGAAACGCAGCGTGTGGAGGCTTCCTCGCAGCCCTTTCGCCTCACGGGCAGCGGCGGCGATGGCAATGGCGTGGCTCGTCACCATGACGACCAGCACAGCACATCACAGAGAAGCCAGAACGGGGAATGAGCAGTATTCCAGGCTGAGTGCCCCCAGCGGCAGCGCCACGGCGCCTAGGGCTTGCTGCAGAAGCCTGGTGGTTTTAACCTATCGGTTAATAAACTGCAGAGCTCGCTAATTAAGCCGGCTGCCACTAATCTGTTGATTAAGTAGACAGCAGGGCTCGCTGCACAAGCCTGCCGGTTTTAACCTTGGTTAATAACCTGCAGAGCTCGCGGCATTCCTTTGTCCGAGATACGCCTCCTACACACGGTCATAATAAACCCATGAGCGCCGTTAACGCCTCATGTGGGCAGCACTGCACACACCTCCATCCATCCCCTGAGCGTGTACGCGCCTCATGATGAGAGTTGGAGTGAGACGCAGCGTGTGGAGGCCCCCTCGCAGCCCTTTCGGTCCAAGCACACCTTGGGTTGCCTCACGGGCAGCGGCGCAGAGGCTCTGGCGTGGCGTGGCTCGTCACCATGACGACCAAAAACACATCTCGAGCATGTGCGCCCGCTCTCAGAGTTTTTCTCAGAGTGGCAGCGCGTGTGTCTGATGGACAGATGGATGAGCAGGCTGATCAGCAGAGGATACGTCCTGCAGTTCGCCTCTCCCCCCCCCCCCCCCCCACAGTTCAATGGGATACAGGAAACACTCCTGTTATCCCAGAAGCTATTTCTTGCGCTCCAATCCGAGCTGCTGGAACTCCTGTTGAAAGAGGATATTTCAAGGGTTCCTCAAAGGGAGGAAAATTAGGGGTTTTCACTCCCGTTATATTTCTAATCCCGAAAAAGACTGGGGGAATGAAACATCCTCAATCTGTCAGTATTCCACATGCCGACGATCAAACAGGTGCTGGAATGTTTTCACCAGGACGACTGGTTCACTTCCACCTGAAGGATGCATACTTCCACGTACCCATCATCCCAAAACACAGGAAATTCCTGCGTTTTCTCATTTCAGGGAATATCAGACCAGACAATCGTCTGCCGTTCGGATATTTCCTGGCTCCTCGCATTTTTGTGTAGAGAAGGCTGTAGCCACTACACAGAGGAGGGATGAGAGTGTGGTTTTCTCTGGACGACCTGCTATTTGCTGGCTCGCTCCAGAGAGGAGGTCGCTTTACAGACGGTACATCTCGTATCGCACCTTTCAAAGCCTGGTTTTCATAATAAATTGGAAGAAGAGCTGTCCTCTTCCCTCTCAGACAATCGTTTATCTGGGAGTGGAATTAAACTCAGCCAGCATGAGAGCGCGGCTCTCGCGGCAGCGAGTGGAGGAACTGACAGCTCTCCTCCGGCGTGTCACAACCCACACAGCCCTCTCCGTGACGCAGCTGCTCTGCGTTGGCGTCAGCTGGTCACGTGATGATACCCCTGGGTCTCTTCCAACAGGGGGACTCCAGAGGTGGTTCATTCGCTGCAGAAGCCTGCTGTTTTTAACCTATTGGTTTATAAACTGCAGAGCTCGCGGTATTCCTCTGTCCCAGATATGCCTCCTACACACGGTCATAATAATCCACGAGCACCGTTATAACGCCTCGTGTGGACAGCATGCACACACCTCTCATCCCCTGGGCGTGTACGCGCCTCATGATGAGAGACGGAGTGAAATGCAGCGTGTGGAAACTCCCTCGCAGCCCTTTTGCCTCACGGGCAGCGGCGGTGATGGCGTGGCTCGTCACCATGACGACCATTACGGCACATCACAGAGAAGCCTCTCCCCCCCAGCAGTTCCATGGGATACAAGAAACACTCCTGTCATCCCAGGAATAGTGTCTTGCGCGGTTTTTACTCCGCAATTTTTCTACATCTCTGAAAAAAAACGGGGGAGTCGCCCCGTTGCTGTACAATCAATGTGTTGATTCGCACAGACAACAGGCCACGGCTATGGAAGCAGCTTACCTCAATCGCCAGGGAGGAGTACGATCTGCGCAGCTTCTGAACTTAGCCAGGCGGCTGCTGTTCTGGGCGCGCACACACGTTGCTCTCATCAGAGCAATGTATATTCCCGGCGAATTTAACAGAGGGGCTCACAGAGCGCAGCAGCCGTGTTATGCGAGGAGTACGGAGACTCAGACCTGTGTCACGCGCACTGGCGCCTCAGTGGGATTTGGCTTTGGTGTTAGGCGCACTAAAGCAAAGCCCCATTTGAACCTTTAGACCAGGTTACCCTTAAACTGTTGTCAGCCAAAGTAGTGATTGAGTCTGCTCTCTCTGTGGCTCCGTCATGCCTCCGGATCCAAGGAGATGGCAGTTCAGCTGTTTTACGCCCTAACCCGGCTTTTATGCCAAAGGTCATCACAAGCTCGTTAGAGTCATGAGTAATCACCTTGGATGGCTTCTTTCCCCCTCCTCACAGGTCGGAGGAAGAAGCCGCGTCTCATCTCCTCTGTCCTGTGCGCGCGCTGTCTTGCTAGTGGCGCGCACGGCTGCCTTGCGCCTTGCTCAGCGCCTGTTTGTGCACTATAGAGAACGCTCGTTCGGGCAGCCTCTGTCTGCACAACGGCTGTCACACTGGCTGTGTGAAGCTGTGTCACAGGCTTATGTCTCCTCATGGGGTGGATCGCCCAGAGAACATCAATGCGCACTCCGCCAGAGGAATTTTCCTTCTCCACGGCTTTGCACGGAGGAATGTCAGTGGAAGATATTTGACCTGCTGCATCTTGGTCTTCCCCCTGTTCATTTATTAAATTGTATTTGAGGGATGTCTCCCATTCCTCTCTGACACACCCTGTACGGAGTGTCTTGTCAGAGTGAGTGACGTCAGGGATCCAGCTGTGCGCCTCTCTCCTACCTCTCGGAACGCGGAGAGCGGCCCTTTTTCCCTCTTATGAGAGGGATGTTTCCTTTTTTTCCTCTTGATACATTTTTGGTAGGGAGTGTCTTGTCAGAATGAGTGACGTCAGGGATCCAGCTAGGCGCTCTCCTGCCTGTCTGCACGCAGAGAGCTGCTGTTCCCCCTCTTTTTGTCACTGGACAAAGTATGACCTTCGTCTCTACTTTTCATAGCGGCAGGTATGTATTGTTCCCAGCCTTCGTCCCCTCATGGAAAATATTCATGTAATGCTATATTCCAGTGACGGTGATGCGCCATTACGCATGGCACAACAGGCATGGGGTGTTATTGAGCAGATGTGTCTGTGCTTCTAGTGCCGGGCGGACCCAGTGGGGCGCAGACTAGATCATGCTTCGCCCTTAACCCAATAGCGATAGCCTTAGAGGGCGAAGCCATATACGAAATAGAACTGAGGTTACCTACTGTAAGCCCAGCTTCTATGAGTAAATAGCGCAGCCTTCTAGGCGCTGGGCGCCACTGGCTCTACGAATAGCTGAAGAAAAGTTATTTGATATGGGAGCAGATTGTCGGGCCTCCTTCCTATTTATACCGGAAGGAGGCCCGAGGATGGGGCCCACCTTGCGGGTGGGCGTGGACTACAAGTGTTTCAGTGCTGCGCGGGTGCGCAGGGGGATTACCCAATAGCGATAGCCTTAGAGGGCTGCGCCATTTACTCATAGAAGCTGGGGTTACAGTAGGTAACCTCAGTTGTAGTAGTTACTCTTTGTCACTTTTTTCACACCCGTCCTTTTCAATTTCCCTTTTTCTTACAACTTCGATAGTTTAGGAGGAAGAGGAGGAGGAGCAGCAGCTTCAGGGATTGAAAGATTGTGTGATCTGATCTCAGCATCATAACCTGTTACCCTTCGACTGTTTTCTGATCTCTGATCTATGTCTTGGTGTGTTTATTAGGATGGGGGCTTCAGACAACATCTACAAAGGCCGAAGTACATTCATGGAAGAGTTGACTGAAGCCTCAGAGATCATTTCTCGTGCAACCGACCGTTCATTGGTGATCCTTGATGAGCTGGGACGGGGCACGAGCACTCATGACGGTATTGCCATCGCCTATGCCACCTTGGAGTACTTCATCAGAGATGTAAGTTTGTGTTTGTTTGAATGGATTCTTTTTACTGATGTCATGGTCATACACACAGATTTAAATATTGTAAGAAGCGAAGAAAAGGAATGAGAGGGAAGACACAGAGGACATCTGGGTTACATTGTGGTGCCCGAAATGAAAAAATAATGTGAAATACTCCCTGTTGTCATACAAACACATACTGTATTCATCCGCCTGATTTGTTGGATCTCAACGCAAGCCCAATTAACCATTGAGCTGATGGCCTCGAGGTGTGTGTATGTGTGTCCATGCAACTGTTTGATAGTATGTGGCTGTGTGCTCTGCAGTATGCAGTGATCGTTTGTTCTCATAGAGAAATACGAGGCTCCAGAGAGGCCTTTAGCAGCAGAGCAGCTCTTGAGAGCAGAGGAGGCTTGATCTATAATGTTAATATTCTGGGGGAGAGAGAGAGAGAGAGAGAGAGAGAGAGAGAGAGAGAGAGAGAGAGAGAGAGAGAGAGAGAGAGAGAGAGAGAGAGAGAGAGAGAGAGAGAGAGAGAGAGAGAGAGAGAGAGAGAGAGAGAGAGAGAGAGAGAGAGAGAGAGAGAGAGAGAGAGAGAGAGAGAGAGAGAGAGAGAGAGAGAGAGAGAGAGAGAGAGAGAGAGAGAGAGAGAGAGAGAGATTCATTCACACATTCAAGACCGATGACGGGTTGTCCAATCTTCATCTTTGCACTCTCAAGGGATCATATGTGTCCGTAGGCGTTGGTGCCTTTTGCTAATGATATGTTTCCTGCTTATTTTTGTCAGCCATTGTTAAAATGTTGAGTTCAAAAATCAGTATTGTCCAATTTTAGCAATCGAAGCCAAAGAGAAGAGAGCAAAAGGTGCTGAGGTTTCAGTATTTTACGAGAGAGGCTGGGTGTTCTGTTGGGATTATAAATCCTGCACAGTCAAATGTGTTGCAAAATGTTGCACATCTCCATATTGACAAAACAGATAAGTAGTATCCCCAGAAAAGGGGGGTGCTTGTGTCATTGAAGGGGTTATTAGTACCCACATTGGAAATTCAATCATTGTTGACTTGCAGTAGTTGTTGGTGCCAATTTATATTAAACAAACAATGAAATACTGTACGCAACGCATAGAGCACTCATTATTACAGTTTGACTTGCGTTGTGTGCTTGAGGTTGTGGCATCAATTAGGGCACACAGCTGTTCATTTTCTAAGCTGGTAACAGCTGTAAAGTATAATCTACATACAAATAAGGCGTCCTCTTTGTTTTATGGTATGTTTTCCAAGGTAATCCTATTTGTATCAACATAATCAGTGAACATAAATTGCAGATGTATACTTTAATTTCCACATATTACTACATAGTTCTACAATATATAACAACAATAAACATGTTAAAAATATGTTCATACAGTATACAGTAGTGATAAGATTTATATTAAAGCTGAAAACAGGATTGTTTCTCAAAATGTACAGTGTAATACAGTAAGGATGCCATTATTATGCTAGCTATACTTAAAATAAAAATAAATCCTTTAAATACATGTAATATCAATTGTGACAAATGTATTTAAAACTGCAATTCATATTTTTAATATTGGACTTGTAGACTCCCTATGTTGCTCTTTATTTGCGTGATATGAATACAGACAGTTTGCTAATGTTAACAACAGGGACGTGCACAGGTACGGGCTAATGTTGCCCGGGAAACGGCCCGTTCGGCCTTTTTGGCTGACCTGTCCCTCTGGAGAGAGCAAGAGTTTATTTTATTTTTTTCTGTTTTTCTGTCATCATGATAAGCCCAGTATTGTAGCGTCTCGCTGTGGGAAACACACTTTGTCAGCGCTGTCATCTGCCGGTGTGTTAAGACCACCTCAGTGTCGGATTTTCCTTTTGGAAACTTGATTTTGAGTTGTCTCATGGCAGTTAGGGTATAAGGGACAAACCAGGGGACTTTACTTCCTCTTGATACCGTCGGTTATTTACAAAAGAACACATAAATATAGCCTACTTGTTGTTATTGTGCTTCTGTCTTTCTGTGTCCTTTCATCTGTAAACTCCCTCAACGGGGCCGCTCGCTCTCTTTTCTTGATCGCCCTCTCACGGGTGAACAGTTCACTGCCCCGCTTCATTGTAGGATTTCTGCCATGTCTCTACCACTTCAGTTTGACCATCTCTGTTACTAAGTTATGGAATACTAAATAAATAAGTAATTGTACCTTACTCATAAAGAATGATAAGAATAAGAATAATGCGTATTGAACTGGTTTCATTAACAAGTGAGTTTATTTAAGGTAATTAGTTAGAAGCCCTATTTTATCAGTACAACACACAGCACAGCAGTTACAATGGTCTGGTCAAACTACATTAGAACAGAATTGTCCTCATGTTGTCTTTAATAGTTACTAACATTAGGCATTTTAATGAGATATGGACCGCAAAACAAAAAATGTCCCTGGTTTTCATTTTTAAAATCAAGTCACCGAATGCAAGTAGTCGCCTTAGCTTATTTTGTTATGAGATGGGAATTACTGTTCAATTTAGTTGATGTAATAATCGTTTGGTTTCTTTTACATTAAAAACAACAAATTACAATTTTCAAAAGGTCTTATGTTTTTTATCGGGGGGAGGCCCTTTTTCCAGTTTAGAGCAATAGCCCCTCCAAATGTCTGTGCACGTCCCTGGTTAACAACATCCACTTTAAAGGGGAGGTTGTGCATTTAGCCTTTTAAGATTCCCTCAAGTGGCCTGACATTCCTTTACTGTAGCTTTAAAACTTGAATCAGGATAAAATAAAATAAGAGTTTTGCATATCTGCCAAGCTGGACACCAATGCCGATATATCAGTTAAATCCACCTATGGATTGCAGTCTGCAAGCCGCACATAACAAAAGAAAAACATGCTTACAAATGTAGTTGTAAAGAGGTCTAGTGTTCTTTACAGCTGTGTGTGAGCCCTCCAGGTTGTAGCTTCTCTGGGGAAAAGGATTTATCAACTCCCATGTTCCACCTTGACCTTGGTGAACATTACATTTTGCACTTTAGGAACTTTGTTTTCCTGGCTGTAGTAAATAAGCACCTCACCAGCTATTGTAACGGCTGATGATGCACAAACCGTTGATCCTCAGTTTGGGGCGTCCTGTAGTGGGAGGATGAGCCCCAGGGTGCAGCTCCCCCTTTGGTCCTCACTGTCAGATCCCATTGATGTCATTTTACCACTAGAATATCCTTACTTTCTCACTGATGCCTTCAGGGTAATTTTCAAGCTGTATCCAATCTCTGACAGCTGGAATTTGTTTATTTTCTGTTTTCCAAAGTCTTAGTCAAAAAGCTCTAAATTGCCCTGAGGTTCCCCTTGTTCAAATATAGATGAATAAACATGTATCTTTGAAAACTCCTTCCAGTGATTTGCCAGTTCCGCATTAATCTTAGGACAGAATCTCAGGGGTTATGTAATCCTGCTGGAAAACATAGAACGCAAATGTGTAAGTAGCAACTAATGCAGCAGGCAGCTGCTGCAGGAAGGAGCTCTCTAACTACCTGTTGTATAACACCATTGATTTGTTAGAAAAGCCTTGCTATAAAGAAAGACACAAACAAGAAGTTATGCTTTGCAGCAAAAGGCCTTTTCAGTACGGGCAGACCTGCAGAGTCTGTAATGCTCTCTCCTCCTCCTCCTCCTCCTCCTCCTCCTCCTCCTCCTCCTCCTCCTCCTCCTTTCCGGACTCAACTGCTCACGTCAAAAGTCAGACTACTCCTCCTTTGACTCGGTTGTTATAGTTACACACCTTTCCCTGTCCCCTAGCACTCACCTGAGAGGTAGTTAAGAATGTAGATGGGTTTCATAACACCACTCAATAAAAGAGACAGCCTTGACGCAGGAAGAGAAAAAGAAACAGAAAAGCAGAGAAGAGACGATCACGAAAAAACAGGAGCTGCTTCTGTCAGAAGTTGCTGGGTTTTAATGTGAAATCGATATGGGTCAGCACACGGTTTGTTGCTTCAGTACGTGTTTCATTCTCATTCTAGCCGTGATGTTACCTCATACTGTCCTCTTCTTTAGCCATTACTCACTCTCAGACTCACTTGGACTCTCACTTTTATTCACGCCAACAGCAGGTCCTGCCGTTAGCTTCACACAGAGCTCATCACTACGCATCGCTCTCTACTTGTACAATGACTCAGGCCTGAAGGTGACTGCAATAACATTGTAATGCTGCACTGTATAAACAAGCAGAATCAGGCCCAGCTTTACACTTGCCTCACAGGAGAACTTGTACTCGCTAAAACGTACTTTTGGTTGCACACTAATGGGTGCATTTTCAGTAGGATGTTTCGCTCCGTGTGGGCGTTAATGGTCTGTTATGCTCACCCTGATGCACAGAGCTCCTAAGAAGACCCACGTGTGCTCCACTGCACTCTGCACTGCTCCGTTTCTGCACTGTTATACATACTGCACATGGGAGAGATACTTGTCAGTTTGCTTTCAATTCGTTGTGATTTCATTGCTTTGTATTTTTCAGCTCTTGCATGTTCAATGGTGAGAATTGTGTTTCTCCATTGCATGCCAAACATGGTTTGGAGTGTGTGGGTGGGGACCACAGACAAGGATATAATAGAATCAAAATGGGAAAAGTTACAAGATGATACAAGAAATATATTTTCTACCACCGGTTTATACTTCTATGATTGAACTCAAATCTTAAAATACTGGATAATTTAAGCCCTTATCATTGCACCCAGGATATTACATTACATTACATTACATTGCATTTAGCTGACGCTTTTAACCAAAGCGACTTACAATAAGTGCGTTCGACCAAGAAGATACAAACTTGAAGAAAACAGAATCATATAAGTACATCAGGTTTCATAGAGCCAAAATATTTCAAGTGCTACTCAACTTTAGATAAGCCAGTCCTTTATTAGTATATAAGTGCTTTGTTAATAGTTCTATCGCTCGAAGTGGAGTCGAAAGAGATGAGTTTTCATTCTGCGCCGGAAGATGTGTAAGCTTTCTGCTGTCCTGATTTCAATGGGGAGCTCATTCCACCATTTTGGAGCCAGGATAGCAAACCCAAGTGTTTTTGCTGATGGGAACTTGGGTCCCCCTCGCAGTGCGGGTGCAGCGAGCTGTTTGGCTGATGCAGAGCGGAGTGCACGTGCTGGGGTGTACGGTTTAACCATGTCCTGGATGTAGGAAGGGCCAGATCCATTCGCAGCATGGTACGCAAGTACCATTGTCTTGAAGTGGATTCTAGCAGTTACTGGAAGCCAGTGAAGGGAGCGGAGGAGCGGCGTGGTGTGGGAGAATTTTGGAAGGTTGAAGACCAGACGAGCAGCTAGATATATTTCTAATCAAATAGAAGACTTAATATAACCTAAAGAAATGTTTAGCACTTATGCACCCATCATTGACCCTTACTCAAATAAGCTAAGCCACTTAGAAAAGAGGATTAAGTCTCAGTCAAGGTCAGTGACATACATGCAGGCATCAATTCCATCAAATCTCTTCCTGTCACACACTCACACAGCACCTTGGTAAGAGCCTTGTTAGTTGTGAGGTGAGAACACAAAGGGTCTCTACTTGAGTCAGAATTGGATTTGTTTCTAACAGGATAGAGAGAAGTAACAAGACAGAAACACAGCAAGATTGGAGTTGACAACTGCAGCCTCTGGATCAGATTTTTCGAGTGGAAGCAAACCTGTGTCTTGAACAACATATCTCTACAGGTGTACAGCGAAACAGACATCAATTTGGAGCTGATAATCAGAGGCATATAGGAGAGGAAGAGGTAGGCAAAGTGACAAGATACAGAGAAAGTGTTATCCGTCGGCTTGTGACCGAGAAACCTGAGATGCTGTTTTGTCTGAACCTTCGTGTCCAGTGAGCTGAACACACACCCTGTCTCTTCTGGACTCAGCCTCCTTTATGTTTGAGCGCTCCAAGCATTCCTCTATCTGTTTATAAACATGTAGAACATTTTAGCTTACATTAGGAGTGGATATTTATAGATGTTCCTCTTTTTTTCAAGTCCCGGACTGCCACTATTCATAAGCAGTGAGGCAGAGCAATGTTCCAAGATTCCCTCACCCCGTTTTAACAATCTTCCAATCATATTTTCATAACAATAAAGATCATACACGCCATTTATCCTGAATTGTAATTTTCCAGCATTTGACTTGATCTTCATCAGTTTTCCTTTTCCTTGTCAATTAACTGAAAGCTGCACTCATCTGTATTTTTAAGTTTACATGTTTATAAAATGATGTTTCTTGTAGTGGAAAACCTGCAAAGAATAATGAAATGACTCTTTAGCTCCTCATCAGACTGTTTTGGTGTCTTTCAGGTCATTGTCTTTATTTGTTAAATAGTGATACATCCAGGACAGTAACACATATTCAAATGAACGCTAATGTTGCGTCATATCTGTGTAAATAAGCCATTGTTTGTGATAGTGTTTACCACAAAGAAACGAAAGGTAAAAACATCAAATGTTGTCTTTAAACTGTTTCTTCAATTGAACCAGACATTTAAACTTCGATGTGCATCTTGATTTAAAAGGAACTTTTGTAGTTACCGACTAATCGATTAATTGACTAATTGTTTCAACACAGATTTCATCAGAACATGGGGCTCCGCAGAACACAGCTGTCAGCTCACCCAAGGGTGGTCTTGTAATGAGCTGCTATTAGCCCCTAATCAGACCATTAGCCAGGCTGCAGCCTCCCTGTGACACGCTCCGTTTGTTTTTACCTTTCAGTGTCGGTGGACAGGAATGATTGAAGTGGCATGCTTTTGTGAGCGTTTGTGTGTAGTTCTCCGTTCCTTTGTTTGAAGCATGTGGGAGTCTACATGCACGTCTCTTTCAGAGGGATGTATTACCAGTGACGTCTGACCTTTCTTAGCCCGAGCGGTTAGCGGACGATCTTAGAGCCGGCTGAGTCCTGCAGCGCCTGTCTGCTGCGATGATGTAAGACTCAGGCCTGCCTCACCATGAGAGCTCATACACCATTTATAATTGTCTTTCATCGTCAGGCTCAACTACTATTAAAACGTTAGTTTTAGGGATATTTAATCAAGCATTATTTTTTTTGTTTCAACATTTTGTTTTCAACTCATAATCTCTTCTTTATTATGTTATTGCACACTCCCTACTGCCATTCAGTTAGATTAGGCAGGAAAAGGAAACACATACTTAAAGATCTTCCAGCGGCTGTCCTGAGAGAGAAGTGAAACAAATGTTGGCACATGTATTTGAGAGAGAGGTAGAGGGAGTAACCCCCCTGCTTTCTATAATGTTAAAGTCTTAACCTTAATACCAGATTTTGATCATGTAGTCTTTGGGCTGCCCCTAGGCCTAAAACAGATTAAGGAATACAGAGATGAGGCAAAGTGCTTTAATTTTTCTACATCCCCCCCAGGATGTGTGAAAAAACTAAAGACTGATGCGAGGAAAAAGTGACATAATGCTGTATGTATGTGTTTATGCTGGTAGTAATATTCCCAAAGGATGTCTTCATGTGTTATTAGCTCAGCACACTGCAGGGTGTTACACACAGTAAGATAGATAGAGGTGGTCTTCTTTGAGTTTTTCAGATACTTTTGCTCAGTTGTGGCAACGCAGACAGGGTTACATAATGCAACATTTGTTATTAGGCACACCATTTGGTATATGTATCACTTTATGTCTTCTTTGTCTTTTGTCTTTCTGTTTTTTCCCCCGCCTACTACAATTACGTTTTTGCAGAAATTCATGCTGGGATGAATTGCAATGGTGATTTTCTCCATGCCACAATCAAGTCACATTCTCTGTTTTATCCAATAGAATATCACAGTGGTTGCCAAACTTAATGTCATTCTATGTCTACTTGTGATGTCATTGTAACAGACTGCATACTCGTCGTTATTATTTATATATATATATCGTATCAAATATCATAATCAATAAATGCTGTTTAGCAGAATTATTATTTTCCATTACCAAGTCATTTTCATTTAAATCTCATTACTCACTGTTGAGATCCAGACCTACAGGTCAACAATCCCTGATCCAATTTGTTGATTGCATCGTGTTTGTTTAGACATTCATCTTCCCTGCTTAGATTGGGGATCCCCGACTTTCATTTTAAGGACAACTTAGTCAAAGTCAGCTTTATTGTCAAAATTACTACATGTGTTATACGTCCCACAGTGTGACATATATAAAACAAAACAAAAAGGGCCTAGATAAACGGGGTATACAATTTAAAATGTTAATAATATATTTAAAATGTTCAAAGTACAGTTTCAGTGCAGTAGCAGCGGAGATGGGCAGAAAAGGTTCACACTAGATTTAAGTGAAGTATGTCAGCAACTATGGTGGTTTATTTTATATACATATATTTATATCATATAAAAAGTAATAGAGTCTGTCATGCCACCTCAGGATGAACTGTTATAACTCACGTGCTGCCTTAACGCCACCATTAAGTCAAAAGGACTGTCATTGTGAGCAGGAGCATTACAAAGCACTATAAACTACTACACTTGTTAATTTTGTGGTCTTGTTTATAAGAATGGTTCGGTTTCATCACTGTTTTATGTGACTTTGGCTCATTGATTGGCACGTGTCATCATTATTCAATGAACATGATCCTGTAACACCTCGTAATAGAAAAATATATATCTGCGATTGGGTGTTTGAACAGATAATGAAAAATACAACTGGAGTATTTAATTCACTTTTCAACATGATTTTGTTGTCTACCTTATGTGAAAAGTTTTCATTTTTCACAGGCTCCCTGCAAAACTGGTGAGTAGGAGGGAAGGTGGTAGTTGTGTTGTCAATAAAACCAAACATAGCAGGCAGAGGGCTACTACATGTGATATTACTGTACAGCCTGTACTTACTTTCTCACTTTTACCTACGTCTTGATTGTAGGAAACACCACAAGTGACAGGCTTCTCATAAAGGCCTCTTTAAAACAGTGACTGATTTGATTAAATTACTTCCTTCCTCCTGTTTGATTCAACCCCTCGGCTGTGAATTTTTTCTTATCCAATGTGAACACAATGTACAGATCACATATCACCTGGCTGATCCTGTTTATGCAGTTTTTCCATACTTCAACATCAAGAGCAGTATATTGCACTGTGTATCTGGCAGGCTTTTAGACCTAGCATCAACACTGCACTCTGCATCCTTTTCTTAGGTGAAAGCCCTCACCCTGTTTGTGACCCATTACCCTCCTCTGTGTGAGTTGGAGCGGGTGTATCCTGAACACGTGTCTAACTTCCACATGGCTTTCCTACTCAATGAACCTGACATCAACACTGACGGTATGTGTGTGCCCATTGTTGTGTGTATTTAAAAATGATTTCAAAGTTTTTATGTCACGTATTGTAGCGGTTGACTCCTGCCTGGCAGGTCTGCTACATTTACATGAATCTTACGTTGCACTTGCTGATTTTTAACTTGTTTATCTATATACATGTGCATATGCTGACAGACGGAGAGGTCCAGCCAGAGTTTGTCACTTTCCTCTACCAGCTAACTGAAGGAGCTGCAGGACGGAGCTACGGTCTCAATGTCGCCCGATTGGTTGACATCCCAGTCCCTATACTACACACTGCTGCACGCAAAGCTCGAGAGCTGGAGAACACGGTCAACGCCAGGAGGTACAGCAAACACGAATACACGTACAAATCTTATCATGAAGGCATTTATTTTATCTTTAGTCCTGATGTTCGCCAGGTGAACAGAAGAACAATATGTGGTTCTGCCTTTTTTGTGCTTGAGCGCCTTAAAACATCTTTATGATATAAACACAAGAAGCATTTTGGGAAATGTAGGACTTTGGAGCTTGACGCATATCAAATAGTAAAATTTAGCCTCCTCTGCTTTGATTTCTACTTTCAAGTCCCCCAAGATTATTCCAGTTTAATACTTTCTTTAAAACCTCTCAAAATAAATCGTTTTCCTGTGCAAATGGAGCTTTACTGCTTATAAAAAAGATAACCCAAGAAAGCCCTGCTGACACTATACTGAATGTTTATTTAAACTTTAGACTCACATGAACTTGATTTAATTTTGTGCTAAGACCTTTGAACCAATAATAGTGGAAAATCAGACCTCTGAAAAATGTGGCCTCTTTAATTCTTAGGGATGGAATTCCAGTTTTAGCTGCTTTTAGTTTAGGTTACTTTGGCTGCATCTCACTTCGGTTAAATGGAATCCTTGCGTCCCTCACTTGCGTTGTTTCCCTGCGTCTAGTCCCTCCCGCCAGGGAAGCATGGAGAGACGCAAGGAAACCACGAGAAGCAGGAAAATTTGTTTTAAGAGCAATGGGACGTCCTTTCCTCCGGAGCGTCACGTGAAGCGGCCGCACAGCTGATCGTCTGACAGCAGCCAGCTCTGTCCCCGTTATTTTCACAAACACCCCCGCCACACATTTACCGACACAAACATTTGTATCATCTGTTGTAGACCCAAATAAATAAAATAAAATAAGAACTCATTCTCAAAAAAGATAAACGTCATTCTTAAAATGTATAAACGAACAATAGTTTGATTAATATTGATTAGTATGACGGAGTGCTAGGGCCACACTTAGAAAAAAAAACGAGAGAGATAATAGACATAGTTTCTTGCACAACCTTTTCAAAGTTCTAATACTTATGATAATCTGATGCTGATGTGCCAAAAGATTAAGTATTTAGTTATTTGATAAACCTAAACTACTGCTTCACAAGATGCTCCACATTCCTCATTGTATTGCAGGACGCTCCTGTTGTCTCCTTCTCAAGTCATTTATGAAACTACGTCTTTATTCTCGTATTATTACGACTTTATTCTCGAAATCTCTCAGTTTTTTTTCTTCTAAGTGTGGCCCTAATACTCCGTCGTAGATTAGAGTGCACAATATAAATAAAATAATTGAGAGAAGAAAAAGAGATATGTTATCTATCAAAACCCAGTTAGATTAACATGCATTGGATTGCACACTTTGTTTGTTTGTTTGGATATTTAGCAAATTAACATTTTAATAGCACTTAATGACTGACTGAATGGAAATGACAATAAATGAAAATGTAAAACGAAAAAAGCGATCATGAAAATGTTTCCAATAAATGAATAAAATGATTTTTGACCACTTTGTTGTTCAGATATATCACATATTTTTAACTAAATTATACATTAATTGAAAAAAAACACTGTATAAACTGAGGAGTGAGTCCCGTGAGTTTCATGTGTTTTCTTCACTCCGCTGGGAAACTGCTCTCATGTCAAGAAGCAACAGATCAGTGCATGCACTGCATCATCCAATCGCTCCTCGGTCTCAGTCTCACCGGAATTTGATTTTGTCTGCGCCATCTTGAGTAGCGTCCCAGTGGCCTTATTTGTGCTGGAGGATCGAGGATTGAGGAGCGATAACGAAGGAGTGATAATCGAGGAACCACCAGACCAGCGCCATATAGACGGCGCTGCACCAGACCATTCTCCGATGAAATCCTCAGACACTCGCCCCGCCCCCTTACTGTGTATCGCTCACTGATTGGACAATGCAGTGCATACACTGATCTGATGCTTCTTCACATGAGAGCAGTTTCCCAGCGGATGGAAGAAAATACATGAACCTCACTGGAGTCACTCCTCAGTTTATACCGTGTTTTGTTTCAATTAATGTATCATTTAGTTACAAATATGTGATATATCTGAACAACAAAGTGGTCAAAAATCATTTTATTCATTTATTGGAAACATTTTCATGATCGCTTTTTTCGTTTATACATTTTAAGAATGGCGTTTATTTTTTTTGAGAATGAGTTCTTATTATATTTTATTTATTTGGGTCTAAAACAGATGATACAAATGTTTATGTAAGTAAATGTGTACTAACAGAGGTGGGGGTGTTTGTGAAAACAACGGGGACAGAGCTGGCTGCTGTCAGACAATCAGCTGTGCGGCGTCATCACAAATGGACGTCGCTTCACGTGACGCTCCGGAGGAAAGGACGTTCCATTGCTCTTAAAACTCATTTCCCTGCTTCTCGTGGTTTCCTTGCGTCTCTCCATGCTTCCCTGGTGGGTAAACGCAGGGAAACGACGCAAGTGAGGGACGCAAGGATTCCATTTAACCGAAGTGAGATGCAGCCACAGTAAGGGGGTGGAGCGATCGAGTGTCTGAGGATTTCACTGGAGAATGGTCTGGTGGTTCCTCGATTATCGCTCCTCGATCCTCGGTCCTCGGGCACAAATAAGGCCACTGGGATGCTACTCAAGATGGCGCAGACAAATCAACTTCCGGTGATACCGAGACGCGAGGAAATGAAAAATAACCGAAGTGAGACGCAGCCTTTGAAAATGTTGATTCGGCAACATAACAGAAGTTTTATAGAGTCCTCCTAAAGAGTTGCAGCTATTATTAATGTCGGACATTTTTAGTATATATTTTTATTTAAATGTTGCTTGACACAGGATAGGTTTTCAATAGTTCCTTGTTTTAAATTCTGATTTGAAATTAATGTTCTTAATCGGGTCTAATTTCATTTTAATTAATCTAAATGTGCTGGAATGGTTCATTAAAACAAATGTAGTCAACTTTGTCACATTCTTGTAATGGAATATTTTCCCCCAGGGGGTTCAAATCTCATTATCCCTATTCTAAGTATTAAGATGAGCAATGTTTTTTTTAATGTAGATGTAGAAAGGTCTTTCTGTTAGGATGAACGACACACAGCCAGACATCGATGGTTGGCTTACAATTGAGTAAGGAAGTGGAAATATGGCAGATTCATTTGCTGTCAAAATGTCAGCATATTGCAACACACTCACTCCATAATCGTCCAGGAGCGACGTTTGGTCAGGGTCCCGTGGCGTGCGGTTGTGACGCTCCTAGGCTCCTTCAGCTTCATAAAGGGACGCAAATAGCTTTCAACTGATTGCAATGTATTCCCATCTGCGGCGGGTTTTGACGCTCATGGAAGCACGGCATTCGTTTGTGTCGGCTGGCCTTAAAGGTAATGTGAGCGTCCATTCCCATTGGATAACGGAGAATTGTACACCCGGAAGTAAGTATTCCCCTTACTGTCGATTGATTTTACAGTGATATCTGCACTACTCACTACTCGACTAAAAAACACCAGATTATCCTTGTTAATTACACAACATAGATTGGTTTAAATTGTGTGCAATGCTTTTGTATTTTTCCCCTTCGATTCGGAGAAACAAATATTTTTTCGGAGTAAAGGATGGCAGAACACTCCCCAGAATCCCCAGCTATCGTTTAGGACTACACCTTGTGCTCTGTTTGACAAACCCCGTTTTTTTTCACCATTCATTCCAATGGCTGGCGTCTATGTCACATGATCTTCAAATTTCTCCCTGCAGAAAAAAAAAACATGGCCAAACTTCGTTTTATTCTCGGTTGAAAATGCCTATTTTAAAGTTAGTTTGGCCATTAAAATGCGTTTTGATGTCATTTGATGCGAGAAATATGAGTTGTTATTTCAGATTATGTGTGCAGTGGATGTACATGATCTTTAGTTTGCTAGTTATTATGAAGATTACTTCAGGAAATTGTGTCCATAGAACGTTTTCATTGTTACCAAGGTGGTTGCTAGGGACGCTGCTATCGATATTATTTCTGTTATGTTGTGTAACTGTTTAATCGTGTTATCTTTATTGCTACCCCCTTACCCGTCAATGTATAGTGTTGGTCCACAGCGCAAACGTATTAGTTTAACAAAATCCGCATCTAAAGATACGTTATTTTCCCCTGTGCAATTCCAGTCTCACATCTCACATCACATCGTCATTAACAAATAGACCGAAAACATTTAAAAAAAATAAAATAATACTTTATTCCGAGTGTTCTTGCTTTTCTCTTTGAAAGTCATCACATAACAGCATTGTAATACACGGTTCGGCTGTATTAAATATTACATATCTGCCGTAGTTCTCTATTTATAGAGCCCTGATGAGAAGACTTCTAGACAAACATGAGGAACTGCCGCCAACACTGAAAACGTGACGTGGATCATAAAAATATCAGCAATTAAACAACATCTTAGATTTCTTTTCACACAATACGTCTCCTTGCAGGATCAACACTAATTCGGCTGACTTTTATATTTGATCCAATTGGTAGATAGGCTGTATTTACACCATAAAGATGCACAGCTGATAGAAAGGGACACCTGGTGGTTAAAGCATGTTATTGAATTTCATTATTTTTATTATTAGATATTAATAGGATCCCTATAAAGTATATTCATTACTCGTTATTCTCTACTAATAGTTAATTAAAGACTTTATATAATGAGTATTTTGCACATCCCTTTCAAGATTTCAAGATTTTCTAAGGTTTATTGACATATCATATTCACAAACGGTGTAGTTATGCAATGAAGGAAAAACTTGGGTCGCAGGTTCCTCAATAGTGCATTACAAGACATCTATCAATATTTGTGCATACCTCCAGCAATGTTAACTATGTTGAAGCACTTATTTTAACAGATATTATACATATTATACTCTTATAGGATGTATATAGATATTTCATCTCCGGCCTTGTCAGGTATTGAACAATCAATAAATGAAGAACACAGAATTATTAAATATAAAACACAAAATTTGTGTGATTATACTAAATGATTTACAAATAAACACCACTGCATATTTACAACCGTTACACATGCTGATGTAATGCAAATGCTTCCAACTTGGGATCAATAAAGTATATCTTATCTTAAGATGATCGATGGCTACTGCCATATTTGCAAAATTTGCCTCTGAACCTTGACAAGTGCATGTTTTAGGCTGATCAATTAATGTAATGTAATGCAATGTTATCAATTAACACAAACATAAGACCAGCTGTTAAATAAAGCTCTTCTGACCTTAGCTGGCATGTGGGTATATATATTAATGCTGCCCATTATGGGCAGCATTAATATATTTTCAATTTATTAATTTTCACCCATTTATTAATTATATGTTTTAAATTTGAGTGTTTCCTATCCCCTAAACCTCCAGGGATGTACACAGTATACTGGCAACTTCTTATTATGGGAAATACGAAAACGTCTTTTAAAACTACAACTCCCAGTAGAGACGTGCCATAGATAGAGAACATGTTGCGAAACACAATATCGATAGCAGCGTCCCTAGCAACAAGTAACAAGTAGTTAATAATAATAAAAGACATTAAGAAAAACGCATTTTAAACAGTCATTAAAAAGCAACACAATCTACCTGGATTGCATTACTCTAAACGTGTAATAACGTGCTTTAACCATAGGCTTTAACCAGTAGGTGGTTTGGGTTAAAAAGCTGTCAAGTTTACAGTGTTAACAAAATAAAATATACTGCTGTTTCTGGTTTAGTTTACGACGGATATATTTAGTTATTGTTTTGATATTTGTAACACAAAAGCAATGGAAAAACCCACAGCAACACAAAAAAGATGGTCTTAACATGACCCAGCGATCTAGTAGTTAATAAAAAAACAATAATATCAAAACAAAATATTACTACTAACTTTATTGTGAAATTCAAACTGAACGGTAAAAGAATAGTTTCCGGTCTATTCTGAGCCCGATCTCTGTAGATAAATAAAAATAAAGAACTACGACAGATGTGTAATATATTTAATGCAGTCGAACCATTTATTACAATGCATTCATGTGATGACTTTCAAAGAGTAAAGCAAGCACTGCTGAATAAAGTATGATTATATCTTTTACGAAACGTTTTTTTTTCATATGGAATGCAGTTAGAGGTCAACCAATCACAGAGCTTGAGAACTAATCACGGGGTTTGTCAAACAGAGCACATGGTGCTGGGGATTCTGGGTAGTGTAGTGTGTTCTGCCATCCTTTACTCCGAAAAAATATTTGTTTCTCCGAATCGAACGGGAAAAATACAAAAGCATTGCACACAATTTAAGCCAATCAATGTTGTGTAATTAACAAGGATAATCTGGTGTTCTTTAGTCGAGTAGTGAGTAGTGCAGATATCACTGTAAAATCAATCGACAGTAAGGGGAATACTTACTTCCGGGTGTACAATTCTCCGTTATCCAATGGGAATGGACGCTCACATTGCCTTTAAGGCCAGCCGACACAAACGAATGCCGTGCTTCCATGAGCGTCAAATCCCGCCGCAGATGGGAATACATTGCAATCAGTTGAAAGCTATTTGCTTCCCTTTATGAAGCTGAAGGAGCCTAGGAGCGTCACAACTGCACGCCACGGGACCCTGACCAAACGTCGCTCCTGGACGATTATGGAGTGAGAGTGTGTTGTATATTGCACTTTCTCTCAATACACTTTTTTTTTCTCTGTAAGTGTGTACACTGCATCTCCTTCGCTCTGACTTCCTACTGGGACTTGATTGCTGCTTAGCCTCTGCCTTAGTAATCCTCACAATATGAAATATCTGACACACACTCACACTCACCCACATACGCACACATACACACACACACACACACACACACACACACACACACACACACACACACACACACACGCGCGCGCGCAAGCGCAAGCGCGCACGCACACACACAGAACTATATTTCTGTCAATGTAATCCTCCCTATATTAAATGTTTGTCCTTTGCTGAAGTGAAGCCGTGCTGAGTAAACAATAATCGTACACAGAGGAGTTGGGCTGCTGGTTGTACGTAAAGAAGAGGGATTTTATTGTGCTCTCACACACGGTGTATTTAGGCTGAACACAAACGGGGGATGTGAGAATATACAATAGTCTAATATACAATGTTTTGTTAAACTGTTTGTCACTGTGTCTTTGTCTCCATTTCTTTAGGAGGACTAAAAAACTTCTCTCAGATCTCTTGAGCATCTCGGACAGATCATCCCTCATGGCGTGGTTGCAGTCAGACTCTTCATTGGTGCAACACCAGGAAAACACACACCCTGCAATCAGTGAATGATCCTGCTCAAAGAAAAATACAGGGGGTTCAGAAGTACAAACTTGTCTTAGAATGAGTGGAGTCGTTTTTGTTAATGTTTGCGTGTGCGTGTGTGTGTCACCATCATGTGAACTGTAGCTGTATTCCAAATATCAGTTAATACGGACTGAGAAGATTTCACTTCCAGACTATATTTGAAATCAGTGTTTGATGATTAAAAAATGAAAAAAATATACTTGCTGTTCTTCACCTTAAAGAAACTTTGATGCAGCTGGACCTTTGATGTATTTTTCCTCACAGTCTTCTTTCTTCGAAATATTTGGAACTTACATTACCCAAAATGCATCTCGACGCTTGCGATTGGAAATGTTTGTTACGCTAGTAGCAGCTAGGGTTTTTCAAATATGCTATGTTTCAAGACCTGTAGATTTTTATTTCTTAAATTGCTGGAATTTCCATTTAAACAAAAAAATGTCATGCTTAACATTGAACACTACATTAGTTCTGTTATGGTATAAAAGTGGTTGATGCAACACTTTAAGCCTACTTATTAAGCAACGAATCACATTTGCCTGTAAGAAAATATGCATTAGCCCTACATACATGTAGCCTCTTTCACTCACTCTGACTGTCAAACACACACATACAGGCACACACACACAACTCACGCTCCGCCTTTCAATTCACCAACTCCAAGATCAGCCCGCACCAGCAGAGAGAGATAGAGAGAGTTGAATGGAGAGAGCGAGAGAGAGAGTAAGAGGAAGGTGAGAGAGAGAGAGTTGCCACTGTCAAAGCCGATTACAGTTTATCTGGTCAGTGATTCTGTCACTGTCCACTTGAGGGTTCTCCACTTTGTGGACGAGACGCTCCCGCTTTCTCCTGCTTGATTGTTTGCCGAGCAGCATGGATGTACTGTAATGTAGCGGGACTCCGACACCTCTACCATGAGTTCCTCTGCAGATGCGCTCCTGTCAGCGGGGCAACTTTATGATGCGCCATGCTGCCGCTGAGCCGCGCGCCACTCGGTGGGAAAGTTCTCGTTGAGAACCCCGCTTGTCCTACTTTCTTCACTTTGCTATACCGTGTGACAAAATGCAGAAAAGCGTCCGCTACAACGAAGGGCACGCGCTCTTTCTATCGGCTGTAGCGCGTAAAGAGGGGACTAAGCGCGGCTATCTGAGCAAAAAGACGGCGGAGAACAGCCGATGGCACGAGAAGTTCTTCGCCCTCTATCAGAATATATTGTTCTACTCCGAGAACGAGCAGAGCACGAGACCCGCCGGGATTTACCTGTTGGAAGGATGCACCTGCGAGCGCGCGCCTGCACCCAAGACATCTACCACTGGGAGGGAAGCGCTGGAGAAACAGGTCAGTTTTTCACTCAACACTGATGTGTATGAAAGTTCTCACATATTTTCTGATGATGCCCCAAATCTGCCAAAACCCCCATTACATCATCATAGTGCACTCACTGATTGTAAGTCCAAAGAGATGCATATCTGGAAGCTGATATGTCTTGTTTATCATATAACCCATGGCCACCAAGGTCTTTCTATAATATTTGTTGTTTATTTACATTGAAAGAAACATAAATGAAGAAAGGGAGGCCCATGTAGGCTACAGTAAAAAAAGAGAGCAAGTGGCTCATGCAGCGTCACACTGAAGTGGCTGCAGCAGCTCAGCCTCTCTGCAGTGTCAAGAGCTCCAAATGTATCATCCCCGAGCAGGTGATCACCCCCCCAAAGATTCAGATGTGCCAGAAAGAGCATGCTGCTAGGACAGTTAGGTTCCAAAAAACATGTCTTCTTCCAATTAAAAACAAAAACCAGGTCCTTTTATATTATATTTCTTTTTTTGTACTCTCTTAAGTACTTCTCTTTATCTCTGAGGTCATAACATTTGCCCGCTGTCTCCCCAAAACGTACTTGATTTGAAACCTGTTTAAAATGACCCTGATAATCCATCATAAATGTATTATAAATGATAGGAAGTTATTCTGAACACCACCTTTTTCAGTCAAGCTTGACCTTTTTTCTTATTCCACAGTCAAATTCATATAGTCTGACAGTAGGAGGAAAGTAGAAATGCAGCAACAGGTTCTTTCATTTAACCTAATGAATTCTATACATCTGGAAAATACTTTTTATTCTACACACAATATTTGTATTTAGCAGTGCAACAAATACACATCATCTTTACATTGAATGAAACATGTATTCCCTATCTTCCCACTATCTCATAAATGTATTTTGCTTTATTTAGTTACACCTAATACAGCTTGGAATATTTAGTGTTTTTTTTGTAATCTTGTTATCTGAATTACTATTGAAAATAAACCCTTGTTTAAGCAATGCAGTGTTGTGGACCCATTTCTAAATCCTGCAAACGCTGATGAAGGTCAGAGATTCTTGACTTAAAGGCAGTAATGAGGGAGGGAGTATTTTTGGCAAATCTGTTGGTGATGTGCTCCTAAGAGCTGCCTCAGCATTGTTGCTCCTACAGCTAGGTAGATCTGGTTGCTAGGAAACATTTGAATTATAGGCCTACCATGTGCACATGAATTTCATTGAGAAAAAATCAAACTGATCACATGTTTTCAGCTTGCCTCAGAGATGTGAATAGTCCTCAATACATTAACAATTTAGGCGGAGGGATATACTGGAGAACATTGCATTTTACAGTGCATTATTTACAGATGTATGCAAATGTCCAGTGGCTGACAGGTGCAAATGCTCTAAAATGGCCATATGCACTTCCATTAGGAGAAATGCTCTGCAGCTTCAGAAACTATGCAAATATCCTCATAATCAAGATGATGAAGGAGGACAGAAATCTCTTTTTGAGGGCAACATTGCATGTGGTTCTAACCCTTAACACCTAATATTGGTACTGATGTTAGCATGGAACCCGCTTATTTTCTTTTATCCACACTCACACTGACTGTCTCACTCTCCCCCCATCTGTCTACAGCTGTGATGTTTAATTAGGGTTATTTTCAATTTGCCTTCAGCTGAAACCTGGTGTGCTTCAAAGTCATGTGTATCCATAGCCATGCTCACGAGCGACACATATAAACCCAATATCATTGTATCTTTGAACACTGTATCTGGCTTCCAGTATAATGTGCGCAGGTGTATATGAAGATCATATCTCAGTTAAGGATACGTTTAGGCTGCTCCTGGGTCTTTTTCCTTGTGCAAAGGGTTGTTAGGATAAAGTGAGAGAAGGCCTTCCATCTCTTCATCAGTCACGCTGGCTCTTCACTGTTTTTCTGTGCAGTAGAGTGAGTCTGCCAGCAACCTACTGTATTCACACCCCCACAGTGAGCCACAATGCAACCACACACATAACACACATCTACTGCCCTCTCTCTCTCTCTCTGTGTTGTACTCTCAGAAAGACACAAACCCCTTCAAATTATTTTGAGAGCATACACACTGATCTGAATGGTTTCCACAGCGACTGTGGACGTGCATTGCTGATATGAACAGGTGTGTGTGTGTGTGTGTGTGTGTGTGTGTGTGTGTGTGTGTGTGTGTGTGTGTGTGTGTGTGTGTGTGTGTGTGTGTGTGTGTGTGTGTGTGTGTGTGTGTGTGTGTGTGTGTGTGTGTGTGTGTGTGTGTGTGTGTGTGTGTGTGTGTGTGTGTGTGTGTAAAAGACCAGATTTAGCTGTGTATAGTTGTCAACCCCCCCTCCCCCACCCCCCATCATCAAGTGTTGGGTCGGGTTTTGATCCAGAAGCATGCAGTTATACAGAGGCCGTGAACCAGGGGAGTGCTGGTGTTGCTTTATTGAATGACAGTTTGCCATGTTGTAGAAACAATTGTTGTTGGACTTCGTTGGACTATAGGTTGGTAACATCATTGAGTTGTGCCAGAGCCAGGATCCAAATACATAAGGAGGCAAACTGAGAAAATCAATACTACATTTATTTAAAACAAATTATAGCCTTAGCATAATAAAGCTATACATCAGAGTTGTTTCTTCAAATTGATGTTTTTCTCCTTGTGCTCCCTAAGGGTTAAAGGAAACGTTTTTTAAGTGTTTCTAAAATGCCAATATTTCCTTGTTTCAATCATTTTGGCACTTCAGGGCCACCTTACTGTTGGTAGCACTGAAAAGACCGTTCTCAGCGTTATTTTATATTGGAAAATTGAGAATAGGATATAGATCAATAGTATATTAAAGTTTTGTGTTTGTAGATGTAAGGCTCAGTATCGTGATAAAGGATGCTTCCAAAGGAATGCACAATAAAGTTTTTAAGGAGATTGTAGTTATATAACATAAACATCATAATTAAAGGTTAATTCAATGCTGTGATCTGACTGCTATGACTTTAATAAAGTGGGTTTTTGTTGAGATACTGTATCGATACATAAGTTATTTACAGCAGTGTCCTTCCTCATTGGACATGATGCTTTACAGTTTTTTTGTGTGTGTGTGTGTGTGTGTGTGTGTGTGTGTGTGTGGGAGGGTGTGGGAGGGTGTGGGTGTTACATCTAAACATCTCTTTCAGAGCCTCCTGTTTTTTTTTTTTGCTGCTGCTCGCCCTAATCGTCTGCATCAAGGCACCAATTCTTGCCATATTACTGGATTCTACTTTGCTTCCATCCGCAGGCTGCTTTTCATTTTTCTCTTTAGTCTTATGCCAGGACTTTGAGCCATTATGGACCTAATTAGTGTCAGATAACAATTTGCAGCTGGCATGCATCTTAAAATCTGTCTCATGTGTTTGAAATACTGCACTAATCAAAGAAAGGTCAATGAGGGGGGAACTTTAAAGAAAACACTCCTGGTAAAACAACATTGTTTTGTCTTATTCTTCAGTGTCTATGAAAACTATTGCCTCCAAATTGTCAGAAGTTCATGAAAAAGCTTATTTAAAGAAGTAGAACACAGTTTTGGGACTTGTTTGTTGCCCTTTCACACTAAGCTAATGTAGAGCCATTGGTGAGCATCTGTCGTCTATTTTTCCGATGTTTAGTGATCTGGGATAACACTTTTGGGTAATCCAAAGTTGTGTAAAAATGGTCTCAAAACTTACAATATGTTACCAAATGCAGAACATACAATGAAAAAACTGAAAGCTGTTAGCATAATACATTTAAGTAAAGTCCACATTTCAGTTTTTTTAGTGTAGGTACTGGTTGGCTTTTGGTTGTAATCTTTGCAGTGTGACGCAGACAAGGTGAGGGGACACAGTGTACGTTGCAGAGTGGCCCTGGGTCTAAACATTCAATGCCAGTTTGTGATGTTTCCAGCTAGGACACTTTATATTGCCCCTTTGTAAAAGTTAACAAAGCCTTGACTGGGGAATTTGACTTTCTTAAGTTATTCCTTAAAACTTTCTCCACCCCTGCTTCATCGATATAGATTGGAGTCCTTTTTTTTCAAGAATCCCAAGCAGCTCTTCTGGGTTTGTAGTCGTTGAGTGGTATGTTATTCTCTGAAGACTACTCTGCAAAATGGTTGATTTTCTGCTTGCACAAAATATAGTCAATGTTTGTATCCCAGCCTAAAACGTCAGTGTTGTCCGCAAACTTCTCTCCCTAATGGGGGCTGCAGTGATCGATGTTTAGCACACAGCCCGAGGTGCTTGGTGTTAAACAGTTAAGCAGACAAGGTAATGGGGAGAGATTATATTGATGGCAAGCAGAGATCAACAACCAGTAAGACCAGAAATCATCACCATATGTTTTTGGAAAGGGAGTAGTAAAAATATATGGCCATTGTGAACATAACATTGTAACGATGCATTTCATTTGCAGTTTTTTCTGCGATAGGACAACGTGATATGACTAGCCTCTTTGGGACAGCTGAATTCAGCAGGTCTAAAATTGTTTATAAAACTTACGTCAGTCATCTCACTGCCTCAGGTAAGGCAGAGTAGAGGTGAGAATAATATATAAAACACACCTAGCCGATACAAATTATTCCATCACATCTCATCCTTCACCGGCACTGGGCTGTTCATGGGGACGCCACGGGTGATAAAGCTCTCGGGCATCGAGCCTCTGTTCTCTTTAGTGGTGTTATTGTTATTGTTGAGCTGCTCCCATACAGTATACAATACACACTCCTCCTGTCACCAGCTACAGGTGTTGATGTTGAGTGGTGGCACAGAGAAAAAAGGATACACACATATCCCATGAGGAGTTTATAAAATAAACTTTAGTGTCGGGTAATGGGATTTTCAAGTAGTTTCATGTGTGCTTGTTGTTTTCTGCACAGAGTTTATGAGCAGTGTATTTGACAGGATCAGGCAATACTCAAGAATATCGTGAAACAGATTTATGGTGGGTTTAGGCACCTCTGCTGTTGCACCCTGGGAGTCGTAGATCAAACTTTCCAATCGAGAATTTAATCCATTCAGGCGGCAGGATGTTTGCCGATGGTGACTGAGCAACTGTGTAATATGGAAAACAACGCTCAAAGATATACAGTATGATGTGTATTTATGTATGTTTTTGATCTATGTAGTGTACAAAGACAACAGTGAGTGTAAACAGTGGTGGAGGGGAGCTATACATTTTGACATGAAATAAACAGACAGATAATCCCTGATCAGGTTAAGGCAGAAAACCTATTGATATAACATAACATTATTTGTATGCCTATATACAGTATGTGTGTTTTATATGTGTGTGTTTCTAAAAGAAAGCGAGAAAGAGGGCCCCATACTTAGTTATAACAACTTCTCTGGAGGAAGTGAACAGCATGGAGGGAAATAAAGAAACAGCAGGATGTGGGATGTGGATTCAGTGATCGTCACATTAGCTGGTACATCATTAGTTGAATTCAGTGCTTACATAAAGTTATGCGGCTGCTGTCGCTGTCAGATAAATGTTTTGTATCTCTTCAAAAATAATATGCCTACAGGAAATTAAAACTAAAATGTTCTTTCTTTCTAATGTGATACCGTTTGGATTTCTGGAATGAATGGTTGTTGTGTTTGTAGAAATTCAGAGATGAAGGGGCAACATGAAGAAAAGGGCAGCTGCTAAGGACTCAGTCTTTGTACGCCGGGTGCCTGTTTTTTTTAAAGTTTATAAATTGTCTTGGGGAAATATTGATATTACAAACGGGAATCCAGAAAATACTTTATATCCAAGAAGATCTTTAAAAAAATGCCCATTAGCTTTCTGCATTATGTTACTTGCCTGCTTAATTGGTAGCCCTGGTGGTTTCTAGACACCAAAAGTAATGTCAATATTGCTGTTTCCAAAGAAACAGTGTTCTCATGACTTTACAACTTGATCACTAAGGATTTCTTGAACACACCCTCCCATGTCGTTTCCACCAGCTCACAATATTTCATGGCTGGCAGCAGGTCCCAGACTTCTTCAAGGCTTGTTATCACTGTGAGGTTGCCTGGAAACCAAAGCAGACTCCAAAAGGGTCTTGGACATGTTGTTTTTCATATCATAACCTGGCATTCGAACAAACAAGATATAACATGGTCACAATTTAGATTTAGATGTGTTGTTTGGTCAACTTTGGACACAGCCATGATAGCTGTTGCAACAGTTTTCCAGTCTATAAGCTAAGCTATGCTAATTAGTTGCTGGCAGCCTTTCAAATATCAGACAGGTATGTGCATCAATCTAAAAAAAAATGAATGAGCATATTTCCGTCAATATTTTTTTAAATGGCATATATGATGGATGTCACCTGACCACTTATTGAAAAAGATGCAAGTGCAGGTACCCTAATGTAAAGTAAACAAGGTCATAAGGTTCTGTTGTATTATTGAATGCACACATTTTTTTAATGACATAAGCACTTTGTCTCATTGTTCTTTTCCTTGGAGGATTTGATGAAGCTAGATTAGGCACAAAAAGACATTATAGCCCCTGTGGGAGCACAACAGGAGATGAGATATGAGAGGAATAGAGGAGGGAGGCTGATCGAGAGACTGGTGGGTGGAAAAGTGATCCAACACCCCTCCTATCCTATTTATCTCTGGTAAGCTTCTTTAGAGAAATGACTTTTACATTTGGACTTTTATTCTTTCAGTTATTGATTCAATCCTTTCAATGGCCAATAACATGTTTTACGACGATATTGTGTATAATGTCATCATTATCAGTCTATTCATGAAAACCAAAAAGATTATGTCTGCAATAGATCTTAGTTATTTAGAAAATGTACCACAATGTTATAACACTAAGATGTAATAACTTTCATTGGGGTCTTGTGGCTCGTTTTTTATGTTAAAAAAAAAATGCAACAACCAGTTGTTTGAGGTTAGCTCTGTTTTATCGCTCACTTTCTGTTTGTTGTTTCTCATTGGTTTTCTTATAATTTTTGAAGGGAAAAACAACATGGCTTACATACCTCCACACATAAACACACAGGAATCCAGTTTATCGATGATATTAACTCGCTCTGGAGTCACACACACACACACACACACACACACACACACACACACACACACACACACACACACACACACACACACACACACATACACATACACATACACATACACACACACACGAATCAGGTCTCCTTTCTGTTGTATTTCTCTGTAATGGTAATCACCGCGCTGCGGGACTCAGGATCTCTGAGCAGTCCCTGTCTCACCACAGCACTGCAAAGGTGGAGATGCCTTTTACATCACAGCCTCCAGTGGAGCCCATCATGTGTTTTTTCTACTTTGTGCTTAGTACATATGGAACTAAGGATGAGTTCAAAACCTCTTGCACTTGTTGTAAGACGTTAACGGCAACCAAACTCACATGGCATTGAAAATAACTGTGATTGGTTTTCCCTGCGGTACCTTGTTTTGAACTGTTGTATTTAACTTATTCATGATGCTGTAGTAACACTTTCCTGTACCTTCATGCAAATAGAGGTTGTACTTGTCCTGTTGAATACTTGCTTGCAGTACTTTTTGCTCAGTGGTGGCAGTGTCTAAATATTTGCTTTTATGCAAATAAAGATCAAACAAAGGTAGCAACCTTAGCAGGTTGGGCGTTAATATAACCGCAAACATACAATACCATACAGTTTATGGAGGTGAGACAGAGCAACATGATGGCCAATTACTCTGACTTATACAGTACAGCTTGCTCAACCACCACATCATTTTTTTCTTTTCTTTATAACCATGCCGGTGGTTTTGCAAGTTTTAGCATATTTACTGAACAACAAAATATGCACAGGGTGTACTATATGCTTGTTTTAGAAACTTGACTATTATTTTCCTCTGCTCTTTTTAGATATTGGTTTCTATTCATTTAAGTATGATATGAAAATAGAGCATATTTGAAACAGCACATATCATTTTCATTTCCAGCATCATTTTTAGATTTTTGGGCTTTTACTACAGGTTTACAAGCTTTAGTTTTCCAAAAACAATGTTGTCTCATATTCCTGTTTTATTATAACTTTGATACTCAGTTTTCTTTAAGCTCCTTTCCCACAAGAAACCTAATCTGCTGTGGCATACGAGTAAAATATTGTTCAACTTTGCAAAGACAGCTCTCGATATTCAGGTTGGCAGATGGTTCATTCTAATGAACAGCACGGCAAAAACCATAACAATAATCCATAAGGGTATAGCATGCAAAGTACAGAAGATTTGTAGTTAATAAATCAAAACTTGAAACATACTGGTATGCTCTTTTAAAAACCTGTGGCAGTAAAATGCCAGTCGCTCTGAAAGGCTGACAGTGAGAGTGTTGACAGTCCATCTGCGGTACTGTAACACAACTTGGCCTCTCCTTAGCGCAGACACCACAGCAGACAGCCGTGTTGCATCATCGGTTGCTATTCAAGCCTTCTAATCAGCACTGAATCCTAACGATGTCATCTCTGTTTTAAAATATTTATAACACGAGTATTTCTGGTTCCCCCAGCCATCGTTTGCCTAATGAATCTATTACCACCAAGTCCAGTTTCATCTTTGACTCTTTAATGTTTAATAGAGAAAAAGGTATTTAATCACAGCACCACTATAAACTTGAGGGGGTGTAGTACGTTTTCATTTCCCAAGTCTCTTTTGCACAGGAAAAGAACAAGTCTTATTCTTCACCACTTCCTGCAGCAAGCAGTTTTAAATGACAGGCCCAAAATTGTTCCTGAATAATAGAATTTGCTTATATTGTGTCTGTCTTTCTCGGTGGTGGTAAAACACACTCCTCTGTGTCAAGCTGTCAGTTTCCACTCATTTTCCATTATAGCAGCTGCTCAGATTATGCAAAAAGGTGAGTGGTAAATTGGTCTTCGGGTGAAATAAAGAGCTAAAGAGTAGAGAGAGTCTTTTGTTTTCCTCTCAGTCTTTATTTGTTTAAATTGAATCTCTTACAGTACAACGAAGACCCTGAGGGATAGAAGCTACATTTGAGCTGATTTGAAGGGAGATCGGGCCGGTAGCCCTGGATGGTAGTTGTAGAGTTGGGAAACTGCGTGTTTACAGCTCAGCGAGACTCTGACCTCTTACTGCTTTACTGTGTTCCTTTTTCTACTAATGAGGACACAGCACAGTGTTACAATTCATTGCATTACACCGAATTGTTAATGTCACGAGGTCCAGCATGATGCAAAATCTGCAATAAGGATTTGATACCATTAAACTTTAATGATTGCCTTGGGGCAATTGGGTCACTGCTGCAGCAAGTAGCAGTAGTACAACAGGGGTACATGAGAATATTAAAGAGCAACTTCCAGGTTAAAGACACCTGTGAATAAATGTGTAGGAAAATGATGAATACACTAGATTTTCCCAAAAATATACAGAAATATACACTACAGTGACATCTGGCGTCGTTTTTGTAAGAAATGTTCACTTCCGCATAAAAAAGCCTCGGCACGTGACCTCCCGCGTGACGTAACATGGGTGAAACAAGGGGGAGAGCGGCCGGTGTAACGTATTAATAAACATGGATCCCAATGCTAGTTTCGACACTGAAGAAGTTGAACATGAATATTCTAATGCAGATGAGGGACCACAACCTTATAATTATGAGCCTGCTAGGCGTCCAAGAGACCAGGAGCAGCCAAGGATTAGAAGAAAAAACGACCATCGGAGAGAAATTGAGCTGTGGTGTGAGGAGAACCAGTGGAGAACTGGGCAGCTATCTTGGTGAGTGACCGGCGTTAGCTACAGAATGTAAGCTAACGTCACATCACAACATTGTGAAGTTAGCTATCATATATCAGGCTATAACTAAAGTAGCATTGATTATATAGTAACGTTACTGGCAGGACTGTTGATACTGATCCATAACAGAAACTAATGCGCAAGTATCAGCCGTATCTCGCGTTACCTAATGCAACTCCACACTACGGTGCTGTGTACCGGAGGGGAGACGCGAGATACGGCTGATACTTGACGATGCTGCGGAGAAAGGTTGTGGAGCCTCCGTTGATATGCCGTTGTAAATGGCTTGATGGAAAGTAGGTGTGTAGTCGGGGAGGGTGCACAGCTGATTGGAGCAGGTGAGTGGAGGTTGAGCCGGGAGCCAGGAGTGACAGCCACCACGCACACACAAACAACACAGACAGGGGGAAACAAACAAACACAAAGGAGACGGCTGGAGCAGTACAGCCACCACAGCGTTACCTAATGCAACTCCACACTATGTCTTACGGTGCCGTGTACCGGAGGGGAGAGAGAGAGAGCAGCGAAGGGGGTTGGGGGGGAGGAGAGAGATGTAATAAGGTTTCCTGATAAAGCTGTGGAGAGTATTTGCTGCAGGGAGTTGGATGCACAATGCACCCAGGAACGAACGCTAGCTCCGGTCCTTTTTACTGTGGACTCGATGTCCTGACAGGCTGGTATTTGTGCAACCTGCACAAACACAATACTGCACCATGATTACAAATGGTGAAATTCAATGTAAAACTACCGAAAAATACCAGCTCACTAAAACACAACCGCTCTACTCAACGCAACTACTAACTATACCCGCGGTCAGAGAGCGGAGATGTTTACCCTTTGTGATGTAATATGACGCGTTTGACGTATGACCTTAAAAAAAAGCAGTTTTTAAGAGCAGAGCTCAAAATTGCTCCTTTCCCTCTGAATTCCTGCCCTTATGTCTCGTAAAACATATCAAATCCTACATTCACTTTTTTAATTGTAATTTTCAAGCAAGTTTAAGCATAAATGTAGAAAAAAAAAAAACCTGCAAGATGCTCTTTAATATAAATATAGGGTAAAAACATGATAAGAATGTGACTTATTTCAACTATTTATACTTACATACAACTTAGAGGGTCTGTAGAAATAGAATGTGGAAACTGGCTGTCAAATTCAAAGGGGAATACAGTGTGCAAACTTTACATTATAGAGTACCCTGAAAATGACAACAATACAATTATAAACTTCAGATAGATAGGTCTGCCTCCATAATGAGTACTTTTAATTTAGTTATTTTAAATATTCTTTTTTTTTTAGATATATTCATCAGGAATTTTTTTTTAATTCAGGAGATTTATTACAGCAGAATAGTATTGCGACCACATCTATTTATTCCACGATTGAGTTCAAAATGGGAGAAGTCACTGCAGTTTCAAACATTAGCATTACTGTATATGTGATAATAACGACAGAGCCATCTGTGCGACCATGTGAATCAATACCAACTTGTTGTGAAAACATCTGTGTGTTTTCATTTTAATAAGGCTATAAAAGACAGATACATTTAAAACTATGACATATAATAGCACTGAAAAAATCCATAACCATCATTGACCCATTACCAGTGCAGATAACATATTCTCAGAATACTACATCTCTAAAATCTGCACTATCAAATTATTTCATGTTCTACTTGACGCTGCTTCCTCCTCAAAACCAAAACTGCAGGATTGATGAATAAAAGCATTAAATGAATAGAGGCAGCAGCGCTAAAGGCATAACATGGAAGTGCAAACACAGCGGAAGCATCAGATATTGCGTTGCCATGGAAATTCTATCTTGTTAGGCGGTGACACAATTTAGAAACGTGTATTCGGTTAAGAAATATGATGTAACCGCTCCATCTCTCAACCTGTCTCTCTTTCTCCCTGTCGAAGTCTGTTAGAGCACAGATTTTTGTTTGTGTAATAAAATCCAGCCAGCCAGTTGTGTGTGTGTGTGTGTGTGTGTGTGTGTGTGTGTGTGTGTGTGTGTGTGTGTGTGTGTGTGTGTGTGTGTGTGTGTGTGTGTGTGTGTGTGTGTGTGTGTGTGTGTGTGTGTGTGTGTGTGTGTGTGTGTGTGTGTGTGTGTGTGTGTGTGTGTGTGTGTGTGTGTGTGTGTGTGTGTGTGTGTGTGTGTGTGTTCCTATAACCATGGTGACTGTATACCCATCCCCACTGCAGGGGCAGAAAGCTGTCAATCCTGCTGTAGGGTAAACCTCTCTCCTCTCTGGACTCAGTTTGGGTCACTGAAGCCTTACTCAGAGACACACAAAGAGAGTATGAAGAAATGTGGGGATGGAGGAGGAGGAGGAGTGGGTTTCGACAACATAGAGAAGTGAGGATGCTGGTTGAGCAGGACAGAGGAGGCGGAGTGGGATGATAGGTGAAGTGCAAAGAGAGAGAGAGAAGAGGAGGATGAAAGAGGCGGTTGGATGAGGAGAAGAGAGAAATTCCATGCAGAGCTCAGTCTTCTCTGTTTTCCCTGACTAAGAATAGCCGCTCTTCTGGTAACCCAATGCCCCAGGACAAGACCATTTGAATAAAAGCCTCCATCACTTCACATAATGGCTGGTGTGTGTGTGTGCTCCACTGACGGTGTGTGTGCTTGTCTTTGTTGGCATGTGACTGTGTGTAAAAGTGTATTTTGAAGGCAGATACTCAGGGAATTTAATCAGAGTAATAAGAGAGACAAATGGGAAATGAGAGTGAGACAGGGAGTGGGCTAATTGATGGTGATGATAATAGGCTTGTGGAGAAAGGGGGGGTACAGACAATAGTTTAACTTCATTGTGTCCGTGTGCTCTGCCTGCTTCATGTAAGGCCTTCGGAACTTTATGTGGACGTATCTGGGCAAGAAGAGAGCGTGAAAAGCAAATGTAGTGGAAAGCCATGTTTCCATATGTGTGTGCCATTTGACTGATGAGCTGCAGCTCAAAGGAGCGACCTAAACATACTGTGCTTTAAAGTGAGACTGTTGGCACAACTGAGGGGTGATTTTGTAGATGTGTTAGGTGTCAGGGTGACAGATATAAACTGTTATTCTATTTATTTTCAGCACTACTTCCTTATCGTGTTCGGTCACGATGGACAGAAGCCTCTGGAGCTGCGAACAGAGGAGGAGAGTGAGTGCGATGAATGGGTGGAAGCCATCCAGCAGGCAAGGTATGCATGTAGTATTGAATAAAATAAATGTGTGTGCTTGTTTTGTACAGCAGGTCATTTGACATTAGACTGGTTTCTGTGACAGAACATTAAGATTAGAGAACATTCATTAGGCAATGCTGTTTTTTTTTTTAAATATACAGAACCATGTATAATCAGTAAAAAGCTGGTTGTGTTCCAAAAAAATGTTTTTGGCTTTGTTTCCAGACTAATATCAGGAATTGAGTTGCTGACTAAATCAAACTAGATTAGGTGTATTTTCATCCATTTGTTTTTTGGGCATTTTCAATTTCCAAGAGGAAATTAAAAACCATATTACGGCAAAAGTGCAATTTAAAACAGACCCAGTCACACAGGGCTTGCTCACATAGAAAATATGTTCATAGTGCTTTAAAGATTTAAAGCTTCCCTCAGGACGGATTAACTGAATAACCTTCATAAATTGTTTCTATACAGTTTTTAGAAACATTCAATGTTTTCTACCATAACACACATGGGAGCAGAAGCAACAAATGTCATTATTTTGTGAAGGCTGCTACTCAGTCATGTTTATAATATAAGTGCCTCATATAACTGATACCTCTGGAAATACTTATTTTACTTCATGTCTTTATTTTCAGTTACTCTGACATCATCATTGAAAGAGAGGTGCTGATGCAGAAATACATCCACCTTGTACAGATAGTGGAAACGGAGAAGGTCGCCGCCAATCAGCTGCGCACCCAGCTGGAAGATCAGGACACAGAAATCGAGAGGCTCAAATCAGAGGTACGGCAAACACGTGCACACACAAACACCTGAATCTGGACCGTCCGGTGCAGTGCCTCTGTTTCCTCTAACTGTCCTCATGCAATTCCAACAACTAGCAATTGTAGATACAGTTGCTCTATGATTGTGGGACTGTGCCCCCAAACCTTAGGTTCTTTGACATTTTTGAGTGACGTTAGTCTACTTCCTTAACAGCAGGTCAGTGGTCCGCTGAGCAGCGACTCTCACTCTTTGAGGGCATACAATTCAATTAGCAATAGTCAAGGTGTTTGTCCAATTGCCTAAAACCATTGCCTCTTCCATGGGGTTTTTCAAATGACGGGTTAAAATGAGGTTTAGGTTGTATATTGGACAGACATTCACTCAGGATGCAGTGGCGTCTTCTTCCTCGGTTTCACAGATTACAGACCACAGTCAGGGTTTCACTTAGGGACAATCAATAAAACATTTTTGAATGACAGAAAACTAATCGTTATATATATTTACATTATTATTTATTCAAAAGGTCTCTTTTTTCCAATAGCTTCCATGTCATTTGACTCAGTGAGACCAAATACATGCAGAATTGTATTACTACAAGAGCAGGACAGATCAGTGCTTCCTGTGTGAATATACGAGACATAGCTATATTCATATAGAATCTAAAATGAACTAAACTTTGCTATGATTGTAATGTATATCCCTATGGGTATGCTGTGAGCGTGTGTCTTTTCACAGCTGTTTTTATGGCAGCGAAGGAGTGGGTGGGAATGTTGCTCACTCACCTCTGAGTGTAGGAGGAAAAGCCCACCGCTCAATAAAAGAAGCCCATCAGTTTCCTTACAAACAGCTGCCAAATCCTTACAGTATGCTTATCGAACGTAACACGTTTCTGTTCTGCCGCCACAGCACGCTAAATCAGTCGTGCATGCTTACAACAACAACAGACCCCTACACCATTGTTAATCAGAACTGATAAAAACTCACTGTCTAAAACACATACACGACAGCATCGGTTTATGGTAATTCAATCAATAGTTCTTATCTTTTATGAAGTAAACAGGGATTGAGCTTACTTTGGATGCTGACATCCCCGTCGGTTATTTTATACTTTTGTTTCACATTCTGTATTTACAAACAGCTAATTTGATGTCATTCAAAGGAGTGGAACACAGATTTTAGAATAAGTGCATTATTAAGGTTTATCAATTGAACCAAATTGTAAGGAAAATGATTCAGACAGTTTAGACCTGTAGAATAAAGCTCTCCCATTGTTTTTTACGATTGAATGCTAATCTGATATTTGCTGTGATTTTCCATATCATTAAGCGCCTCAGATAAGAAGTGGTTCTCTTTTGTGCCACATGTATGGCCAGAGGGCACTGCAGACTATTCCTATTGTAAAGGTGAAAATTGAATTCTGGTCTGTTCCTGCCTGAGGGGAAGCTCTTTGGATATTGCACCCTCTGCTAACATATAAATCACATCTCCATCATCCTTTTCCATGATGTTTCGGCTCATCTGTGTTAACTATGTCTTATATAAATATGTTGCCTATATTGTTTTGGGGGGAAGAAATACCACTATGATTTAACGGACTACTGGATGTTCCTGTTACACTGCTTTTAGTAATAATTCCCCCTGTAGAGCAACAAGTAGATGCTTGTACTCGCTATACGCTCTGATTATATCTCACTGGCTGTATGCAGTAAGCCCTGATGATAATAAAAATGCTAATGAAAAAGAAACATTAAGAAACATCTGCCTGTGTAATTGGGCTGCTCATGAAAAAGGGATTAGACTTTGAGAGCCAGTGAGCAGTTGGTGATCCATCTCATTAAAAAAATACTCTTGTTTGTTTGTTTATTTGAGTGTTGCTCCGTGTTTATGAATAATTTAACCAACTATCCACTGTAACTGTCAACAGTTGGCAGACTGGCTCCTCTCTTCTGCCATTTGCATGATAGCGCCGGTGATTTAGAAAATAAAGAGGAAACTGTGTGGCTGGAAATGACTTTGGTTTCCTCTTCATGCTTTTCAGCATCTGTGATAAACGTATGTGCTCAAGAGGCCTGGAGGTAAAACCAAACAGGTGGAGGTAATAGTACTAGAGACAGTCTGAACCTCTGCTGGCTTCATTTCTTCTGAAGAAAATGTTGCCCAGAAAAACCTTTTACAAGCTATGTTTGAAGTTAGTCGTCACTGTTATTTAAAGAGACTTGGTTCTAGCTACGTTTACTATGTGAAATGAGATTTTTTTTCCCCCAGCTTAATAACATTTAGAGTCTGGCATCTGCTTGATGTGTTCCCAGATTTCATACCTGGAAGACGATATTAACTGTGTGGCAGGAAGCTGTTTTTTCACACCTGCACAGAGTAAATGTCACATTTCTAAAGGCTAATCTGACGTCAATGAAGGAAGAGGATGGCTGTGAAAATGATACAAGAACTCTTTGGGGTCTTTAAAGACATTATGGTTTCCATCGATTGGTTTGTGCTAGACATATTTTCACCAGCAGAAGATTATACTTCATAGTCAGTAAATTGCGCTGCAGGTCATCAGGCACATTGAAGCCTTCATTTGCTTACTGTCACCAGCTGATAGCAGCCCCCCCCCTCTGAAGTCATTCTCTCTTTCTGAATGAAGGCTGTAGAGTGTCAAAGATGAGGAAGTCTGATGTCGATCTGGTGCAAACACAGTGACTGTTCACTCAGCACACAATGCATGCCTTATATCACATATTCAGTTTTTAGCCAAACAAATCTAATTCCCTTTAGGACAATAATAATATTATCCTTGTGAATTAAATCGAATCACTTCCTGCTATACCTTAGAAGATCATTTTGGGTTTAAAGTAATTTTATGTGTATTTTGTGTTGCTATTTAGTCACCCAAATTATACTCATTATGTTTGTGACTGAATTTCTCTTTAAAGATTGTAGCTCTGAACAAAACTAAGGAGCGAATGCGGCCTTACCATGTCAACCAAGAAAATGAAGATCCCGATATCAAAAAGATCAAAAAGGTAAAAGTGTTTCTACTTTATTTCGTGTTGTTTGTGTGTGAACATGCAGATGTATGCTCCATGTGTATGACTATGTCTAAGCTTCCATGTTTGTTCTTCTTCAGGTGCAGAGTTTCATGCGGGGCTGGCTCTGTCGCAGGAAGTGGAAGATCATCGTTCAGGACTACATCTGCTCTCCTCACGCTGAGAGCATGAGGAAGAGGAACCAGATTGTCTTCAACATGGTGGAGGCAGAGACAGAGTATGTATATTTAAATGTACTTAGAGTAGCAGCACATAGAAAAGTTGTTTTCGAGCTTTCCAATATAGTACTAAACATGCCATAACGAACATTCTCATCTATTTCATAAAGTGTATAGCACAATATATACTGTGTATTAATAGCTAATGTTATATACATACACTGAGATCACTACCAAACTATGAGACCCTGACTCGATACCATTGGCAAAACATGTTAAAATGATCTTCTGTTGCATAGCTCAAATTAAATTATGCTTTCACCAAATAAAAAAACAAAAAACATTAGTAATTAGTTTGAACACAAATCGCACACAGGGAGTGGCATTGAAGAATTCAAGGATCATTTATTTTAAGTCTGCAGCACAGGGTTTCACAATGAAATGCACTTATGCTATGCTATGAAAAACTTTCATTTGAATTCGCATCATTATTTATCATTCAATCGTCAGATATAACAAATTAAAACATTCCAAAAATATAGTAATCAAACTTTAAGACACCGTAACAAAACAAAACTATAACACTGTCTTCTTTAAAAATATTTGGTCATATACTGTTAATGTTTTGAAGCTAATTCAGAATGTCTATAACGTTGCTGTATAATCTGCGATCTCCCTGTTTAAATCTAAACCCTGTGTGTGTGTGTGTGTGTGTGTGTGTGTGTGTGTGTGTGTGTGTGTGTGTGTGTGTGTGTGTGTGTGTGTGTGTGTGTGTGTGTGTGTGTGTGTGTGTGTGTGTGTGTGTGTGTGTGTGTGTGTGTGTGTGTGTGTGTGTGTGTGTGTGTGTGTGTGTGTGTGTGTGTGTGTGTGTGTGTGTGTGTGTGTGTGTGTGTGTGTGTGTTAGGTATGTCCACCAGCTGTACATCCTGGTCAACTGTTTCCTCAGACCTCTGAGGATGGCTGCTAGCTCCAAGAAGCCCCCCATCAACCACGACGATGTGAGCAGCATCTTCCTCAACAGGTGTGAAGATGTTCTGTCCATCTTTGCTTATAACCGAGTCACTGAAGTGCTAATCATAATGGGTGCATGCATAGACAGATATTGAGGAATATTAAGTCAAACAAACAATAAAGTGCTTTTAGTCATTTTGTTTTCCACACTGCGTTCACACTTTTTTTTCAGTGAGACCATCATGTTCCTACATGAGATTTTCCATCAAGGCTTGAAGGCGAGGATAGCCAACTGGCCAACTCTAGTGCTGGGTAAGCTGTTACTGCTACACAAAACACACAAACACACACTGTCTGCAGCCACATCAAGGTCAGGTTTTCAGTGATCCAGTTTGTCTCACTCAAACATCAGTCTTGACGTCTTACTGCTCCATTCACACACATACACACACATGCTCATTTCCCTATCTTTGTCTGCAACAAGCGCACTCATTGTCTTGACACACAATGACCACCCTGACCAGAGGGAATGTCACAAATTCACCTCCTAAAACCAGAAGCCTACTCACCAGATAAGTGTCACCTAGGAGACAGACTGTTGAAAGACACAACAGCAATTCAAAAAGAAAAGGGAGGACTGATTAAACACCCTTATCTGTTGCTCTGCTTCAAGCTGACGCAGAATTGAGATTTACAATGTGATATTCATCAAATCCATGTATGTAGTTTCAATACAGATTGATTGATTTGATAATATTGTTTTAATGTTATAGCCTCCAATACAGCATGCTTTAACCCCGGACAGATCATGGTCAAATGAATACAACATTTACAAACATTTATCTGTGGCTGATATCATGAAGAATTTTGTTTGCCTTTTGTCTATGATTATTATTCTTTGTTTCCCTGTGAGAGCACATCCAGTGAAAAGCCCAGTATCCAACAACTTGTTTCTGTGCAGTTGATCAGGAAATATATAATTACTGTGCTTCATCCAGTGCTGTTATCAGAATGTCACATAAACAATACTATATCTATTATATTAGTAGACATGTGTCAAGACAGTGATAAGGCTTTTTCAAACAGCTGTTTGTTGTCCAAGAAAGAGGAAACATTTCTTGAGGCAATATTTTTCAGATTTTGGTTTAAGGGAGTCAGTTTCCCAGCTACACATGTGTAAAGCTGAAATGCTGAAATATCTCTCCTGATTTCTGTCTAACATAACCTTGACCACACCTCTTTCCCCCTTTGTAGTTTGCTAAACATTTTGTGGCTAGACTTGAAAGAATGTATATGAAATTGTATTTCTGTGTGCACAGCAGTGCATACAGCTAAGCACACTTTCCATTTAAATTTGAAGACAGGAGTTGACATTTGCACTTGTGAAAACTGTGAAAACCCTATTGGTCAATGAGAAACAGTAACAACTTTGACCAGTTATTTTCAAATTTAAAACCAAAACTATCTGTCATTATTTCTGTCATAACCAGGGAAAGAACTATATTAAGTATTAAGTATATTCAATCTAAAAGAATAAAATGCTTAAAGTAATTATCTCAAGTCATATCTATTAAGGCACTGTGTATCGCTATGTGAGGCAACACAATGTTGATTTGTGTGTTGGGACATTCACTGGAGAAATCTCAAGCTGCGCATTGTTAGAAACTGTTTTGCCATCACCCAGCAGTGGCTGGTCTTCAACAGTGCCAAACAGTAATTTAACAGTTAGTTGTATTAACAGCATGTTATCTTAAAATTGAAATTCCACTTAATCTCAAATCAATGTGACGTTAATGGAGTAGATAATAAGACTTGTGTCAATATTTGATCAAGCAAAAGGCCCAGAATAAACATTGCAATTAAACTGATATGGAAATGCTGGGAGCTGCATTCCTTCATGTGACTTACATACTGTTCATACAGTGAATACATGTATTTTTGTTTTAGCTGACCTTTTTGACATCCTGCTGCCCATGCTGAACATCTACCAGGAGTTTGTACGTAACCATCAGTACAGCCTGCAGGTTTTGGCCAACTGTAAGCAGAACAGAGACTTCGACAAGCTGCTGAAACAGTATGAGTCTAACGCCGCCTGTGAGGGAAGGATGCTCGAGACCTTCCTCACGTACCCCATGTTCCAAGTAAATACCTTCACCATTACACGTACACTGTCATAAACACACCATAACACCAATGCTTTTTTATCTCTAAATTGCCACCATATAAGATAAAAAAAAAAAAGAAGAAAATTCACAATTTAAACAGCCTTTTTTTCTGCATTGCTCTTCTCTCCTACAAGATTCCTCGATACATCATCACCTTGCATGAGTTATTAGCACACACGCCTCATGAGCATGTGGAGCGCAAGAGTCTTGAATTCGCCAAGTCCAAATTAGAGGACCTGTCCAGGTATGTGTCTGGGGAGTTGTCGGATTTATAAACAAATATATCTCGACACATTTTGATACTGAACACTGAACTAACTGTCATGTTTGTATGTGCCCAGAGTGATGCATGATGAGGTGAGTGACACAGAAAACATCCGGAAGAACCTGGCCATAGAGCGGATGATAGTGGAGGGCTGTGACATCCTATTGGATACCAGCCAGACCTTCGTCAGGCAGGGTAAGTCTTCATCGGGTCACAGCACAGCTCAGGAGCTTTTCCCGACCATAAGACCCTCCAACCTGACAGCCTGTGATCTGAAACACACAGACACAGCACCTAGCTCCGTCACTGAATCATGACATTAGCCACCATAATACTTTGTACTGTGGGAGATGTGGCTCTATGTGAGAATACTTTTATGTAAGAACCATTATCTACCGAATGTTTCCCTAGCCGTAAAAACAGAATGTTGTACTCATTTAGTTGAATCACATTTCAAGTAATTTTTTTGCAGCTTCCTAAATGAAACTGTCAGATTAAACCAATTACCCTTTTCAAACTGAAATACGGTTAAGCATTTGTACTATCTTCCCTTTCAGTGCACTTATTGTAAATTGCTCTAGGCAAAAGTGTATGTCAAATTGTTATGTTGTAGATGTAAAGCCTCTACAAATTCTTATTCTCCTGCCATGGAGATACACGAATCGCCTGTGAATAATCATGCATGTTTAAGTGTTAGCGTGGTGGCAGAACCTACAGCCTGTCCAAGCTAACAAAACAAAATATTTCTTGGTCACTATCTCAAATGTACTCCATAAATTGTACTGTGTTAATTAGCAATTACTTCTTGCAGCAAGTGGTTGGAGTGACAGTCCAATGATGGCACTGGTTCAAGAACTGCAAAATCGTTATACTGTTTATGTGCTCTTAAGAACAGCACTGAACTATATCTGCACCAGCGCTCATTAGTGTGCGCTCACAGTGTGCAAACCCTAATGAGCTACTGTATCTGGGCTCTTGATTTGACAAGGTCACTCATGCATGAAGTGTTGACATCAGATATGACACTGCATGTCTTCCCTTGTTTCAATGTTTCTACTGAAGATAGTTTGTGCTGCTGAATGTGCACATTGTAATGATCTCCTTCATATTGTGTCCTTATATCTCAGGTTAATAATCTCACATTACATTTCAGTGTGCAGAATATAGTAGATCAGAAATGTTTCTTTTTTTTTGCTTTAGATGGTTTGCAGACACACAGTTTGAGCTTAGTTTCAGCATAATAAAATGCTGTGCCCCTCCCTCCTCAGGCTCTCTGATCCAGCTGCCATCGGTGGAGCGAGGGAAGCTTAGTAAGGTCCGCCTGGGCTCGCTCTCTCTGAAGAAGGAAGGGGAGCGGCAGTGCTTCCTTTTCACCAAACACTTCCTTGTCTGCACTCGCAGCTCTGGAGGAAAACTGCACCTTCTCAAGGTGAGAACACTTTCACCTCAGGAGCTGAAGTGGATCTCAGTGTGGAAACCTTTAATTGGTTGCCACCTCTAACCAAAATAAACGGTTCTTGCAGCAAGGTGGAGTTTTGTCCCTGATTGACTGCACACTCATAGAGGAACCAGATGCTAGCGACGAGGAGTGTAAGTTTACCACATCTATGAAGCACTGCGTCTACGTTAGTGCACACAACCAGGCAGCTCTTAATGGCTCATTTAGGCCCTTCACCCCTCATGGGGGTTAATTAGGTGTCAGATGATAAGTGTCCAGAAATTACTTCCTTTTAAATATCAGATCACCACCCCTTTAAATGTCAGGTTTTAATCTTTTGACATTGATTGTCATTATTTTTTTTCTTCTTCTGAGGTTTCATTTAGCAAATAGTGATATTGATGAAACACCTACACAGATACACATAGGGCTGAAACAAGCCTCAGGGGTGCGTAGAATGGAGATTGCAGGTTCACTTAATTAACCCTGTGTGTGTGTGTGTGTGTGTGTGTGTGTGTGTGTGTGTGTGTGTGTGTGTGTGTGTGTGTGTGTGTGTGTGTGTGTGTGTGTGTGTGTGTGTGTGTGTGTGTGTGTGTGTGTGTGTGTGTGTGTGTGTGTGTGTGTGTGTGTGTGTGTGTGTGTGTGTGTGTGTGTGTGTGTGTGTGTGTGTGTGGGTGGGTGGGTGGGGGTGTGGATGTGTGCATGCAGAAACATCTATTTTACTATCATTAAGAGCATTGCTGTGTTTCTTTAAAAAAAGCTCTTTCTTTTTCCTACATCACATAGCTAAAGCTGGCGGTCAGGTATTTGGTCAGCTGGACTTTAAGCTTGTGATTGAGCCATCAGACGCACCTTCATTCACCGTGGTGTTACTGGCACCATCGCGACAGGAGAAGGCGGCATGGACCAGTGATATTAGCCAGGTAACACACAAAGTCACACACACACACACACACACACACACACACACACACACACACACACACACACACACACACACACACACACACACACACACACACACACACACACACACACACACACACACACACACACACACACACACACACACATACAAACACGGAATAACAAGAACCTCCAAATAGCGAGAGGGTGTCTCTGTGGGCATTGAGAACGCTTAGTGATAAGTAAACACAGACCAGGGTGCAGCTCCCCATGGGGAGACTTCACTTCACAGAGTAGCAACATGTCAGCCTGGATTCATTCTTATTATCAGACAAAAAATACATTGACACTTGCATAGGGCTTCTTTTCCCCCTCAAACTCTTATTAACCAGACTTTCAAAACATCTTTCTAGCATTTGTTTGTATTTATTTGGAGCGACTGTAACATATATACAATCTAGTAGATCAAGGTAAATCTAAAGGGCATGGCCTTTTATATACTGTTGGTCCAACAAACCCTCTCCTACTGTCTTTCTTTTACTTGAATCTTTAATGTATCATCCTCTTCTCTCTGTCCCTGCAGTGTATAGATAATATCCGCTGTAATGGCTTGATGACCAGTGTATTTGAGGAGAACTCTAAAGTCACTGTGCCTCATATGATCAAGTAAGTATTATTGTGTGTGTAAAGAGAAACACCCATCTCTATATGCCAGTGTTGTAAAACATATGATGTAGCATTCCTGGATGAAACTGTATCAGCTGTGGTACGTGTACAGTATGTTGTTAGGCTGTACTTCTTTATGCTTCTTTATATTTATACATGCTCAAAAATATTATTTGGTATCCATTCTCTTTTTTAGCTTTCTTTTGTGGAATACATTTATTTTATTTTATCCATTCCTATTTTACTTGGCTGTTTTTGCTTAGTGACTTTCCTTTCTTAGCAGCACAGCAGTCACCCATGCTCGGTTGTGTGTGTATGTGTGTACGTGTGTATCCATCAGATCCGATGTGCGTCTCCATAAAGATGATGTTGACATTTGCTTCAGCAAGACGCTCAACTCCTGCAAGGTCCCCCAGATCCGCTACGCCAGCGTGGAGCGACTGCTGGAGAGGCTGACCGACCTGCGCTTCCTCTCCATAGACTTCCTCAACACCTTCCTGCACACATACAGGATCTTCACCACGGCAACGGTCGTCATGGACAAACTGGCCGACATCTACAAAAAGCCCTTCTCCTCCATACCTATCAGGTCAATCAATGCAAACACATCAATGTGCATTCATGAATACAGAAAAAGAGTCGTACACTTGTTGTTTTTCTGTATCCCTCTGTAATTTTGGCTATTTGAGAGTATGGAATATGCAAGGGTACATTTGCATTACATGCTCTGGGCCTTTTTTTCCTTTTAAAATTATATGAAGTCAGATGTGGTTAGTGCGTTGAACTCTTTCCACAAGGTTAAGAACATACTGGCTGAAACAAACACCAGCCTGTGTGTGGAGACCAGCAGAGCAGATGCTTCATCAACGTTTTTGGCTCAGCCGTGGGAATATTCTGTGTATTAAATGGGGAGTTTTTCTCTCTCTAACTCTTGCTCCACTTTCTTCATGCTCTTACTCTCTTATGAGGTCTCTGGCTGCTGCAGAATTGAGTGTTTATATTCCTTCCTTGATTTTATTTAACTTTTAAATTGGAAAAGCTGTTCCTCTGCCCAAGGGCAGGTTTGTATTTAAGGTCTAACTCACCATGGCCTGTGGCTGCCTTCCCTGGAAGAGACCTGAAGGACTCATCCAGAGACCAGAGGTGTGCAGGGAGGGTAGTGGGGGTGTGTGGGCCAAGTCCCCTTTCCTAAAGCTTTACTTTAGCAGGATATGCATAATGTCTCCCTAATGTCATTTGAGGTGGGCACATGAGCAGCAAAAAGTATCCCTCTGGTAAAACCTTTAATGCAATTCTTTCCTTCATCCAGCACCAGTATTATAGGAGGTTTATTATCAGACTTCCACAGTTTGTTTCTCCAATATACTATTTACGATTGTTTTGTACTTTTTTGTTTTTATTTTGGTGTTGTTTGGCTATGCTGGCTTTACATTGTTCAGTCAGCCCAACTCTTTAGTCCAGACTGAAATATGTACAGTGGGGCAAAAAAGTATTTAGTCAGCCACCAATTGTGCAAGTTCTCCCACTTAAAAAGATGAGAGAGGCCTGTCATTTTCATCCTTGGTACACTTCAACTATGAGAGACAGAATGGAGGGAAAGAATCCAGGAAATCACAATGTAGGATTTTTAATGAATGAATTGGTAAATTCCTCTGTAAAATTTGTATTTGGTCACCTACAAACAAACAAGATTTCTGGCTCTCACAGACCTGTAACTTCTTCTTTAAGAGCCTCCTCTGTCCTCCACTTGTTAACTGTATTAATGGCACCTGTTTGAACTCGTTATCAGTATAAAAGACACCTGTCCACAAGCTCAAACAGTCACACTCCAAACTCCACTATGGCCAAGACCAAAGAGCTGTCAAATAACTTTTGTTATTGACCAAATACTTATTTTCCACCATCATTTGCAAATAAATTCTTTAAAAATCAGACAATGTGATATTCTGGATTTTCTTTTCTCATTTTGTCTCTCATAGTTGAGGTATACCTAGGATGAAAATTACAGGCGTCTCTCATCTTTTTAAGTGGGAGAACTTGCAAAATTGGTGGCTGACTAAATACTTTTTTGCCCCACTGTATCTCAAAAACTAATGAATGGACTACCATTAAAGTGTATGAAGACATGAATGTTATCCACAGGACACATTCTATAGACTACCGATGTCAGTCATAATTTGTGTTTAGCGCTAACTAGCAAACGTTAGCATACATTATACATAATAAACATCAACTTATCAGGTTGATATGAGCATGTACTGAACCTTTAAGCACTGCTTGGTTCAAGTACAGCCTCACAGAGCCACTAGCATGGCTGTAGACCCTTAGTCTTGTTTTACATTTGTGAATTTATTTTTAAACATTCATTCAATATTACAGAATATAGCTATTTTACAACTTGTATCAGATGTACTGCACTTTATGTTGCATTCATTAATTGTCCTTGTCTTAATAATTGTTTTTGATTGAATGCAATGTTCAATCTTTTACAAATGATTAGAGTGAAACTTTGGGAACTCTTTCAAAGTTGGTCTCCCTTTGGTGCCCCCTTGTTTTTAGATAAGGGCCCAAATCTATTTATGCCCCTTCCTGGTCTAGAGACTCTTTGCTTGCCACTGTTATGGACACACACATAAACACATACAAATCCTACAAATGCAAACCAAAGACCTTCACCCAGCTCTCTGTTTCTATTTCACACTGGATTTTTGCTCCCATGGGTTTTATATCTGGGAGACTAAACATGTGCTGCTGTTCCTCAGTCACACTGTGCCCCCCCCCCCTTAAACACACCTTTCCTCTTCCAAGACATTCATATATCACCTTCATCTACCTTCCATCATCTTCCCTCAAACCATCTCGTCACATCTACTGCTTATACATTTTCATTTGTCAATTCAACCATCACCCTATCCATTTAATCATTTTACTGTTTCATCCATACCCCGTCTCTTCATGTCCCCTCTAACTACAGGGCGCAGTACCACTCATATGACCGTCTGTCTATCTCATCCATCTGTCCTGACTACAGTCTGAAGATCAAGAAGATAACCATGGATCAGTCCAAGTAACCTACTCTCTGTCCTCCTTTTTTCTGTCTCTTTCCAACGTTTCCTGCCTGCTGTTCTTCTCCTCTGGTCTTGGTCTGAAACTTTACTGATGCATGACTTTTCCCTTTACAATTTTATCTACTGGCTATCTCTCTTTTTCTACCAGTTTGAAAAATTGCAGGGGTTTTATTTCGTAAGACAGGAATGGGAGAAGGGAAATGTTTCGTAGATTCTGCAGCCGGTCTGTAGCATGTTCTCTCACTGGAGAATCACTTCCTCAAGGCTGTTTTTTTACTCTGTATTCATATTGATCCCTTTTGACATTCATCTTTAGCATGCTTTATATCCTTTTCTTAAGCATTTCCCGCTACCTGCTTCAAAGTTCTCCAGCAATCTTTTGCTCTGATGTTTTGGTATTTTCCTCGATATGCCTTTCATTTCTCCCTCTCTTCTTTCGAACTGGGATGCAATTTGTTCCTCTATTTCCTGCTGAATATCTGGCTTTTGTGAATAAATGATGGATGTGTTTATCTATGCATGATTACTCCTCCCTTAATGTAGCTCAGTACACACGACTTTCTGAGTAGTGTTAATGTCATCACAAAGTGCTTGTTATTCAAAAGCTTTTGCACTTTCATTGCCTGGTAAATAATGTGTTTAAATGTTGCGAATGTTATCTGAAATTAAAGATTGATGTTTTTTTTATTAGAATTTAGAAAGCAGACTAAATTGTTCCTCCCTGTCACACTGTCCCGAAATTGACACCAGATGGACACACGCATATGAAATTGTGAATTTCGCACGAAGATGGCCCCGAACTTGGTCAACAGCCAAACAAGTACGATGCCTACAGAAGGCCACACGATGGCACCCGAACCACACACGAAAACATGGTCGTAGACTTTACTGATGGTTTAGAATGTATCCAGACTCAACGTAAGAGCTTGTGCCTCTTCGGGGAGTGCTAACATTTAAACATACATTTTACTCGATAAGAAAATATTACTTATCTTCGTCATGTTGTTTCCATAGCAACAACAACTTCCTGTCAACAGCCTAAACTCGCCTTCAAAATAAAAGCATCTAAATAAAACAGGAAGTTAACCTAAATTACATTTAAGACATACAACTGCAACATAAGTAACAAAAATAATGTAATATCCTTTTCAGTTTCACAGAACACAAATTGGGTTGATGATTTTGTTGTTTCTCGATGTCATTGTACTATAATACGATGACTACACGACGGCATTGCGAGGGCTTCACGTAGTCGTGTTACCTTCCAATGACAATCGGGCAGCTTCTTGTTTCCTTCGTATTGTCTTCGTGAGGCGAAAAATGCCCGATGGCACCGATGATCACACGAAGATGACAAGATTTGACAAGATGCCCTGACGATGGCCTAATGAAGGGCAAAATGGACACACAAATTAAACACGAAAATGAACCTTCGCAAGGTCCTTCGTCAATTTTTTGGCATGCCAAAGATTTTGCAACCGCTCACGAAGTTGCTGCCAGAGCCTGAGAAACTCCACCGGCGGTCATAAGATGGCTTAAGATGCCCTCACGAATGGCCCGATGTTGTTATGATCAGAGCCGAATTTGAACATTTCCTTTATCGTGTGTCCATCTGGTGTCAATTTCGGGACAGTGTGAAAGGGGCTTTAGGCACTTAATCGGGAACAAAGATCACAGTCAGCAACATTCCGATTTAAGGATTTTTGAGGGGGTTCAGACACAGCTTGATTTATGAACCCCCCCTTGACTTGGTTACTTGAACCCATTTTATATATATTATAGTCCCACAATTTTAGGACTGGAGTATTTAAGAGTTTTCCCATTTAAATACTGCTCAGAATCACAGTGAGAGCAGTCAGAGTGAACTAAAACAGTACAAATAAGGTCATAGAAAAGCTGATAGAAGCTCCATAGAGCAGAGGGTAACGGCAAAATCTGGTAATTATTTTCTGCGGGTTCTTCACTACGAACTAACCGGTTTACATTTCATAATGTCATTTTATCCTTTGAATCTGTAGAGATAATGATTAAGTTCATGTCACTTTTCCCAATTACCTCCTGTTCTTAAATCCCTACACTGTTCATCTGAGGTGAATATAAATACCCCTTAATTCAAACTCAAAGTTTGCTGGAGTAGACACAACATAATAATATATTTTCTGCTGTTCTTACATTGTGTAACATTACAAGCTTAGATGTCCCCAGTGTGCCTTGAGGCACTGTCTTTTACTTCTTCTACTTCTTTTTGAACTCTGAATACACAATCATTTGACCCTAAATCAGATATATTGTATGTATATAATGCAAGAAAACTGACAATTAGTTTCGCTATTGAACAGTAAAGGTTCACAGACATGGAAGTCATTTTGTTGAGCTGCAGCAATTACACAATTCTTGTAATTCTTTTTAAAATATCTGCTTATCTTGTTTCCCCTTCCAGGTCCTTGGAGCTGTTCTTTGCCACCAACCAGAACAACAGAGGGGGCGAGCACATGAACGACAAATCTCCTCGTCTCTGCCGCAAGTTTTCCTCTCCCCCTCCTTTGTCCATCCCGTCCCGCACTTCCTCCCCTGTCCGAACACGAAAGCTCTCCCTCCACTCCCCCATCACTGCCAGGGTGGGAGGCCTCGACCTCACCAGTCCTCTGTCAAGCTCCAGCGTCAACCATAACACTTCCCAGTCTTCCGCCAGCAGCCCCACATCTGCAACCACCCCCTTAGCCCTGACACCTCAGACCCCAACTCCGACCACCTCCTCTCCTCCTCCTCCTCCTCCCTCTTCCACCTCTCCCCCACCGAACAACAACTCAAAGCCACCACAGGAACAAGGTCCTACCATTCCCACATCCCCAGACCAGAGTCCCTGCTCACCTGCAGACGGGGAGGATGTTCCAAAGATCGACCCCTTTGGTGGAAAACTGAGACGGAGCATCCGCAGATGTATGTTCCCACACAAATACAGTGCAAAAAATATGTATACTTACCGTGGTATCGCTGTGTACTACTTACAATCCCTAGAGTACATCTATAGCTAAATGAGAGGTTATCCCAGTTAATAGCACATTTTGGAATGTGAGCGGTAAATTCACACATCTCTGTCAACTGTTCTTTTAATGCATACGGTTATTAATGTGGTTACAGAGATACAGATGTACAATTCTCAATGTTGTAACATAAAGATGATTTTAAGTGGTCTATAACAGCTTAATTGTGAAACACTCCTGACAAGTTTGCAATGACGCACTAACCATCTGTAGGATGTGCTCTATCCTCAGCTGGGTGTGTGTGAGCTTGAGTCAGCTAAGTTGCCTTCCCTTTGCACAAGTTCA
>NC_136909.1:24910078-24936735 GCF_949606895.1 Notothenia rossii
GAAGTGAACATCACAGTAATTGCCTTACTCCCCCCCCCCCAGAAGTCCAACTGAATCGATCTGTTTTATGTATTTTCTTCAATAGCACAAAATGCCGTGATGACAGGCCAGCTTTAGTCGGCTTATTAACACAGAGACAAAGCACAAACACGCACACGTATACACCCACTCACATTTTAGCTCGGGAGGCCAAAGAGCTTGTTAAAACTGACCTTTGAACGGGAGTTGAATTGGGGAGGGAGTGAAAGGGAAACGAGAGGAAAAGAAGCAGTAATGGCTGGAAGGAATGAGGGGGTACAGGAGGAGGATGTACAGTCAGCAGACATAAAGGATTGTAGAGCAGTGATTGATGATTGCTCAAACTAATAGGTGGAGACTAGAAATAAGTACACACATACAACTACAAACATTTTTCACATGCAGACATGTCACCATACATTTGATACTGCGAGTGAGTGTAATAGGCCATTAGGAGGATGTGGCTAAAAGAGATTTACAGGATACATTTAAAAGATATCTTTGCATCAGTGCCTTGTCAGCTTAATTTATCAGTCTTTAGATTGGATGGATTAGTGCAAGAGAGACATATTGCTATTTTACAAATGCATTCTACGTTTTTCAGATTGTAACACGAAAGTTTTCTCTCTCAATGCATTACAACTACCTTTGGGATAAAACCTACTTTAATCACCCAAACAACAGTTGGACGACACAACAGTAATATAAGTATAATACATTCCCTTCTCTGTATTTTGTGCATCAGTCCCGAAACCTTAACAATTACTAAACTATGGCAATGCGAAAAATGTTAGATAAAATGAAAATTCAAGCTCTACTACAGTATGTATATAATTACTATCAATTAAATTAGGTCAACTATTCTAAATGTAAATCACTACAACATGTTAACCTAAGATTTCAACAAAGTTTGAAGAAAAAGAACAATTTAGACCAAGAAGAAAATAATTAGCAAGTGAGAACATTTAATGTTACTGTGCTAGTTGATGGGTGCTGGAGAATCCTTAGCATGTTCCTCAGGTTCATTTGAGCAATAACATTTAGTTTTGTTTTTTGTTTAGGACTTTGAGATGAACGGGGAGCTGAAGATGTCGGTGATCTGTCTCCTGGAGGAGGTGCTCAGAGATCCTGACCTTCTGCCTCAGGAGAGAAAAGCTACTGCCAACATACTGAGGTACAAGCATGCAGCATGCGTATGAAGCACTTAAAATGTCCCTCGATAAAATTGTCTTATGTAATAAATTAGCATGAAAACATTCCCTTATTTTATTATGCAATGCTCTACTGTACTCTATTCTGTTCTATTCTGTTCAATCTTCTGTTGTATTCTGTTCTGCTATATTCTGCTCTGTCCTATTATATTAGATGTTTTCAATACTGCTACATTGCTCTATATTGTATACTGTTCTATTTTATTCTCTTTCATTCATTTCCGTTATATGAAAGTTTATTTTCTGTTCCGTTGTATTCTGTTCTATTCCAATCTATTCTATTAAATTAAATTAAATTCCTGTACTATTCAGTAGAATTTTACTCTATTCCACTTTGTCTTCTAGTGCCCTTTCTCTCGATGAGCAGGACGATGCCCAGCTGAGGATAGAGGACATCCTACAGATGGTTAGTGCGTCATTGCAAACTTGTCAGGACTTCATTATAATTCGGATATGATATTATTCTGCTGGATCAATGCAGCATCTGTAAACTGCAGACTTTTACTGCATAATGTAACACAGACCAGCTGAGTCAGCAGCTTTTATTTCCCCCCCAAGATAAATACAAAAATCTAATTGTTTCATTTGAATACAATGTGATCCTCTCTGGGATGAAATAAAGTACTTGCAGATTTTCAATAAATACTTTATAAACTCCCAGAGATAAAAAAATAATCAGGAGTCATGAGTGCCTCTGGTTTATGACATTGGCTTAATCAAGACAGGGAATCACACACACACACACACACACACACACACACACACACACACACACACACACACACACACACATACACATACACATACACATACACATACACACAAGCACAAGCACACCCACACACATTTATTTTGGAAGATGTGAAAAGCATTGCCTAGTACCCATCATTGTATGACTGTGACGGTCTCCAGGAAACTGTCAACTGTCATCATCAAAGCCTGTCTCTTTATTAGATATTTATAACTCCTTGTTATCTGGTGTAGAAATTCATTTGTGCGGTGTGTTTGTGTTTATGTGTGTGTGTGCTTGTGTGTTTAGGCCGACTGTCCGAAGGCAGAGTGTTTCGAGTCTCTCTCAGCAATGGAGCTGGCAGAGCAGATCACTCTTCTGGATCACATTGTCTTCAGAAGCATTCCTTATGAGTCAGTCCTCTCATAAATCTCACACTCATCTGCATCATGCCAAACTAAACTAAATCAGCTTTGGATACTGCTTATAATTACAAGACCAGTTAATCACCACAGGTTTTACTTTAGATATTGACCTACTAGATATGGACATCACCATGTTTCCTTTACTGCTGGTTGTGTAAGGTATGGGGGATTACGTTTAATTATACTCTACATTATGTTTTTACGGTTGCAAATGTGTATTTATCTTTAAAACAACATATACAGTATACTTACTGTATCTATGAAAACAGATAAAAAGTCTTAATGTATCCCCATTTTATGTATTTCTTATGTGCCCTAGACACAAAAGATATCTTAGACTTTTGGGGCCAAATAAAACGTATCCAAATGGTCAGTTTATGGAATTATACCCCAGCTAAAACAATAACAAACACAGCCAACTTTTAAATAATTGATGGAAATAAATGTGTGTTTTGTAGTTTCCCAAAACATTTCATTTGGCTAGATGACAATGCAAGATTCTCCTCCAACACTATTGCAATGCTCACCTAGTTCAGTTCTTGACTTCTCCACAGCGTTTATTAGACCAATGTTTTTACTCAAAGGTCCCATGTCATGCTTTTCCGGTTTTTACTCGTCCCCTTGTGTGTTATGAAGGTTTTTCTGCATGTAAACGGTCTTCAAAGTCACAAACCCTCAAAGTACACCCTGTAGCGAGTAAAACTCTAACACAGAAAATACCTGTCTATGCTGCCCCAGAACGCCTCGTTCAAGATTTCTCTTTTTCCATAGTTTTTTTCCTGGGTACAGTGACCATACCCAAATGAACCCATTGGTCCAAATGGACCAATCCGTGGAGTTCCACACACACACACTCTTTTAGCGGCGAAAATGTGACGCACTGGGGGGGGGGGTGCTAGTGGAGCCTCGCAGCGCGGCGAAACTGTGGCACGCTTACACTGTGGCACGCTTACACTGTAGTTGTGCCGTGTTTGGGGGTGCGGGGGGGATGCGGGTGCTAGTGGAGCCTCGCAGATGGGGTTGCTGCAGCCCCCTGAGCACCCCCCCTTTCCCGCATCCATTCAAGATGTCTCGCAGCAAGCAGGAAACCACACCAGTAAGCCAGCTCAAACTGTCAGCTCCTCGCAGCAGCGAGCCAGTGGGCGAGCTGACCAATCAGAGCACAGTGGGCTCACAGGGAGGGGAGGGCAGGAGCTCCAACAAGGCGTTTAGGACAGAGAGTGAAATTCAGTGAATACACATACTATACAGAGAGGCTGTATGAGAAAACCAATGTGAGTTTGGAAAATTGAACAATGTAAATCTATTCTAGTAGACCTCAACAATGGAATTATGATCAGTAGAAATGGCCATGTCATGGGACCTTTGATTCGTTTTTGCTACTCATACCTGTTTGGATTACTGCTATATTATATTGTCTGTGATCTAAATTGACTCACCATATGTTTCTGCCCCCTCTCTTAGAGAGTTCCTGGGACAGGGCTGGATGAAGGTGGATAAGACAGAGAGGACACCATACATCATGAAAACTACTCAACACTTCAATGATGTAAGCTCCAAAATGTCTTTATTTATAAAACTTTATTTTGACCCTTTAAATATCCAACACCAAACTTTCATGGTCTCTTTTCTTCTCCGTTTGAAGATGAGCAACCTGGTGGCATCCCAGATTATGACCCACACTGATGTGGGCTCCAGGGCCAACTCCATAGAGAAGTGGGTCGCTGTGGCCGACATCTGCCGCTGTCTCAACAACTACAACGGAGTCCTGGAGATCACATCTGCACTCAACCGCAGCGCCATCTACCGTCTGAAGAAGACCTGGGCTAAAATCAGCAAACAGGTGGAATAATTCCCCATCAATACTCTATGTATGACTAAAAAAATAGAGTTTACCGGATCTTAAAAGGTTACAAAAAGTGATTTGGTCTCTGCGATGTTCAGAGGCAGGAGCAAATTAGTTTTATTTTCATCTTGTTTTATTAAGAGTAATAGGACATTGGCTTAATGCATGATCCTTCTTGTTGCTCTAAATAGTCTAATGAAATACATATTTGTGATCTTGTCCAGACTAAAGCACTGATGGACAAACTACAGAAGACTGTGTCATCTGAGGGAAGGTTTAAAAATCTGAGGGAGACCCTGAAAAAGTGAGACTTGGCAAATCAATCGTTATACATTTTTCAAAATGAACGCAAATAATGTGCTTAATTCCTTCACACTTTTTTTCCAGCTGCAACCCTCCAAGTGTGCCATACCTGGGAATGTATCTCACAGATCTGGCCTTTATTGAGGAGGGGACACCCAACTTCACAGACGAAGGTCTTGTTAACTTCTCCAAAATGAGGATGGTAGGCACATAAATGAATACAAAATATGAAAATTATCATTACGTGTAAACTTGTCTTAAAATGTCCACCTAATTTCCCCATTTTCTTTAGATATCCCACATCATCCGAGAGATCCGTCAGTTTCAGCAGACTCCTTACAGAATAGAGCATCAAGCCAAGGTACTTGTCTCTTAGATATTTTCACAATAGGAGTTGTTTTTCTCAGTAACATCAGCAAAGTAGACCGTGATTGCATGTACGAACTATTTAAAAAAATAACTTTATTATATAGCACAGTAAAAAACAGAGTTCTGAAGTTCTTTAAAAAGGGGCAGAAAAATCATCAATTGTCAAGATTAACTTAATTACCTCTAACACAAGAGCCGCGTTCACACCGGAGTACTTTTCCCACTTTAGTTCCGATATAGTTCCGAAATGTCAGTCCCCAACTCCGGGGACTTCCGGCCGGGGATTTTGGGCGGCAGTATACGCTGTGAAATTGTTTGCGGCCTGCCAGTAAACCCAAAGCAGAAGAAGAAGTGACGTCAGCGGCTTCTGAAGAAACACACTCCTCAATGTCAGTTTCGGTAATTTATTGACAAGGATGACGACACCATGAATGAGTGGACGAACGTCTCAACTCGAGGCGGAGTGAATGAACAATGTTTGAACTAAAATGGCTGCTCGGCACTACCGGGTCAGAGCACGGCATAATCGGGCAGCGACAGCAGTGACGCTGCCCTCTAGTGGCCGGCGATAAACTCTTCATCCCCACCAGACCGGAAAGCTATGGGCCGGAATAGATTAACGGTCTAAATCCCGTATCCAGCTGCCGGACTCGGGCTCGTAACGTGCAGGCGGCCTCCTCACGCGGCCCGGCCGAGTCGGCTGGGGCAGCGTCGGCGGCGACTGCGGCACCGGGAGCGGTGCGCCCAGGAAGGCACCCGTAGGAACAGTGAGGTCAGAGGATGCCTCATCAGCAGGCGTCGGTGTGGAAGCGCCAATAGCCGAGTCGCGTCGTCCAACAGCCGGCCGCTGAGCAATCTCCTGGGGCGTCGCCCAGCCCGGGTGGATAGATGGGGGCTGGTAACCCAGGGCAGCGGGCAGCGGCGACGGCGCAGCCGACTGCTCCAGGGCGCAGGGTGTGGCTGGCGTGTAGGCACGGAGGAACCGCCGGTTGCGCAGTGTCAGACGTCCCGAACCGTCAACCCTGCCCCGATACTGGTCGTGGCCCGGCGACTCCACCACGATCCCTGACCTGTCCCATTTGTGGGGGCTCGGGCCTTGCTGGTTCTGGAGGAATACCCTTTCGCCAAGTGCCAATGGGCGGAGCGGTCTCGAGTGAGTCCCCAGAGACTCGGTGGTACGGGACATACGGGTCCGAAGGGCGTCTTCCTTCACCGCCCATGCCTCGCGCCATAGCAGGCAGATATGCGGGTTCGAGAACTTCTCGAGGCGGTTCACGAAGGAGAGCGAGTAACGAAGGGGGCGGGCGAAGATGATCTGTGCTGGCGAGAGGTCGCAGTCGGGGTCAGGCGTGTTACGCAACTGCAGCATAGCGCGCAGGAAGCGGTCCTGATCAAGGCTGCCCGACGGGCCGGTGTTGGACATCAGGAGGCGCTTAGCAGTCTTAACCGTAACTTCCGCCCTCCCATTCGACTGCGGAAAGCTAACGTAAGACACATGGTGTTTGACGTGCCATAAGCGGAGGAAGTCCTCAGTGTGGCTCGCCTTGAATTCCGAGCCACCGTTGCTCGAGAGCTCCTCCGGTACGCCGAAGGTGGCGAAGAACAACCGGAGGTGTTGGACCAGGCCAGCTGAGCCCGCCAGGGCAGTACCCGCCGTAGAGCTCAGGACCTCTATCCAGCCCGAAAGCCGATCCCCGACAACTAGGTAGTGACGGCCCCCATAGTCGAAGAAGTCAGCAAACACCGCCTTGAATGGCGTGGACGGGGGTGAGGACGGCCGGGGGGGTTTAGCCACCTGTGACGGAGTATTGCGGTTGCAGTCTGCACACCCGTCCCTGGTGGCCTGAATGTCCCCGGACATCCCGGGCCAGTAAACTATGGCTCGGGCATGCTGCCCCATAGCCTAGATCCCCTGGTGAGCGGCATGGAGATGCCGAAGGACTCTCCCACGGAGGGACGGGGGGGACCACGACGCGGTCCCGATAGAGCAGGACGCCGTCCTGAGCGTAGACGGACTCACATACCGATGACAGACTCGCCAGGGCAGGGTCGTTAACGTCAATCCCACCATCCTGCTCGATTAGTTGGAGGAGGTGGCCGAGGCATCCATCAGCCAAGGAGGGGCCAAGAGACGGCTCCGAGCTCCCGTGCGTCGTTGCGGATGGAGGCCATGAGTGCTGACTCCACGGCGTGAGGCCCGCTCGGCAGCCCCAATGAGAGGCCGTTCGCTGAGCCCGAGGGGGAAGGATGCCTCGACGTGGCATCAGCAGCATAGTTGCTCTTGCCAGGCAGATGCACAATGTCGAAGCGCCATGGGAGGGTGCGCTGCTTGAGTCTAAACAGATGCGAGTTTGTGATCTCATCCAGCGTACGGTCGCCAAAGATCTTCACCAATGGCTTATGGTCGGTGACCACGGCGAGGTTGTCGGAGCCCTGCTTGAAGTACCGCGTCTGTTCCAGGCCCCAGGCCACAGCTAGGGCCTCTCCCTCGACGGCCGCATAGCGCTGCTCCGCAGGGGACAGGGAACGCGAACCTGCGAGGGTGATCCTCCACCCTCCTGGACAGCAGTCCGGTATGCCCGAGGCACAGTGACAATGTTTCTGGAGCAGGAAGTAGCCAATGCCACGCATGGACCAGTCAGGGCGGAGTCAGGTACACTTCTGCATGTCGTACATCTCCACGCCCTCGCGGATGGCCTCCATTATGGCTTGCTTGGACGTCTGGAAGGCCTCCTCCAGAACGGGGGACCATAGGAACACACAGCGTGGGCTGAGGAACGGCTTAAATGGAGCCATCGTGTCACGCAACTGGGCGTAGTTAGCCACCTGGTTGACAAGGCCGAACCAACTCCTGATGTCCGTCGTGGAGCCTGGGGTCGGGAAGTCCCGGATGAAGTCCAAGTATTTTGGGAGCGGTTCGATGGTAGATTCCGACACCCTGAAGCCAGCGAAGTCGACGCACCTCTCCGCGAACTGAAGCTTGTCCGGATTCAACACGATGCCCGACCGGCCGACATGCGTCAGGAAGTCGATGGTCCTCCACCAGTGTTGCTCCAGGTCGGTGTCATAGTGGATGGTGTCATCCACACAACTTTCCTTGCGTTCATAGTCCGAGAGGACGTCGTCAAACCGACGGTTGTAGCCATCCCCTAATGACAGGAAACCCTGTGGTGCCCTGGTGTAGCGCCAACGGCCGAAGGGCGTGATGAAGGTAGTGAGGTGACAATCCGACTAACGCAGGGGGACACTGTGGTAGCCATTCCAGGCGTCCGTGACGGTCTTCCAGGTGCCCTTCGGGACGCGGCGTGCAAGGTGGAACGGGGACTCAGTGGCGAAGGTCTCACGTTGGCAGAATTTGTTGAGGGGGGAGAGGTCCACGGTCCTGCGGGGGGAACCGTCGTGCTTCCGAGTGACTACCATACGATGGCACCACGCCGCCGGCTCGCCGTATGGCACGCGTTCAATGACCCCAAGGGCTTCGTCCCGCAGGAGGTCATCGTGAACCCTCCGCTGCCAGTGTAGAGGCACTGTATCCGCGGTGTGACATGCCTTAGGCGTAGCTGCGGGGTCCACGTGCATCTCGATAGGTGGCCCCTCAATGCATGGTAGTGCCCGATGGGGGCAAGTATTGAATGTCGACGAGGCATATCTCCCGAGTAGCCAACCTTTCATCCGGTTATTGTTCTCTGGCGTACAAGGGTACGGCAGTGCTGCGGGACGCGCCGGGGTGCGCTGAGGACATGAGCACTGGGCGTTCCGGGGGTCACCTGGCCCCACGCAGCCGCTATTGGTTGACCTCGTCGCATTGATGGACAGGGGCTGGACTGGCGTGTCAGCCGTGTCAGGGCTACGCCTATCCTTGGGCCCCCCTGCAACTTCGTCCGACGGGAAGTTCACGGGCAAGAGGCCGAGGTTGAGCAACGACTCGTAGGAGAGGTACATGGCCCGGACTGAGCTGCTCACGTATACCATGGAACGGCAGGATGTAGTACGGTCGTCGAGAGCCTAGCGAAGAACGCTCCCTCGATGGCTATAGGGGAGCGGTTGGCAGCCGACAGGCTGAGGCTGACGGGTCGCAGGTCGTCCCGCGCGAAACCGCAGGCCAAGAACTCCTCCAGAGACCAAAGGTCCGACTGCGCGCCAGTGTCCGCGACGGCCGATATTCGAGCTCCGTCGGCCGAGCCCCGGTTGCTGGTGCCATCCCTCAGCCCGACTGGCATGTCCATCGAGATGGTGATTAATGCCCGGGGGTGGTCTCTCAGCCTGGCTCGCCTCCATTCGCCCTTGGAGAAGATGTGGTGCTCGAGTCTGATAGGTGCAGGCCTGTTGACACAGCCGTGCGACGTAGGGGCGTGGCGTCGGCGAAGGCTCCCGCGACGTCGGCCAGGGCGGGCTCCAGCTTGCACCGACGAGACCTGGGATACCAGCTCCGACCCCATGGCGGCCTGTTGACTGTCGGATGACGGCTGTTGACGCCTCTGTCGTCGGCGGGCCCTGTAGCAGCCGATGCACACCTGGTGAGGCTTAGGATTCCACCCGCGAGGCTCCTCTGTAAAGACGTTAAAGACGCTCTTACATTCCGGGCACGAGGCACGTTTAGCCCCGTCCGCAGGGCTCGGGGCGGGGCTCGTCTGGGGAGTCGTCTTCAGGCGCCGGAATGACGACATGGCTGATAGGGAGGACGACGGGAGAGCGTTACGGGCCATCTCTTTGTTCTCGACGAGTGCAATTACGTCGTTAACTGGCTTGAGCAGGACGTCAGTTGTCCCCAGAGTCATAGATGACATTGAGCAGCACATCATGGATAATGTGGTCGGTATAGTCCACGTCCTTACCACACTCGCATACCGCATTATATGCGCATGTCTCTGCTTTACCCCGCACTCTGGCAGCGAATGCACGGAATGTCTCGTCGCGTTCCTGGCGTAACCGAAGTAGTTCGGTGCGCAGGACGCATGTAGCGACTGGGATGACAGCTAGGGAACGCATGACGGTGATTAGGTCTGGCAAGGGTCCGGAAGCGGCGTCGGGGACGGCTTTCAACAGGCTGTCTCCAAGTACAGGCCCAGCGCACTGAAACAGCTGGAAGGGGGCCTGGGCGTCCCCTATGGCTGAGCCGGCGTGGAATACGTTCCAACGGCGGATGAACACGTTCCATTCTTCTATTGACACGCCCACATCAACTTTGGGCCGATCGAGTCTCGGGCCGTGAGGGGCTGGGGCCTGGGCTGGCGCGGCCATGACAGGCGCTGCGTGCTGGTGGCTACTTCCATGAATCGTCAATATAGCAATGACGAGTGCTTCAGACAAGTCATCGGATTTGAACTCGCAGCCGGGGACAGGGCATCCAACAACGACCATGGTGTCGTCATGAAGAAACACACTCCTCAATGTCAGTTTCGGTAATTTATTGACAAGGATGACGACATCATGAATGAGTGGACGAACGTCTCAACTCGAGGCGGAGTGAATGAACAATGTTTGAACTAAAATGGCCGCTCGGCACTACCGGGTCAGAGCATGGCATAACCGGGCAGCGACAGCAGTCACGCTGCCCTCTTGTGGCCGGCGATAAACTCTTCAGCTTCATTTGCCTAATCCACCCCCAGGGTGAACGCGATCTGTACTTAGTTCATCAGAACTAAAGAGTTCTGATGAACTGACTTCTCATGAACCTTTGTGGGAAAAATACTGCGGTGTGAAAGCGCCTAAGGTTTGACATTAAAGATCCTTTGCGGAAGTGCTGGTTATCTAATGTGAAATGATTTAAAATGCCTTATTTATGATATACCAAATTTGAAACATCAAGAGAATATCAATTCACCCTCGCTGGACCAATCAGAAAACTGTGCAAAGTAGTTTAGACAAAGAGGACGATAAAATCTGTGGCAACTGTTGCTGCGAGGCAGTGCGGTCGTCTTTTAACCAGAATTTTGTGGGTTTGATCCCAGCTCGTGCAGTCAAAATGTTGATGTATCCTTGGGCAAGATACTTAACCCTGAGTAGCTCCTGATGGTCAATGATGTGTAAATGTGTATGAATGTTAGCTCATAGATTAATTGGTACTGCTTTGCATGAATGAAATGTGAATGACTCGTAGTATGTAAAGCGCTTTGAGGGGTGAAAAGACCTGATAAGTAAAGGCCATTTAACATTTCCATTTAATTTAAATTAAGCTGCATATTTGCATGTCCATTTCTATTTATTCCTTATTAAGACTTTCAAGACCATCTAGTCCTCTAGTTGCTAAAAAAGTTAAACAATTCAGTCTTTAATTAAAAACAACTAAAATAATCCATAGATGTACAAATATTTTGCTGTTCAGGACAATATGCCCCCCTTTGATATTTTCTGTCCAGGTGACCCAGTACCTGCTAGATAAGACTCTCATCATGGATGAAGACACACTCTACGATCTCTCGCTGAAGATCGAGCCCAGGCTCCCTGCCTGAGCTACAGCTGTTTGTGGCCAGTGGGAGCCTGCCAGACCTGGACCCCCCGAGGGCAACACGCCCACGTTATCTCATCAATCAGGAGGAAATTGGAGAGATTTGAGAGCAGCATAGAAATGAAGATAAGAGCGATACTGACTGAAGTGAGAGATATCTTTAGAGTCAAGTATGACGGTTGGACGGTTGTTTTTTTCCAAGGGAATGAGGGAGCATGAGAAGGTTGTGGAGTTATAATCTCCAAGGAAAAGAGGAGGAAAGGTTTTAGTTGCACTGTGTGAGGGTTTTGAGAAAATGTCGCTGTGTGCGCTCATCATTCCTCAGTGGAGCATGTGGTGCGCATGACATCACACTTCCTCAGACAGCCTGAGAGTGCAGGAAAGGCTGAGAGCATGGAGTGTAGGATGAGTGTAATACAGTGGATGTAACAGAGATGTAGCATATACAGATAGTGTGTCAGAGAGATGTCTGAGCTCGTGTCTCTGTGCTGTTGTCTGTGTTCTGTTGCCTGCGCATTTCCGTGCCATGTCCTGGAGCATAAGCCCCCCAAAAATGCTTTATGTCATGATGGTCACTGCATAAAACTTGCATGATTTCAGCTTGGGATGTAACTGTCTAAATGGCCTTCAACCTGACCCCTGACCCTCAGCTTAGTATGCTTCACTCTAACCAAGGTGACTCTAAGCCACTATGCATCCTCAGTGGGCTAGGTATGAAAAGATGCCTTTAAGCCTTTAAATATATTGTGGAAATATACTATAATTTGGATAATTTTAAATAGAAATTTGATTTATTTTTGATGAAGTGGCTAATGTTTCCATTGTAGAAAAACTGAATTCTGTATTTGTCTATAGTAGGTTTTTGTCTAAAGCCCTCCATTTACAATTGGAAGCTCTTTAAAAAAAATGTCCTCATGAATGATACGAAATTAAAACATTTATCAGTGCCTTCCACTAGTGTAGGTCAATTTCCCCACAATGTTTTCTTAAGAAAATAGGTAATGTCGACTAAACAGTAGCATGTTTGTGTAAACACAGTAAAACCATTTCAGAAAATATCTCTCTAGTGTTTAAACATTGTAATAACCGACCCAAAGCTTTGGTATGTGTGCACTTTGATTTCTTTGGCTTTTACAAATTGTCAGATACTGACGTGTGTAGTTAGTCCTAGTGTGTAACTCTTGGATGTAAGCTGGGACCGTTTTTGCACTCTCTGAGATGTAGCTTCGCTTGAGTGACAGTATGATCGTTATTTACCATGCTATTTATTTCATCAGATAATGTATTTATGCTATTTTGTATAAAGTGACTCCACACCTATCATATGATTGATGACAAATTGTTTTGCTGTGAATATTAATTTATCGTTGTAGTTTTTTGTCTATCTTGCTTTGATGTTGAAATCTAGTTTTGCATCCCAGCCTCTTGTTTTGCAAGATATCTGTTTCACTTTATTCTGAAGAAAAAAAACGATGTCTTTTGAACGTTAAAAAGATGTAGCATTTGAATAACCAGAATGTTTTCTGTATTGCTGATATGATCAACATAGTTGTCCTGCATGTACACAACAGCTGCATGTTGTGCATGTCTAATTGGACGCTCCCTCTGCTTCTCTATTTTAATATTGTCTCTGTATCTGTCAGGAGGCTCAGTTTAAAGGCATAGAAATACAATTTTGTCCATCAAATCTGGCACATTTGTCTCTTAGTGTAGCTTATGACATCACATCTTTCAGCTCGAGTCATCTGCAAATCAGTCTATCGTTATGGAGTAGCAGTGTTGGAAGTGATGCACTCCTCAGTAAAAAAATATTCATCCAACAATAACCTTGTTCCAGATTGATTAAAGAAAATGTTTAGAGGCTTTGCTTTAAAAAAACACAACCTTTTTTTGCACTGCATCTGTATTTCTAAGTGTTTGTTTAACATACAGGATGCCACATTTGTATTGTATTTTCATTTTTGTGTATTTGTTTTCATTGTTCGCGGTGCAGGAGAAATAAATTCAACATGCCTTATATGTTTGCGTATTTTCTCGAGCTATGCATCATTGAGATATTAGGTTCCTTCTGATTCCTCTAAACAGTGGCTCTTCATTTGAAACTCTGTCAATTTTTCAATGGACTACAATGTGGGACCACACTTAAAATAATGTGAGATAAATGTTTGCTTTGATCAGGGAACAGTTTAGGCCTCCATATCGTCACGTAGTGTAATCCGGCAATGATGCAATCCTGCCACCCGGTGGTCATGTACAGGATTCCCGCTATTTGCTACAGCAGAGGCATGATGACCTGTATACATTACATTTTACTTGTTAAATGCTTTTATCCAAAGCGACTTACATACCCCACAGGAGCAATTTGGAGTGAAGTGTCTTGCCCAGGGACACAACGACGTGCTGACTGCAGTGGGTTTTGAACCTGTGATCCCGTGATCCCAACACCAAGGCTCTATCCACTGCGCCACACGCCTCCCGTGTACAAAACATATAAACCGTTCCTTGCTCCTCAATGGTTAAAACCAAAAAGTGTAAAAAACATAAAAACGTGTTTCTCTAATTTCCCCTGAAATGATTTTAGACAGTAAGCATGTTATTAATGTGAGCTAACAATCAATATGGAATATGGAATGTTTAATTACATAACTCTTATCTATAATATTTAACAGCTTTAATATAAATACACTGACTTACAGTATGAATGTGCGTTCACTATTCACTGTTAGAACAACTTACATTGATCTTTTTTGTTGCAGGAGATAATGTTAGCGTGAATGAAAGGGAGAGAAGAAGAGTGTGAAGAAACAAGTGGTGATGTGTGAATCAGAAGTTGAGCGTGTTTGCAAGGCGATGAAGTCATCGTTCCAAATGCTGTCGAGGAACTTTGACAAGTTGTTAGTGTGGGATCTGCTGTCCGTTTTTAGTGCTGATAAACCAACTGGAGGCTGGCAGTTGTAGGTTGCAAGCATTTGTGTCTCAGCGGGAGTTTTATAGCAGATTAACCAACATGACTCCTGTTTCCAAGCGACAGTTGGACGACAGTTAGTCAAAGTTTACCAGAACGCTGTTGGTGCGACATCACAGCCCTTTCCAGTCTAAGACAGCAGCTTATTGGTAAGTGAAAATCATTAATACTGTACTTGAATTGCTGGGAAATACAATAAGTAGAAGGCATCCAAATTAGAGACACTATTGAATAGGTGATGATATCAATTTTAGATGCCATTGATTGGCATGGGAGGTAACGTTTGCCAAACTGACAGACATGCTGACTGACAGTAGGAAGAGGATTTTCTGTCTGACGCCTAGTGAGAGGCTAATCCTTATCCAGTGCACCCATCCCGTCTCTGTTCTTCAGTCTGCTCTCATTCTGCAGATCGAGCCTCTCCGGACTGAGCTGCAGGAAACACACAGGCCCTTTGCCACCTCAACTCTTCAGAAAACCCTCAGGTGAGCAATAAACTCCCCATCCTCTCCTTTCTTGCAGCCCTGTCTATGTTTCTTGCCTCTCCAGTGGGGAGTAAAATTGTTGCTTACAGCTTTTAGGCTGCATTTTACACATTATTCACTTATTTGTTTTTTATCAAACTTGTGACTGTCCTCTGAAAAGGTGATTTCAAAGAAAGAAAAACATTTATATTGTTGTAGAGTATGCATAAGACTTTGAGGATTTATTTTTGATCACTTGTTCTAATGATATTTGATGGAAGTTTCAAATAGCTTTGTAAACACAGAGTGTTCATCATCTTTTTTCTTACATGCCCACTATTTACATGTGGTCTGCACGGCACAGCAGCCTTTTGCATTAGGGCCTCTTAATCTGCCAGATATCAGCAGGTAGACAGTAGTCTGTATACTACTGCTCCCCTCCCTTTTGTCTTTCCTCTTTTTAGAAACATCACATGTCACAAGTGCCTCTCCTCATTACCTTCCCTCTTCATTTAATCTTCAAGTCTGGGACAAGATTCTCTCTAATCCAACCTTTTCCACTCTCTTCTTAACCTTTTGTGAAATCCCAACTGACCCTCACTCCTCCTTTACTATAATCACCAACTCCTGCTCCTTTACAAGTCTTTCTTTTCATACATCCAACATCCATTGTCCACAGCTCCTTTCAAACTCAATTTCCTCTCACTTACTTTCTATATTTTAGTCTTCCTCACCTAAAGCCCACTCTCTGTCTTTACATTGTTCCTGTGTAAACTCAGCCAAGCAGCCCAGACTGTCAGAGAGGATCATGTGTTGTCTTGGGCTGATGCCACCTCTAAACTGGCACTCCAGCTTAACCTCACCAACTGCTACTATAAATACTGTGTGTGGCTGTGATGGCCAGGTGACTTCAACCTATACAGATTAAGACATATATAGAATATGTTTAATGGGTGATGTGCAAATATACAGCAAACATCCTGAAATCCTGTAATCTGTCACTTGAGGACTTGATCGGTTAATGACATTAGTTGTCTAGTCTGAAGATGTGTGTTAATGTTCTTCTAGATCATGCCTTCTGTGACATTCAGGCAGGATGCTGTAGTAAAGAGGAGCAAATAAACATAAACACATAGGCTGTCATATATAACTCCATAAGGAGATAAAACAACTATAACCACAAGCAGTGTAAATACACTTTGGTATTCAGAGGTAAACTAAAGTACTCAAGTAATAACTGTTGATGATACTTGATGACTGTCAGCAGCAAACTGGTGGTAGACAGCGTAATCAGATCTTTTACTTCAGTAAAGGTTATCATACCACACTGTAAAAATACTTTGTTATAAGTGAAAGTCATGCATTCCCATTACAATACACAAACAAAGCAATTCCTTTGAAGTATTCTTGGTAAACCTAAATTAAAAGTATTTATGATGCAGGATTTTCATTATTTATATTAAATAGTTAAATAATAATGTAGTAAATCCTATCCTTACATGTTGTCACAGACTAAGATGTACATAAATGTACTTTATTGTAACCTTTTTTCGTTAAGAAAAACGCAGTGTTAATGGAAAATCAACTTTACCCTCTGACCTTTCACCAGGTAATAACCAGAACAGGTAAGCATGGCGAACTCTTTCACCCGCATGATATCTGGCCGTAACACGGCTGTGATTCTGGCCAGCGTGGGAGCTGGCTCTCTGACGTCTGGATATCTTCTCTGTGACAGCACTGCTGATGCAGCTGAGAGGAGGAAGCTCTATCCACCCAGGTACATATGTGACTTTCTTCAATAATCTCCATACAGCCAAAATGCCTATATTATTTCTCCATAAAATAAGAGATATTAAATCAATTTATCATTTAGTTACATTCAAAAACAATGCATGGCATACATACAAATCAAGTTCCTTGGAACAGTTAATCTAACAAATAAAATTATATAATATTTATTAAGAAATGTATTTCAAAAAATGCAGACATGTATGAATTTATTCTCAAAATGCTGAAGCAAACTAAATGATTTATAACGTGATTGGTCTTTGGTTACAAACTTGAAAACAGTTTTGTAAGTTGTAAAGCTTCTTGTCCAAACAATAAGTAAGTGTTTTTTTTATTTATTCCAATAGCGCTGATTTCCCTGACCTGAGGAAGCACAACAACTGCATGGCAGCAGCCCTGACCCCCACCATCTATGGACACCTGAGGGACAAGACCACTTCCAACGAGTGGACCGTAGACCAGTGCATCCAGACCGGGGTGGACAACCCTGGACACCCCTTTATCAAGACTGTGGGCATGGTAGCTGGAGACGAGGAGAGCTACGAGGTTGGAATTCATGTTTGCAGTGTGTTTTTGTGTCTACAATCTAAAAATGAGATGTGAAACTGAGTGTTTTATTTTCTCCACCAGCTGTTTGCTGAGCTCTTTGACCCTGTTATCAAGGATAGACACAATGGCTACGATCCCCGCACAATGAAGCACCCCACTGACCTGGATGCTTCAAAGGTTATACCAGCATTTCTTTTAACTAATTTCTCTCCATTCCATCCTCCTCCTATAACCTGCTCAAACTCCCACACGCAGTGACGTAATGCTTTCACCTCCTCAGATCAACTCAGGAATGTTTGATGAGCGCTACGTGCTGTCATCTCGTGTCCGTACCGGGCGTAGCATCCGCGGACTGAGTCTCCCCCCTGCATGCTCGCGCTCTGAGCGCCGTGAGGTGGAGCGTGTCTGTGTGACCGCTCTGTCCGGCCTGAAGGGCGACCTGGCTGGGCGATACTACAGCCTGGGAGATATGTCTGATAGAGAGCAGCAACACCTTATTGATGTAAATGCACAAACATACCCTCGCACACACTCAGAGACAAGTATCTCTATTGGTTTTTTGATGGATGTTGGCAACTAATGTTCCCCATGATTCCTCTGTCCCTTCACTGGCAGGAGCACCTCCTGTTTGATAAACCTGTGTCACCTCTGCTGACTGCATCCGGGATGGCCAGAGATTGGCCTGATGCTCGTGGGATCTGGTAAGCCGAGGCAAATCCCTGTCTAAAATAAACAGTGCTGATTGGCTGTAGTCACAAACATCCTTTTAAAGCAGTGTAGCGTATTGGATGACATTTATCAATGTGTTGGACGCAAAGGGTTATTTAGGAAATATCTTCTGACAACAGACACTATTAGACACCAACATCGTACAATGCAGGACCAATATGAGTAGAGAGAAGTGGCTTATACTGTAGAATTAGATTACACAGTTTTTCTGTAAAATCACTCTAGAACAGTTTATAAAGAAATGCATTCCCCTATTGCTGCAAGGCTTAAAATAACCAGCAAACAACAATGGTGCTTTATTGTTAATTAGTCTCACAATACATGGACATTTTTTTTTCCTCTGCCTAAAACATCACTGGTAGAACACTGATGCGTTTGCTTGCAGCTCGTCCATACCCTCCATTACTGATGAGTAATCTACTTGTGCCTTAATTATCCTTTCCGTGCTTTTAAAATACTGCTCTGCACTAATTAAATGTAACTCTTCTTTGCAAAAATGTTCTGGCCTCTCTACTTCCTTTACCTACATAACTCAAAATGCAGGATAATGTCCTTGTTGATATAATACTGTTACTCAGACCCCCGCCTCCCTACCTGTGCCTTGATAGCCAATGTCTTGCCTGAAAACACATTTATACTGCTGAATGATTCAATTGTATCATCAGATTCAGATTGGTATTAATACTAAAACCCAGCTCTGAATTGGAATTCATTTCTGCTGTTATTGGGGTTTCAGGCACAACAACGAGAAGAACTTCTTACTCTGGATCAATGAGGAGGACCACACAAGGATCATATCCATGGAGAAAGGAGGAAACATGAAGAGAGTGTTTGAAAGGTTCTGTCGAGGACTTAAACAGGTATGTGTAAAGTTTTTAAACATTTTAGTCATTCTCTTCCCTAAATAAAGAAAAAAAAAGTGCAAGTATTGATATTAGTACTTGCAGTAGCACTACTTACATATGATTGCCTACAGTATGAGGCTGTATTAAAACAATAATTGGAATTACCACATCAAAAATAGAAAAAAAAGCAGAGCCTTATTTGTTTGAATAATATTTTATCTCCAGTCTATTGAAATTATATTTCAAATGTGTTCCAAAAAGTAAAAATACAATACTTTCTTGTAATTTTTAGGTGGAGCATCTTATTCAGGAGAAAGGCTGGGAGTTCATGTGGAATGACCGTCTGGGCTACATCCTCACCTGCCCCTCCAACCTGGGCACTGGACTAAGGGCGGGGGTGCATGTCCGTCTGCCCATGCTCAGCAGGGTAATGCAAAAGAAAAACACTGGGGGTTCCCCTCAAACAACACATATTTCCTCCTGTATTCTCAACATATTGATGTTTAATGTTTATTGTTAAGGACCCTCGCTTCAAAAAGATCCTGGAGAACCTGAGGCTTCAGAAGAGAGGCACTGGTGGTGTGGACACGGCGGCCACTGGAGACACCGTCGACATCTCTAACCACGACCGTCTCGGCAAGTCAGAGGTAATCACCTGAAGTGGAAGCTGAAGTAAAAGTAGAATTTAGTGGCAGGCAAAGGCAGAGTCACAGAGAGGACAGCATACATCCTAACAGGTGCTCTGAATAAGAATATCCCCTGCAGTTCTTTAATCTGTAATCCAGGCATATGCCAGGTGAGCTAATAGACCTCTGTCTCCTGAGCTGAGCCCTTCCTGCGGCTCTTTCCTACAGACTGTGAGGACGGCCTCCAATGGACACTTCCAATTAGGTCTGTTAAAGGTCATTATCAAGGACATGGTAATGGTTGTCTGCCACCACAGTCAAGCAGAGGAAGTCCTTCCTGAAAGGCTCAGGGAGCAAAAGTCTCGTGGAGTTAGTTAATCTTGCTAGACAGCCATTTAAGGGTGGGGGTATAGTGCATTGCGATGAGACTCTAAAAATATACAAAATATAATGTATTCAAAATGCTTCTTACCTGATTGCACATGTTAAAGAGTTGATCAACCAGCAACTGTTTTCAACATCTTCATTTATTAGACATGGACATGGCATTAGTTCCGACACAAATTGCATTCACCTTCAAAATCCACCTATTTGCGAAATTTCTAGATGTACCTGCAATTGTAGAAAAGTTAATTGTAACTTAACAAAAAGTAAAAAAGATAGGTTTAACAAAATATTCACTTTTTTCCCCACCACACTAGCTAATTTCACTTTTTGCTTATTGCTTATAAATCCCACAGACTCAGGACTGTAATGTAATGACTCTTGAACTTCAGTGAGATGAATACTACTTAAGAGTTCCTAAAGTTCAGGACCATAATACATAATTGAATATAACTGTAAGTGTAACCTGAACCTGTGAAACTCTAACCACGATTTTTGACAATATGTTCACAGGTGGAGCTGGTACAATTAGTGGTTGATGGAGTTAACTACCTGATCGAATGTGAGAAGAGGCTGGAGAGGGGGCAGGACATCAAGATCCCCTCCCCCATCCCTCAGTTCAGGAAGTGAACATCACCTTTGCAGGGAATCCTGGAAAAGAGTAGGCACTCCAACCACCGTTAATTAAACTGTTGGTCTAAAAAGATATTCATGGTCTGTATAGCACTGTACCTACTTACAATAAATAATTTACGTGCATATTAATTCTAGAGTAAATAAACTTGATTGACAAAACAAGGTGTATTTTTGGCAGATGTCCTACAATGTTGGTGGTGTTAGACTCTGTTTTGGAAAATGAATCACGATGTAAGGATATATTCTCCAAATCCAATAAGGAAAGACCAAGTCAAACCTCTCTCAAGGGTCATTTATGCATAACCAGAACTTTTACTTTCCCTTCTTTAATTACATTTTGCTTTTGCTACAGTTTTGTATATATTTACTTATCATGAAGTGGAATTATTGTATTAGTACTTTTAGTCAAGTAGAAGATCCGAATATTTTTCCCTCCACTTGTACATCAAATGTAGCCAGGTTATGTGTGTTTATCTAAAAAATAACATGTTACAATAAATTAAATAGTCTAAGCAATTTATAAAAACAAGGTAATTTGAAAGAGCGTAATCTCGGTAAAACAGAAAAGAAAGCACAACTTAAGTGCAAACAACAACAACAACAACAACAACAACAACAACAACAACAACGCCTACTCACTCTAGTCCTTTCTATCCCTCAGAAAAAGGCCAAGGCTGACTGCCAGTCCTAATAAAATAAAGCTATATATTGCACACTAATGTCACAAACTTTCCAACTCTATATCTATGTGCTGAATCCCTGCTTGTCCTGACCCACAAAGAATAATAGCCACTGTTACAGCAGCAAGTGAAGAAATAGCATCAATAACTAAAAAAGTGTCAAAAGGATAGATCACTTCTCAGCAGCCGGTGGATAACCTGGCATCCAGACCTCACCTGTCTCAGGCCTTTAATCCATTACATTACATGTCACTTGTTAGACACTTTTATCCAAAGCGACTTACATACTCAATACTGTGGGCAATCCCCACAGGAGTAATTTGGGGTGAAGTGTCTTGCCGAGGGACACAACGACATGCTGACTGCAGTGGGGTTTGAACCCCCTGATCAGAACACCAACGCACTAGTCCACTGCGCCACACGCCTCAAATCCAGGGGTGAAAGGTTAAGATCCTTGCAAACACTAGACAGAACAAACAGAGTGGGCTGGTCGACACTACAGTATAACAAAGTTACTTCATCTTATGTAGATGCTTTGGAAAGAAGGTTTGTGGATTAAACTGTATGTATAAAAGCACAACAAATTAAATTAAGAAATTATTAATTAATTATTTGGGTGAATGGCCCCTCTAAATTCTAGAGTTTTTTTTAGTTGCTCTGCCTTTTCTGGCAGCTGATTAATGACGTAGATCTACTAATGCCATTAGAAATCTGCATTAACAAGATTAGTGTGTATATGAGTGTGTGTTGGTGAGGTGTAATGCTGCAATTATTATAATCTCAATAAGGCTAGGATTTATCTGACAGAGAATACAATTAGATTTTGTCAGCAGGGATACTGAATATGTAAGATTGTAAATCACATAGAACGAATAGTGTTTACACTAACTGGTATTTTCGACCACGATAGCATACATGCAGACTTTAATAGGCAACTCCATAGCTCTAATAAAGATCTGCCAAGGTTTTTTGGTTGTTGAAACAGCAATTAGTTAAACATTTACACCTTTAGGAGTGGCAGCTTCAGCTTCAACAAAGATGGTTCAAGTGTTTTGACAACATGTAAAAACAAATATGTAACTCAGGTTAAGAAAACATTCCTCGACACAGGAATGTTTTTGAAACTGTTATTGATGATGAATTGGTACGACTTTTGAGAACCAGGTACAAATAAATGATTAAACATGAAAGAAATGGTCAACATGAAAGGAAAACTGGTGGATACTCCCCTCTGAGCTATCCAAACATAACTAGTTTGTCCGTGGATATAAAATACACCAGGAAGTGGATAACATTCATTTGACATCATCAGAGGTCGGACAAGTTTTCAATTCCTTGGCTTTCCATTTGACTCAAAATGAGGCTGTGTGTGTCTTTGGGGATCATCTGTATGATGCTGTCAGGAGGTAAGAGCAGTAAAGATGAGCAGCCATCACAAAATGTAATCTAAAAATCAGTAGGTTGAGGTCATTGTAAAAAATATCAATTCTGCTTTGCCTGCAGTGTGTGGGTTAAAGTGTTTCACCTGCTGGAGTGCAAACCCTGGCTCCTGCACTCATGTTTGGGACTGTGCTGAACATTATGACCGCTGCAGCACCTCCATCGGTATGTTGCATTTCCCACAATATTGTGGCTTTGATATGTTATTATTATGTTTTATATTATTGTGTGATTTGAGTAGCCAGAACCTCTGTGAATATTATCACATATGTTATCTTATAAAATGTAATACTTCCCGTTCTTCTCTGTTGCAGTTGCTGAAAATTTGATCACAAAAGAATGCATGAGAAGTGATGTGTGCAATAACGTGGATTCTGTGAGTGTCCGATGCTGTGCTGGGGACCTATGTAACGGAGCGAAACACACTGGAGTCTTTGTCCCTCTCCTTTTAATGCCCATAGCTATCATCACACTCTTCATTTGAAGTCTAATGTCCTCTTTTTTACCTTTCCATGCTTTAGAAATCTGAATCTGCTGTGCTCTTTGAAGTGATCAAATGTGAAGGAAACTGCTAATCAAATAAGTTTTAAGGCAGTGGTAATCTTTAAACATTCAGAGACCTTAATGAAGCCGGTGAATGCTAAAATCGGGTGGGACCATTGAGAAGAATTAATTTTTCACACTGTACATCTTTAATTATTTTGATGTTTACGTGTATAATTGTGTCTTATTGTATTTATAGTACTTCCAAATATACATAGGCTGTATAAATACATTTTTAATAATTGCATATTTAAATGTCCCACGTTTAAACTTGTCATGCAAAAATAAATATTGATTTATTTTCAAATATCATTGACAATTTGCCAACTTTTGGTAATATTGCCACACCTTTTTACTTCAGACTGAATCTAACAAAGTCGCTTTTCTCCTTTTAATACCATGTATTATCACGTGTGTAGTTGATGAAACCAGACAGTAGAGGGTAGTATAATCAAAGGGTGCCACAAACATAGGAATGGTGAGAATATTATTAATAGGTAAATATATACTGTGACCACCAAGTTGGTTTGAGTATCAGTTCTCAAATTAGATTTTTAAAATCAGTTCAGAGAATCTAGATATGAACCAAATGCATGTCATCATAAAACATATATTTAGTTTTACTACGTATTTAAAAATTGGTACAATGTGTTGGAGCACTATCCAATAGAAACGGGAGACCTGAAACAAAGGACTACAATGGAGACGTTTCAGGCGGGGGGGGGGGGGGGGGGGGGGGGGGGCGGGGGGAGTGCATGGGAGAGAAACTCCCTCTGGCGTGGCCTTTGGGATTTACATGCACAAAAACGTATATAACAAACTACAGAAAAGGGGGAACCCCCCAAAAAGCACAATAGGGCCTCTTTTACACTAAAGGCATTTATGTAGGATTCACCATAAGCATCTCAGCATTCAACATGCAATTGTCAAGTATCCTTCACATACACCAGGGGTGGGGAACCTCCGGCCTCCGGGCCGTATACGGCCCGCGAGACCATTTGGTACGGCCCTCGAGGTAATTTATAAACACACGCAAAAAAGAAAAAAATTCAAGAAATCTAGACCGCAAAATAATCAAACAAGCTTGTTTTTCCTGGCCAAGGTCAGGGTCCTTGAACACAACATGAGCCTAACGTGTCCTCACGTGGTATATGTCTCGTCTGACAGGAGTGTAGTTCTAACGGAGAGCACCAGAACGCGGCTCCGGGCCGGGACTTCACAAATTGCAATACCCATAAGGAGCTGTACACATGCCGCAGTTTTTGCGTGGCTGTGTCTTTAGTTGAAAGCCCAGTGGCGATCTGTTCATCTGTCATACTGATCATACAGTCAATAACGTTGTTGTTATTAGCATCTGGTTATCTAGCTATGCTAACGAATATAAGAAGCTTTTTCTCCAACCAGTGAGGTAAAGGCACATCTTTATATGATCGTTATAGAAAAACAAGAGAATAAAGTAAACAGGTATACAATACTAATATGACAGTAAAAAAAAGTTGTTATTAATAAACAAGAATGCAGTTTAAAAGGGAAGTGATTTGTAAAATATCCATAAAGAAAAAAATCTGCTTACAGTTCTGTTTCATATGGGTGTTGAGAGATGTATCCATAGATCTCTTCATGTTGCTCTCAAAGTGCACTGGCTTTTAACTTCAACATTTAAAACAAATCTTCCTGGTGGTGCATGCCCCCAAACCCCCCTAGATGAGGTTAGATCCGCCCCCCCCCCCCCCCCCCCCACACTTAAATCATGTCCACATGGATATGAAACTAAATACAATTGCACACATCTTGTGTCCATATCTTTCTGTTTTGGTGGTCATGCCATGGTGCATGAATGCGCGGGTCATGGTCAAATATCTGGATTTAGAGGTTGCTTTTTCTTTGCACAGCATGAAAGAAACGCGAAATGAATGGGCTGTGATTTGAGTTTTTTAAGCAGACGTTGAGTTCAATAATTTGTACTGCCCTCGAAGGATGTTGTAAAAATTGAAATGGCCCTTGAGAGGAAAAAGTTCCCCACCCCTGACATACACCATAAGGCACCATCATCAAAGGTGTGTTTGTGGTTTACAGTTGTTATCTATGATGAGGCACAATAAGGCTCATCTTTTTCCCACTGTTTATCAGGACTTCTTTACTTTTGTTTTTACCCTGTAACAGATCTAACTAAACCTTGAAGCACCGTCTGAATATAACTGTCATATAACTGATAAATGTTTATAGTTCAAGTACACAAAAAACACTTAGCAATAGGACACATGTATGCAATTCTCTAATAGAGACCGTCATGTTAAGTATTCTACTTTGTACTCCAATTTAATGTTACCCTAATATGTAAATTCATTTCTATAACAGCCCATACAATTTTTCTATAAACCATCACTATCAAAGAAAATAGAGAACAGCACTTTTGAAAGGGATAAACAAAGCGACATAAAGAATAGTGGCAGATGTTTCCATCTGTGGTTTATTCACTAACCGATCCAGTGTAAATAATATCTTAAATAAACATAATTTTTTCTTTCTGTTACGTCAATGTTAATAATGATGCAGGCATGTCTCTTTCTGTACAGGGTCACATCTCATCCATGAAGACTTCTAACCCTTTAAGCCCAACAAGTGGCAAACTAATTTCCAGTCCACCATCACAGATCACTATAAATACATTAAAGAGCATTCATGGCTGCTGTTCCCAGTGCAAGAAACACATAATCAGACTTTATCTCTCTTGTGTGATTCATTCTCTAATGAAGACTGAAAATTGCAACAGATCGAGCGAAAAAAAGACATCCGCTGGTTAATTGAATCATAACGGCTGAGCAGATTTGAGATTAATATCCACGTAAGGAGAAGATCAAAAGCAAGCGAGTTAGAAGGAAGTCGAGGGGAGTAAGAGCACTGAGGCTTGTGGGGTAATCCCATTAAGAGCTGAGCATTCACTGAGGATCCACAGCTGTACAGTATGCAAGAGATTACAGCAAACCTGTATTATTACAGTTTTAGAACGTTGTGGTGTATTATTCTGTGCTCTCAGTATTAAACCGGTTTAATTATGATTCAACCACTATGAAAGCTATTTCAGAGTTCCTCTCTGGAACTGATTGGATTACAAAAACGAGGAGAAATGCATGCGTCATCGCTTTTACTGACTGCCAAGGACTTATTTTCATCAATTGCAATATATATACATATTTAATTGTATATGTACATGGGGTGGAGGCGTACCCCTAACAGCTAAGGCAAGCAATTAACTTATTGAGTGTGCAATTTAAAGTGCTATATTAAAGGCAACCCCATGCCGTTTTTTGACTACTAGTGGCAATATCCACTAGCCTGCTATCCAGTATTTAGCTAGCCATTTACTACAATGCTACTCATGGTTATAGTTAATAGTGAGACTGAGAACCAACACCGCTCCAGTAGTTGTTGATCAGAGTTTGAAAGCTAGATTGAAAAAGTTAGTTTTGAGAGATTTTTTGAAGGATTCAAGAGTGATGGCCTTTCGGATGTGGCTGGGAAGGGAGTTCCAGAGGGAGGGGGGGGGGGGGGGCTGCAGCTTTGTCCTGATGGGCTGTTGTAGGTTAGCTTCAGCAGACCTGATTCGACGGGTAGGGGTGTGTGGTTGGATGAAGTTAATGAGTTAGGGGGTGGCAAG
>NC_136909.1:24936935-25179435 GCF_949606895.1 Notothenia rossii
GAGTTAGGGGGTGGCAAGGTTGTTGATGGTTTTGTAGATGATAAGTCATATTTTAAAGTCAATCTGGTGTTTGATTGGGAGCCAGTGGAGGTCTCTGGAGGATGGGGGTGATATGGTCGGAGCGTTGGGTGGAGGTGTGTCACGGGTGACAAGGAGTGGACCCAAAAGCACGAAGGCAGACACAGGATTCAAGTACAAAAAGAGTCTTTGCTGTGAAAAGCAGATACAGTACAAAAATACATACAACAAAAATAATCTACACTAATGCTTACCTAACAAATAACTAGATCTACATACCTGATCCTACCACTATAACTATACGGACAATGACTGTAACGATAACCAGATGCAATAGGATACGCTGGAGAGCATAAGACACAAGACAATAGGGAGACAGGACACTACAAGAGCAAGTGGGCACAGGTGGAAACAATCAGGGGCGGGGCAGACACTGACGATGGCGGGAAAACAACCAAGGCAGGATGTAAAGGAACCGGGGCCCTTTCTCCTTTCATCAATCCCTCTCCTCGACTCCTCGGCCGTTTCTCAATCGCGAGGGAGACTGGCTTCCAAGCCAATATTTCAAGGATACTACGTCATCGAGTGCCGCCGAAGGACTGTTCCAATCTCCAGCATACTTGGAATTCCACAGAGGCCGCATCCTTGGTTTGGGGGTAATTTCGAGGCTGCACATGGGTAGACTTCGCGTCCTTCAAATCCCCACAATGCTTTGCGCACGGACCAATTTCCCCCAAATCTGTGGCGGAAAATGTAAGGCGGGGACTCTCATATGACGCAAACCTGCAACACTTGCTAGCCTGTTCCACTCTCTTCGTTTTCCGAATGCCAGGAAGGATTCTTGCCTGCTTCTGAAGGAAGTGACTCGGAAGACATGTGCTACAAGCAAGGCATCCTCGCGATTGAAGCCTCATCCCAATACCCCTCCTCGACTCCTCTCTTCCCCCCCCTTGGGACTTGACCCGGAAATACGATCAAGACACGCCATTTTGAAGGACGTCCCAATAGCTGAAATGCACACGGAGGAGTTGAGGAGGGGTTGAGGGAGGAGGGTGTGGGAGGAGACGAAAGGGAGGAAACATGCGAGCAGACAACGCGGAAGTGTTTTCACTACTCGCGTATAAAAGCCCCCGCCCCCACATTCACAGCTGGTCCTTTTCAACAGAGGAAAACTGACAACTGGAAGATGAGTGGAAAAGCGTCACGTAAATGTATAAGTGCTCACAGCTCCGTGGGAATTATTATGTGCAATTCATTTCTAAAAGCTTTCACATTACTTTAATTATATTTTTATTTTAAATGTAGGCTACATTTTACACCAAAACAGAACACAAAAGCAGGACCAACCATCATGCATTGAATTCCTTTACTAACAAGAGAAAGATTAATTCATTTAAATAAATATTTAACAACAAATGGGCCGGTTCTAAGGGTTATTCAGTTAAGCCCGATGAGAGGGGATACATGTAAGTCAATGGGAAAAAGTGTTTCCGGGCCTGGCAACCAAACTGAAGTGTAGTACCCGCCGTTTGGCCAGCACGAATATTTTCATCAGAGTCCGGCGCAGTTCCTGGGGGCTGGTCTATCCTTTTTCCAACCCAGTTTAGATTTAACCACGCCCACTTCCGCATTACGCAAGGATCGACGTAGCTCTACGCGATAGCGTCATAGACTTCATCTTCGGCAGTTTAGCGGGTCGCGGTAAAGCAGGATATTGAATAGTTGGTTTTTGTCTTTCCAAAGGATTTGTTGACTGAAAGTAAACAATCCTATAATCAAAGACATATCGAAGAGTCTTGAGATTGTATTACTGGTGTTTTATCATCTATAAATAGCCTGTGTGTATCCTCAATTGTCGTTTTCAGGACAACAAAAAGACGTTTTAAATATCTTATCAGAATAGCCTGTGTATCCTCAAATGTCGTTTAAAACGTTTTAAATATCTTATCAGCTAGTGTAAGTGCAGTATATTGAATATAACCTTGACTATTACTGTGTACTTAATTATCTGACAAGCATTATTTAATGATACTATTTTATATATAAACACACATTTATTCATTAATATATATATATATAAACACAGACTTATATGTACTCATACATGTATTTATTCATTTATACACACAGATGTATTCATTCAATTTATACACACACTCACATATATTACACTTTATATTAATTCATGTGTACACACACAAACATAAATATATATATAGACAAAGCAACACAATATAATAAAAACAGTTGCAATAATAACATAATATGGTATGATCAATTCTACCCTTTTGTTTTTGCTCCCATATTTCAATTAAAAGATATATTTCAAAATCAATATTGGTGGGGGCTCTTTTGCAAAGATAATCAATAACCCCACCTGACAGTTGTTGCAGATTATACAGCATACTTGTTACTTACACACATGTGCGATGGTCCCAAAAACGCCAAAAATCTGCACTGTAAAAATATACATTTATTAGGCACTCTTAATAAGGGTTGACTGTGTTATAATACTGCCTTTTAATTTAGTATCCAACTAACTGTTCTTCTACGGACGGAAAGTTTATTATTATTCCGCCGGTATTTTGCCGCGCTTCTCCTCCCGCATTGAACATCGCAGAAACTCCGTTCGAACATCAAAACGTTCAGCTCGGTCGGGAATCGATGGCTATTACTTTTCTCATTCATAACTTTCATAATTCCAGAGATACATCCCATAATACATCAAATGTTTAACATCTTTCTGACATTATTCGTGTTAAACAACTTTTAAATCTGATTCTTACTTTTAGAGCTATTAAACATTGTTCAGACCTTGTTTTAGAGGTTTTCCTTCACATTTTAACATTAACTAGAGTGTGTGATGTCACAGCTAGAGTGGAGGACAGCTTGAAATTAGCATTCATAAATTTTTTTTAAACTGCCATAATTCCCAAACCCTACATTCCTGAGACATAATTTATCATGACAAACGTAGGAAAACATCTCGTAGCTTGAAAAATGACAAATAATTAAGCAAAAAATAATTAAACAAAATGCTTTTTGAGGGCATGAAGTGACAAAAACGTTCAACATTCCTCCATTAAACCCATTGTAATTTCAGGCAGATATTTCTTCACGGCAGCAGCCGCACACCTTTAGTTAAACTGCCAAAAAGGCCACATTATTAACGCGAAACTATACGAAAATTACTCTTCAGATACTCAACTCCTTGAAATGCTTCACGTTTTGAAATTTCAAAGATATTTGTTACGGTTCTTCCACAAAACGTTCACATGTAGACGTTCATCTCTCATTCAGAACAGTGAAGCCTTTGAAGTCTAGGCACCTTGTTAGCTCAACTATAAACACCTGTGCAATCGAACACGATGATGTCATCACTCCAACTGACATGCTCAGAGCAGCAGACTTCAGATAGCAGTGTGCAAACAGTCCAGCCGTGAAGACATCTACGGGATAGTTTTGAGATTTCTTCAAATGCCGTTGCCATGGCAACACAATGCTCGCCTTGAAACACGGTTTTCTCATAACTTCAGTGAAAATACTCCAAACAGCCCAGAACTTCACAGGTTTGGTAACGATGCAGCCATCAACGCATCTAAGCGTAGTATGGGGTGTCATCAAATGCCGTTGCCATGGCGACGGGACCACTCGCCATGAAACACGATGTGGCTGTAAGTTAAGGTGACCAGATTTTCAAAATTAAAACCGGGGACATTTTGAGTTGTTCGAGTCAATATATATCATTAACATATCCAATTTTCTTCACTGTTAAAGAAAAAAGGGGTACAATTCTGGTTCAATGTAATTTGAACATTTTAACTGTTGGATACAAACAGATGGACGATAGCTCATATGAGACTTCAAAGTTCTTTTATTTTGAAACTGTACATCAGATTGTCCAGATTCTCTCTGAGTGATTAGATGGGGTGTGCTGCTATCACCCCAAAGTGAAATAAGTATTTGATACTGGATAGTTTTAGTTTTATTCATATCTAAAAACAGAGGGATGATAGCTCATATATGAGACTTCAAAGGTATTTTATTTTGAAACTCTACATCAGATTGTTCTGATTGTCTCTGAGTGACTAGATGGGGTCTCCTGCTATCACGCTGAGGTGAAATAAGTATTTGATTGACTTCGAATGACTCTTTGATTATGGACGGTTTCCATTAAATAATAATCAAAATATAGATGGACAATAGATCTAATTTGAGATTTTAAACAGCATACATTTTAAATTGTGCTTCAGAAAGTAATTTTATTTTAGGAGTGTTGTGAGATGGTGTCAACATCAATTGAAATTATTCACCCAGTGGAAATGTCAGATATGTCTCCATAACTGTATACTGTGGTGACACGTTATATTGGACATAATTCACCTCTCGTGTTGTTGTGCCACACGGACCCTTTAGTAGGGAACACCTGTAACTTCAGCTGCCATTCCTGCTAGCGCATCAAGCAGAGCAGTCATGTGTTAACCTCTCTGATATTAATGGCTAATAAAGATTGGAACTCCATTCTGAATACACCGCCTCCGACTCCCTTTTCACGGCACTACAATAGTTACATTTTACATTCACTCAGTTATAATGTGGTAGTTATACGTAGTTTGTTTTAAATTATTATTGATCACATCATATAGTACACATTTCTTAATTTAAGCTCCAGTAGCCTATATATGAATATGTTTGGTGAGTTTTTTAGGTGTATTTGTTATTGACCGAGTAAACGCTTTTATTTTGAAGGCAGTTTTTACAGGCCTCTACCGTAATGCATAGGATATTCGCGCACCGCAATACACTTGCGGGCTGGCTTGACTGTGTTTTCCGAAGTGGGGGCTGGCATGACCGCAGTCGGTTTACCCAGTGTTTCCTGAAATGAAACGTTTTATTTAACCTTGCTATGTGTTTTTAACGTATCTTAAAAAACGGGGACATTTCCGGGGACAGTTTCAACCGGGGACAGGCCAATACAAACGGGGACTGTCCCCGGAAAACGGGGACGTCTGGTCACCCTACTGTAAGTCCCATCGACACGGTCCAATCGTCCCCCAATCTTCACTTGTATATCACCGGTCCATGCCTCAACAGCTCTACACCAAATCTGAGATCTCACCATATGCCGTTTCCATGGAAACGCATCCCTCGCCATAAAACATGATGTCGCTATAACTCCTATGAAAATGTTCAAAAAGTGCTCAAACTTCACGTGTGCTAACAGTCCAGCCGTGAAGACATCTAAGGGACAGTTTTGAGATTTCTTCAAATGCCGTTGCCATGGCAACACAATGCTCGCCTTGAAACACGGTTTTCTCATGACTTCAGTGAAACTGCTCCGAACGCCCCAAAACTTCACAGGTTTGGTAACAATGCAGCCATCAACGCATCTAAGCGTATTATGGGGTGTCATCAAACCCCGTTGCCATGGCGACAGATAATTCGCCATCAAGTTAGTTCAGAAGTTTGCAGTTCAAATATTCTGCTGCTTTTCCAAGCCTTTTTACATTTTTTTCTTCTCTCATCACACATTCAAGCCCCCAGTGTTCATGTATCATTTCAATCTCAAGTCTTCACTTTCTTCTTACACATTACATTTCAGCATAGCAGTTTAGCGTCAGATTTTCAGCATAAAGCATTCCCACTAGCAATTTCTTCAGGAATTGCATTCTCTAGTTGGTGTATATGTCTCACGAGGTGAAGGCTGGGACAGTGGGAGGGGTGAGGTAGGAACAGGGGACTGCTGAAGCTGAATGATGCAGTCCCAGGATACAATCCCAAGTTGACTGCATGATCCACTTACCTGTTTGCATCAACTGCAGGAGGTATTCAATGATGAATTAACATTATCTCAGCACTGCATACGTGTGGTCGTCAGTCATATTGACAAAGAAGCACTATTATATTGTATATTGTATATTATGCGGCGTTTAAAAGGACGGTATTTCGCTTGTCAAATTCAGATTTCGCGGGTGTGCCGCGTGAGGCAGTGATGTAACCATAGGGATGTAACGCCAGGTTGATGCTGTGACGTAACGCCGCGTCGATGCTTGCGTAATGCGGATGTGGGATCTAAACTGGGTTGGAAAAACGATAGACTGCGGGTGTAGTATAGATTGAGTGTAGCGTGCAATACTGTGTTTCACCACACATTAATTTAGAGGGGCGCTGTTTCAGTTTTTGTAAAATACTCACTGACAACAGCGGAGAGATTTTTTTTAATACAAATAAAAAATATAAAGAAATACCCAGCCTCCAGGAGAAAACGCCTCTGGAGGCTGAGCAGGATCTCCCCTGTGCTTCTCTATAAGTTGTCTTTATGGGTGAAGTTAATTAACTTAAAATGACCATACTACTTATAATTTATATAAGGTGTGTATTAATGGGTTTAACTAGAAGATGATAGATGATGGCATTTAATTGAATCTGGCATAATATGATTAGTCAACATCAGGATGAATTTGTCTTTTTCTTATAATTACAGGAAGCGGGAATGAGCTGCAGGAATTTGTTAAAGTCCTAGCAAAAAGGAAATTAAAAGAAAAATCTACAGTGTCCAAAGCACAAACCATCTCCTGGAAGTAACAGGTGAATTTGGATTTGTCCTTGATAGGATTTTAAAATACAACACAGACTTCAAAGAGTTTATAGATGTTGATAGAAGTGAGAACATCAACTTTGACAGATTCCAAGTACACTTTTCTGAAGCACCGGATCTTCAGCCTGTCCTAAGAGAAGTCCGTCAAACTCAGGTATACATGTACCGTGCTTGTTAAATTGTGTTTCAAAAAATCACACAGGCCAGAACTTTACTTGGTGCTGTGCTTGCTCTTATTGTTTTGTTCAGCCAAGAACCAGTTCTTCTGAATGGCCTAACTGATCTACTTGAGAAGAACATTCCAGAAGTATTTGATGAACTGCAAACTAATGGCATTCTTACCGAGAAGACCACCCTCAAACTTGTCAAAGTTTGCATCTCTGAATTGGTAGAGAGGCATGTGTTGTCAGTATACTATATGAATGTGAAATGTGTTTATAGGGTTGGGACACTTTTTCCCTTAATTTCATTGCCCAACCATTTCTGTTTCGGGCCTGAAATTGTTCTTGTACATTTTTTACATTTAAGTTATTCGTATTCATATTCTGTGAACAATGTATTTTATTTTGTTAATAAAGTCCCTATCTTTCAAATTGAAACTGCTCTGCTTGCTAACTTTTGTTTGTTGATACCATACTTACTATAGGGATGAATACATAATTATTAAAGCTAATTAACTATAGATTCACTATAAGATCACCATAGCCAACTCTATAGTATTACTATAGTAATTTTCTGTAGTGTGTTCCAAAAAACCATAAAAATAATATAGAAAGCACTATAGTGATACTACATAAAACTCAATAGTATAGCTCTAGTAATTTCCTATAGTGGCCGAAAAACCATAGAAATACTACAGGAAACACTATAATATAACTGTAACTTCACTATAAGATCACCATAGCCAACTCTATAGTATTACTAAAGTAATTCTCTATAGTGTGTCCCAAAACACCATAGAAATACTATAGCAGTTTTTTGTGGTATTTCTATATTAATTCTTAATAGTAATACTATAGTGTTTTTTTCGTAAGGGACCTTTTCCGGAAATGCATCCGCGGAGGAGCCGTGGAGGAACCATCAGTGTATCCTCGGTTAGAGCTCCTCCAGAGAGCCTCCTCGACGCTCGGTCCTCGGTCCTCGGTGTGCATTTAGAGAAATGAGATGTCCTTCAAAATGGCCGCTGAAATTAATTTCTGGGTCTCTACCGGAGGACCGAGGAGTCGAGGAGGGGAAATTTGAGTATTGAGAAGCCTCTTAGGAGTCGAGGAGGGGAATTAGAGAAATTAGAAACTTTCAAGGTGAATACAAAATAAAACAGGAAGTGGAACATAAATAACTAAACTAACAAAAAACATTGAACACAGTTGCCGACGCACAACAAGGTGAGCATACGGGCAGCAGAGTTTTGGACATATTGCAGTTTATTGAGGATGTATGCAGCTGAACCAAAGAGGATGTTGTTGCAATAATCCAGTCGGGATGTAATGAAGGCATGATCAGAGTTTCAGCAGCGGTGGATGAGAGGGAGGGTCTGATGCGGGCAATGTTCTTTAAGTGGAAGAAGGCGGTTTTAGTGATCTGGTTTACGTGAGGGAGGAACGTGAGGGCGGGGTCGAGGATGATACCAAGGTTACGGACGTGAGTTGAAGGGTTGACACAATTTCTTTGGACCTTTTTGATCTTTTCGTACCAGTAACTAGAAGCTTGGTCAGCAGTGGTGATTTGAGTGAATGATGTAAAAGGGTGATTCGAAGGAGGTATATTGCAATGTTCCATGAGTAAACAAGTGCAAGTTTTTCATCTAGGAATAGACTCTTCTAAAGTCTTCCTTTAAGGTCTTCACCGGTCTTCACTCAATGTTGTACATAATACAATGTTGTTGTTTCTGTTTCGACAATGCAGAAGCAACTCACTTTAGCATCAGAGAATCAAGTGCTTTATTGATGGATGGTCACCCGCTCATTTTTCAACTAAGCAGTATGACATAAGGGATTTGATCATACCACGTAATATTTATAAAAATCATTCACCATTGGTGAAGGGCAGCATAATTCCACAGCCATACATTATAGTGTACTTGGATTTGCAGTGCTTTGAGCTAAATGCAATGTTAGCGTGTTTACATTATTTATCCATTTGTTCAACGTTATTAAACAATTATTCCAATACATCATACAAAGGCACATAAACATGTGTTCATTACATTAATTCAAAACTGAAGGCATTATGAACAGAAAGCGTGCTAACATGATAACGATGACAATGCCAACATGCTGGTGTTCAGCAGGTATTATGTTCACCATCTTACTATTGTGTGTTTCCCTGGTAAGATTGTGAAATAGCACTGAACACAAAGTGCTCTTGAATACGGGAATGTCTTAAGTTTTGTAGATATTTGGTGATTACAATTTATCCCGAGGAGGGCATTCACTGTAATGTTGAGATGTTTCACAAAAAACAACACTAATGTAAAATTCATAAAGAATCTAGAGGTTAAGTGTGGGGGGCTCTGGAAACGGCAAATGCCTGCACAAAATATCATGCCGATCCAGTAGTTGCAGATATATATCAGGCTGGACTAATCATCAATGTAAAAAAGGGCACATTTGAATCTCCTGACCAACTTCCAAATCTCTGCTCCTTTATCCACTGGCCTGAAATAACAGGAGGAACAGTTGAGTTGTTTTTTAACGAAACTCATTGGTTTGTTATTGTGATTATGTTTTTCTTAGAAGAATAAATCTCCTGCCAAATAAATAAACACTAAAACCCAATACAACTGGGCTGGATTAGACTAAGTAACATTCCCACACTTTAATGTCTATTGGTTATGAGTAAAATAGATTTATCTTGCAAAGAAAACTAGTAAAGCAAACACCAAGTGAACATTCTGTACTTTAATGAAATGGAAAGAAGGCTTATAAAAACATTGACTCAAAAAAACAGACCATAGAAAATGTGCTTTTTCATGCAAGTCATATATTTATTTTTATATTGTCAAGGCATTATAAACAGAAAAGAAAGCAGAGATGTAGAACCTCCCAAAGAATACAGAAACTGATATGAACTGAGATCAAAAGAGGGAAGGTTTACAATAGTTCTCTTGCCAAAAAATATAATGTATCACAGATTTTCTTGACAAAGGATTAAAAAGTAAACTCTGAAATCCATCATCCTTCATACATTTGAGATTAATAAAAATCGCTCTAAAAATAAATATTGTACGATCAAAGCGAACATCTTTTAGGAAACTAAATAAAACATTTGGCAAAACACAATAAAAAGTTTGTATTGGCTGCATTAAACAAACTGTTGTATTTACAGAGAAATGGATGGCTGTTTGATTGCGTGTGTGTGTTCATAAGTATGTGCGTGTGTTTATGTGTGTTGTCATATGTGTGTTATTTCATTCCACAGAGCAGAAATTATCCAGAGCGTTCTCTTGGGTCTTGGGGAGTTCGCTTTGTTCCAGTAGTCTGTACTGGAAGGAAACACGGTTGATATAGATCCCGCTTGACACCAGCCTCACCACCGAGTTATCACAACCAATCTTCATCTGGGCTGAAGGGTCAGAGAGGAAAACAAATGCTTTACGCTGGAGCACTAAAGAGCATTTTTGTTCTCTTGCCAACGCTTTTCAGCCCGGTTATCACAAGTGTAAGTCTTTTTTCTGTGAACTCTTTTGCATTACACCAATCCACCCAGACAAAGAAGAATGTATAAAGAAACGTATAAGATGTTCAATTAAAGATGTATAGGCCTACTATAGCAAAATATGGATGGTGTTTATTTTTTCAAATAATTTAAATCAGTTGAAAATCCAGTCGTAAAATCTAATTTGCATTACAAATAGTTCACCATGAGGAAATATTTCTTGTTTTATTATTTTCAAGGACTCCTCTGGAGCATATCTGTCATAATATCTTTCATAGGAAACATGTTTTAACATTTCTCCAACATCCTGTTGCTGTAAAACTGAAGAGGACAGTCTTTTGACGTGTAGGATCATAAAATGAAGCTGGAATTTAGTTTGAGTTGTTTAGTCAACATGTTGAAATGTGTCAAACTCACTTAAAATTGTTTAGATATTTTTGACATTAAACAATATTAGTTAAATACAAAAGCCAGCCTAAGCATAACATAGAAAGGCATTGCAAAGAAAATAATAGTACAGCATAGTAATTCTCTAGCAAAAGTTAGATTTCTTCCTGGAACAATAAGAAATTACAGAGTGACACTAAAGGGAAACATGGGAGGCTCAGACTCACCGAGCCCACTGAGGGAGAAACAGAGGTCGGCTACAGGGAACATCATCGAGGTATCCACCCCATTCCCCCCTAACAGCTCCACATAGTCTCCCGACCCCGAACAGCCCGACCACAGCTGCCTCTGTAAACAAAAAAGAAGAACAACAACATATTTTGGTGCGCAAGTGCAGCTAAGGCAAGCTATTCACTTATTGAGTGTGCAATTTAAAGTGCTATATTAAAGGCAACCCACACAGTTTTTTGACATCTAGTGGCAATATCCACTAGCCTGCTGTCCAGTATTTAGCTAGCCATGGTAGCCATTTACTATAATGCTACTCTGGTTATAGTTTATACTGTAGGCTGAGAACCAGCGCCTGGAGAAGGGTAAGTAGCCAAGAAGCTAGCTATCCGTCCCCCCTGCGACCACACTTTACTGCCCCACTGATGCATGTTGTCACTATAACAACTTATAACAACCAGCGATTTCTAGTAAAATTACCATGGCAAAAAAGTAATGTGCTTCTATTCTATTTCTATGTGTGAAGCAAAAATATATCTCTGCTGATATTTCCTTTGTGTTTATGACATCACTGGTTTACTTTCATAAAACAAACATGAAACCAAAGAAAATGCATTCAACACATTTGCAAGTTCTCAATGTATTGTGAGAAATACTTATTTACTTATTAAATAAATGAATACTTTAGTTAGTAAACATAACTGTTTGTTTAAAATAATAAATTCCAGTGTGGTCTGCATACTGTCTGTTCAACAGGCAGGCATATGATGTTCCCTTGTTGAGAACAAGGCTATAAAGCTTAAGGGTACCTCAGGGTTCAATCCTTGGCCCATTATAATTTATTTTGTGTCAAGTGCTTTTTACATAACTAGAATTATGTGCAGCTGCTAGCCTGAAAAACTGCCCGTTCAAATCTTTTTTGAATTTGTAACACTTAGAGTTTTTCTCAGAGCTTCGGCAGACATGTCAGGTTGTTATATTTTGCCCAGTAGATGCAGTCACTGTCGTTTATCATGTCAGATGTCTGGCAGCCAGTAATCCGACCAGATGCCAACAGCTACAGGACGGGAGTCATTTTGTTTGGTTAACTTTTTAATCTACATGATTTACAACATTTCATTCCTTCTCCTACTTAAAAAGATCTAGAATTCATGTGGTGTTTATTGCCAAAATGTTTTTTTGCTGGAATTGAACCATTATATGAATATACGATTATCATTATAAAGCTCTATAAAGCCAAGGGGAGCGGCACCATCAACACAACAGGAGTAACCAATAATAAAAAAATAATGATTTTGACCTTTAAAAAAACTTTTTAATTTAGGTATTTTTCTTTAAAGTGATTTAATTCACATTGTACATACAGAACTTCTTTAAGGGAAATTCAAAACAGCAGGTTAAAAATGTATAAACTGTAATGCTTGTTGCTCGGTTTTGCTTTGAGAACTGCTGATTATCTGTTATAACTTAGCCTAAACCCTTTGCCATGGAAATCTAATTATATTATTACATGTCATTTGTTAGACACTTTCATCCAAAGCGTCTTACATACATTCAGTACTGTGGACAATCCCCACAGGAGCAATTTGAGGTGAAGTGTCTTGCCCAGGGACACAACGACATGCTGACTGCAGTGGGACTCAAACTTGCTATCCCCTGATTTGAAGTCCAGCACACTATCCACTGAGCCACAGCCTCCCTATTATCTTTTAATAATGCTCCTGTTAGAGAATAACAACTGTTGACAAAGGAATAAATGACACGCCAGTGGTAGTCTGTAAACTATTTGCCAAAAAGAATATTGAGCTAGACGACCTCCAAATCCTTGAATGTTTCTTTTAATTGCAAAACCAATTTCTTCCCAACAGTTGGATAAGAACATTCATAGAAATGTAGCTCAGCGCAAGTTCAATCAGGAAGACAATATCATCAGGGCCCAGGAGTTCAACACTTTTAATCCCTATCTGGGTAGTTCAAAACCAAAAAACAGGATTAGGATCACTTTGATATCCGATCAGATCAGGAAATTCAATCCAAGCTTTAATCTGGATCGAATCTTCAAAACGGGTAGTTCAAACCGACAACACAGGATTGGGATCAGTTTGATCCCAAAAAACTGGATTATCCTGATCCCACCAGAGGGGTGGATTTCCAGTGGATTACCAGAGCAAAATGTACTGTACAAGTTATTTAAAAATATATTTCAATTTAAATAAGATGGCAAAGTTTGTTGACTGAAATAATACACAATTTTTAGCCTTCATGGGAAAGACATTTTATTTTTCCATTTTTGCTCACGTTTGTGGTGGCCTATTTTATTTTCAACCAAATGTTGATGACATAAATGTTTATGCTCATAAAATTATCACAAAAAAGATTGTCAATCACAAATTTAATTTAGTAAAAATATCTTCAACAAAAAAAAAGTCCATCTGTCATCACATTTCAAATTTAAAAATATAATTAGACATTATAGATGTCTCTGCAATGTGGTCTCTTGTCTTCCTTGTATTATTTTTCATATCCACTAGATGGTGATCGGTAGGATTAAAGCACTGATATTCAGGATCTAGTAATCTTGAAAAGTCGTAATCTGGATCAGGGTGATCCTATCCTGAATTGCTTTAAACTACAGGAATCATTCTGTAAACTTTCATTGTTATGCGGATGATACTCAACTATATTTATCAATCAAGCCTGATGAAATTAATCATCTAAATAAAATTCAAGACTGCCTCAAGGACTTAAAAACGTGGATGACCTTAAATTTTTTGATGTTAAACACGACCAAAACTGAAGTTATTGTACTTGGCCCGAAGAATCTACGAAACAAATTATCTAAAGATATATTAACTATGAATGGCATTAATTTGGCCTCCAGTGAGACTGTAAGGAATCTTGGTGTTATATTTGATCAGGATTTATCCTTTAACACCCACATAAAATCAATTTCAAGGACCACATACTTCCATCTACGTAACATTGCAAAAATCAGGCATATCTTGCCTCATAACGATGCAGAGAAACTAGTCCATGCATTTGTTACTTCAAGGCTGGATTATTGTAACTCCTTATTATCAGGGTGTACCAAGAAGTCAGTCAAATCGCTTCAGCTGATTCAAAATGCTGCAGCTCGTGTACTAACCAGAGTTAGGAAAAGGGACCACATTACTCCTGTTCTGGCTGCCTTACACTGGCTCCCTATAGAACACAGGATAGAATTTAAAATTCTTCTTCTCGCCTACAAAGCCCTTAATGGGCAGGCGCCATCTTACCTTAAAGAACTCATTATACCCTATTGTCCTACTAGGGCATTGCGTTCCAAGAATGCAGGGTTGTTGGTTGTTCCTAGAGTCTCTAAAAGTACAATGGGAGCCAGAGCCTTTTCTTATCAAGCTCCACTTTTGTGGAATCAGCTTCCAGTTTGTGTTCGGACGGCAGACACCCTATCCGTTTTTAAGAGTGCGCTTAAGACCTTCCTTTTTGATAAAGCTTATAGTTAGGGCTGATTAGATTCAGCCCCTAGTTTTGCTGATATAGGCTTAGTTTGTCGGGGGACATCTTACTTCTTCCTTCTCTCTGTCTATACCTGTGTACTCTCATGTTCCGATTAACCCAGCTTCCCCAAATTTCTTTCTTTTTGGTGTCTATATACGCCGGGATCCGGAGTCATGGATGATCCTGCGGTCCTGTGTCATGGATCGCGAGTCCTGGATCTTGAGTCGTGGCTGTGGTCCTGGATCATAAGTCCTGGATGGATATCCTCGTGGATTCATCTTCCTATTATACACACATGCATTTCCAAACATTTGGACTACCTATGTTGCAAATGTATTATCTTTTCAATTTACACACGGCATCTATTGCACGTCTGTCCGTCCTGGGAGAGGGATCCCTCCTCTGTTGCTCTCCCTGAGGTTTCTCCCATTTTTCCCTTTAAACTGTGGGTTTTCTCTGGAAGTTTTTCCTTGTACGATGTGAGGGTCTAAGGACAGAGGGTGTCGTATTGTCATACTGATATTCTGTACAAACTGTGAAGTCCACTGAGACAAATGTAACATTTGTGATATTGGGCTATATAAATAAACATTGATTGATTGATTGAAAATCTGGCCGACTTGTCTGATCCTGGATCCCAAAAAAATGGGATTTCAAAATCTGATCAGATCTGATTGAGATTAAAAGTTTTGAACTCCTGGGCCCTGGTGTCACACGTTATCTCTATATCCGCGTTCACACCGGAGTACTTTTCCCACTTTAGTTCCGATATAGTTCCGAAATGTCGCCTTCACACCAAAAAGAGCCGGAACTAAAATTAGTTCATGAGAACCTTTTTACCCCCTTTTCCGTCCCTGCTAGAGAGCAGGGACTCTCATTCGGCTCTCTTGTGAGAAAAGAGCTATATTTCTGATTGGCTGGGCGGACTGCAAACCACGCCCCGTAAAACAAAAAAAAAGTGTTGTGAAGCCACCATTTTATTAGCATTAGCATTAGCCCAGCGCAGAAACGCAGAGAGACTAACTTATGGCAACACAAAATAAAACATGGGAGCGGTGGAGATGAGGAGGTGTCGGCGTTCTGGCGATTTACTCGGAAGGCTTCAGTAGAAGCTGCTGGGAGTCCCAGCAGCTTCTACTGAAGCCAGTCCCCAACAACCGGGGACTTCTGGCCGGGGATTTTGGGTGGCAGTATACGCCGTGAAGTTGTTTGCGGCCTGCCAGTAAACCCGAAGCAGAAGAAGAAGTGACGTCAGCGGCTTCATTTGCCTAATCCACCCCCAGGGACTTATTCCGGTGTGAACGCGATCTGTACTTAGTTCATCAGAACTAAAGAGTTCTGATGAACAAAGTTCTCATTAACCTTTGTGGGAAAAGTAATGCGGTGTGAATGCGCCTAATAAGTGATCAGGGGCGTCACGCCCCGGCTAGCCAATCATCGCACCTGCTAACCCCTTTAAATCTGCTCTCCCCTCCCCGTCAGTTGTCATTTCAGGTGTCAACGCACAAGCAGCAGCAGGTCTTTGCCCCAGCTCCAGGCATATTCATCAGCTCCGCAGTCTTGTGGATTAAGCTACAGGTGGCGTTCCCCAGTCGGCTAGCGGTTCCAGCCGGCCACCCAAATATGGTCTAGCTGCGGCCGCGGACACTACATGACACTACGGACACTACACGACACTACACGACATGCCCACCTGACACGACACTACGGTGGCTGAGAGGCACTACCGTTAAAAGCGAATTGACGACACTACAAGACAGGAGGAGAGGTTTTGGCATTTAGGTTTCAGAGGGAGGAAGGAAGATTAGGATTAGGTAAAAAGTTAGGGAGTGGTTAGAGTTAGGATAAGGGCCGCCGCTGGCCAACTTGGGGCCCCAAGCGACATTGTGAGATGAGGCCCCCCCCCCCCCAACCGACAGGAGTGAAACATTTTTTTTTGGAAACAAAGTAGGCTACTTTGCAAATATAATTCCTGTTTATTATTATTATTATTATTATTATTATTATTATTATTATTATCAACACAGTTACTTTTTTATGCAGTGAGGTAAATGGTAAATATGCATGTATGTCGTTCAGTATGCGTTTACAGGTGAATACGTCTGCATTTCCTGCCAAATACTAGCCTCAAAAAGATTAAAATATAATTAATGCAAATAAACTACTTCTACTAATAATCATAATCATAATCAATTCAATAATATAAATACTATATTATACTATTATAATATAGTTGTAATATAGTCAAGACAAAAAATGCTTATTACATGCTCAAAAACGGATATTTCTTAAATCTCTATTCAAATGTAGTTCCCTCTGTCAGCAATGTATCAACAACTACACACACATTTCTATCAGTATTTCTCTGTGTTGTGGTTGACATGATGATGACTGTTAGGAGTTAAGGGGAGAGGCTGAGCATCACCATGAAATGCGCAAATTGACATAAAAATGAATAAAAGGGGAAAAAATGCTCCATGTTTTGTAAGCCAACTAGACAGACAGTTTATCACTCTTCCTCCTGTACATTAGCAGATAAAAGGCATAACATACTTGAATGAATGGTAAATAAAGAATGCTGGAAATAACTGCATCTCCATTAGCCTATATGCTATGCACGCAGAGACTGCCTCCTTCATGTCGTGAATTGAAGCTAATGTTTTAATATGGCAATCGGCAATTTGGCTTATACAACATTCGCAAGTTGTACATTTGACTCATACAATAACCCACCTTCGAGTGATGCTCTAGTTTCTTCATGTTTTGTTTTGTTTCCCTCTTGCTTGTGCCGGACTGAAACTGTCCGACATCTCTTCACCTGCACTAGTGGCCTTATCAAAGCCGTGATTGGTCAGATGTCGATTCATTGCAATGGTGTCGGGTTACAGACGTGCTCCCCTTGTCACCTCTCTCTCACTCTCGTGGGGGGTGCGAGGAGAATTGAGCGGAGAACTGCGCACAGCAGCTGAGGCCCTCTGGGCGGGGCCCCCTGCGCAAGGCGGGGCCCCATGTAGCTTGCGTGATTGGCCTGTAGGGAGGGGCGGCCCTGTTTAGGATGGGGGGAAGGGAAGGGTTAGATTGAAGGGAGGGAAGAGAATTGCTACCCGGGAAACAGGATGCAACGCGTCATCTGTGAAGCTCCGCCCACGTTGTGCTCCCGCCCACATCGAGCTCACTGTCGTGTAGTGTCGTGTAGTGTACTGTACTGTCCGCGGCCGCAGCTAGACCCTTCTCGGCCGCTCCGCAAACCGGGAGGAAAAGACAAGGAAATCGGGCTCCACGGAAGTTCCTCCGGCTTAATGGAATGGCGTACTTCACGGGAACAATTGACGCACGCCTTCAGTCTCTCGAGAGGGCATCACTGGCATCAGGGCCGCTTAAATGCGGCGCTTCACGCGGAACGGGTCCTCATCGCATGCGAAGCTTTACCCATTGCTGGCTTCAACCACAACCCCTCCCGCAGGCAGGCAGGGCTTAAGCTACATCCCCTTGAAGCTACTTCCTCCTGCGCCTCACTCTAAAACAGGCGTCAGGGTAGCGCTGGCAAGAGGCAGTTGCAACAAATTCATGGGATGTTTCGTTATATTGTTATGACATCCGGGTCATGCAGAGTGAGATCGCTACCCCTTTAAGAGAGGGGTGTGGCGCCTGCAGAGCGAGCGAGCGGGATACATGTTTTCTAGAAGTAACGAGGCAGCAGAAAAGGAAGGTCTGTGATCTTGCGAATCTATCTTGCGAACAGAAGAGCTAAATAAATGCAACGACCTTCCAATAAGAGCTCGCCTCTCTCCAGTCTTTCCGATAAAATGGGTTATTGAACCCGAAGCGCGTTGCTTCTGCCCTGGGACACGACACAGAGTCATCCCCCCCCCGTTTCCTCGACTACGGTCTGGGAGCTGACAGGAAGTTCAACACTATGCATTGCTACCTTTAGTTCAGGGTTAAGGTGAGTTTCAGGCAGTGTTGGGTGTAACGTGTTACAGTATGGAGTTTCAGTAACGTATTACTTTGCGTGCGAAGAATGTGATGCATTACTAATGCAGTTCGGGTATTGCTAGCCATTACAATGCTCAGTACTAACCTATGGTACTAACGCAGTTTCAACACAGTGTTACCTGAAATGAATGGTGTTTCGTAGGGCTTCTTTTCCTCAATGACCAAGTAGCTGCACATTATCCTGTTTATGACACGACCAGATACTAAATAAATTAGGAATTGACTCCCAATATTAATTGAATGATTATTGACTGAATGATCTTATTTTTTTTTTTTTTTTTTTTCTCCACTAAGAAATATTCAGTTTCTCGGTGCACCAACGGCGGGATCTGCGACAACAACATCTCCTCTGCAGCACTGTCCAAATCCGTTCACAGTCTCTGATCCACTAAATTCTTACACATTACAGAGGTGAACTGGGTTCAAGGTGAATATCGCGTCATGACGTACCGTTTACATCGCCGTTTCTCTCCCAATACCGCTGTCAAACAAACATCAATTGAGGATTGCGTCGGGTAGTTTCTAATCATAGAAAGCAGATTTATCAGAACTACTTCTTCAAACTATATTTGTAGAACGCCGTGACGCATCGGTTATCATGTGATCCAGCGGCATTAACGCCGCTGCAGCGCGCGTGCACCGGAGTTATTCCATTAACTCACACGCCAGCGGTCGCCGTTAAGCACTCACTGTCCGACTGTCAAATAAGCAGCCGATAATTATTTCCCATCTTTTAGCGACATGTTTCAGTATGGATTTATGCCGTCGGCATCACAACACCGTCATTAAGGTTATCAGGCATCCTACAGGTGATGTTGCTAGCAACCGAGCTAATCAGTCATCTTGACTACTGTCACTGCGACATTAAACTGTTTCCTACACAATAACAGATCTTAGTGCTGCCCGACTTGTATAAATATTCAAGGTGCGGTCGCGTTCTAGTCACTTTGTCCAAGCGTACTGCTCGTTACAACTCTATTCGCTTTAGCATAGGCCCTAGCATGACTGGTATAGCCAGGGCAATCTCGATGACAAGGTCAATGTTCCCCCTCTACGCACGGAGACAATGTAATCTTAATAGTGTGCAGGCCAAGGCTGGCTCTTCAAAGCAGATATTATCGACACGCTTTAAAGTTCCCATCATCCGTTCAGCGGAACTCTTTCAGCCTTAAGCGGGAGTCAAGTAAGGAGAAACTACGCGTGCACCAGCTATTCGGGTAAATAATATTCATAGTTGTCTCTCCCCAGTTCAAATCACCCACTGCCCAGGGAGATCCCCTCATGCGTGCTTTTACGCCATCTAGTGTTCAAATACAACATTACTAACATATAACTCCGCTCAACTGGGAAAGAGAAGAAGAAGAAAAAGAAGAATAAGAAGAAGAAACTCCTCCAGGAGCACAGCGTTCCTAATAATGAGGAACTATAGGCCCAGTCACACACCCGGAGTGCCTAGGCATCACATCAAGCTCATGGTATTAATGTTTCTCTAACCAAACTGCGTGCATCCACATAAACGTCAAGGCGTATACAGCAAACACCTTCAACGACAGTTGCTCTTCCTCACCGGGCAACCGTACTTTGCATGCGGATAATCTTCGGCACGCATCATATCCCGTTTCCTGGACGTGGCATCCGCCAGCCTCACGACGACCGCGTTTTCCCCGACTCTTAAGGACGTGCATCCTCCGTTTTGGGGGGAATATCTGCATGAGATCATCCGCTATAGCGGCACGCTCAGATTTCCACTCCTGCTTACACATTTATTATCACACTCGCTGGATCTAACACTAGCGTCCCTCCATCATCCTCTCTCAGATGATAGAAGACGGTCCTAATTACTCAATCAGCTTATCAGCATCTATGACTCATCCTGGCGCACTTAACTGCTGATTAAACTAGTCTATATCATGGGTCATGTCTCAGTATTTAACTAAGCGTATGTTTTTTCTGCGTGCATCTTCACTTCATTCATATTCTCGGGTTTATGCTAACTTGGCTTGGGTCAATCCAGGTCATGATATTCATGCATCACTGTACTCCAGCTAACAGCTCTCGTGCATTACTTGTCTAGATCTCCCTCTTCGCCGGACATCGGCTCGTGCTGCCAACCCAAGATCTCTTCAGTTTACCTATGGTAAATATGCATATAACTGGTTGTGGCGTCCTAATAGTATATCAGGGCTTTCGTTCAGATAGGTGCAGCCACCTCTGCTGCCAATCAAGGCATTTCTCCCTCATCCCTGCAACTCGGACGGCGGTCCTCCTCCTCCTTCATATCCCACATTCGCCCGGACATCAGCGCGTACTTGCTATCCAAGGTCTCTCAACAATAAAAATGGTAATTATGCCTATAACTGGTGGTGGTGGTTTCATAGCACGTCAGCATGCATACGTGTCACTGTGTTCATGTTTAACCCTGTATGTCAGGTCGCGACCTCCGGGTCTGCGCCATGTTTAACCCTGCATGTCAGGTTGCGATCTCCGGGTCCGTGTTCATGTTTAACCCTGCACGTCAGGTTGCGACCTCCTGGTCCGTGTTCATGTTTAACCCCGCACGTCAGGTGACCTCCGGGTCCGTGTTCATGTTTAACCCTGCACGTCAGGTGACCTCCGGGTCCGTGTTCATGTTTAACCCTGCACGTCAGGTGACCTCCGGGTCCGTGTTCATGTTTAACCCCGCACGTCAGGTGACCTCCGGGTCCGTGTTCATGTTTAACCCGGCACGTCAGGTTGTGACCTCCGGGTCCGTGTTCATGTTTAACCCCGCACGTCAGGTGACCTCCGGGTCCGTGTTCATGTTTAACCCTGCACGTCAGGTTGCGACCTCCGGGTCCGTGTTCATGTTAACCCTGCACGTCAGGTTGCGACCTCCGGGTCCATGTTCATGTTTAACCCCGCACGTCAGGTGACCTCCGGGTCCGTGTTCATGTTTAACCCTGCACGTCAGGTTGTGACCTCCGGGTCCGTGTTCATGTTTAACCCTGCACGTCAGGTTGTGACCTCCGGGTCCGTGTTCATGTTAACCCTACACGTCAGGTTGTGACCTCCGGGTCTGCGTATGTTTAACCCTGCGAGTACAGGTTGCAGCCAGTGGGTCACGGCAGGTTTAACCCTGCGAGTGCAGGTTGCGGCCAGTGGGTCGCGTTATGTTTAACCCTGCAGGTGCAGGTTGCGGACATGGGTCTGCGTTAGGTTTAACCCTGCAAATGCAGGTTGCGGACATGGGTCTGCCTTAGGTTTAACCCTGCGAATGCAGGTTGCGGACATTGGTCCGTGTTAGGTTTAACCCTGCGAAGACAGGTTGCAGACATGGGTCTGCGTTAGGTTTAACCCTGCGAATGCAGGTTGCGGCCAGTGGGTCGCGTTAGGTTTAACCCTGCGGGTGCAGGTTGCGGACATGGGTCTGCCTTAGGTTTAACCCTGCGAATGCAGGTTGTGGACATTGATCCGTGTTAGGTTTAACCCTACGAAGACAGTTTGCAGACATGGGTCTGCGTTAGGTTTAACCCTGCGGGTGCAAGTTGCGGCCAGTGGGTCGCGTTATGTTTAACCCTGCGGGTGCAGGTTGCGGACATGAGTCCGCGTTAGGTTTAACCCTGCGAAGGCAGGTTGCAGACATGGATCTGCGTTAGGTTTAACCCTGCGAATGCAGGTTGCGGACATGGGTCTGTGTTAGGTTTAACCCTGCGAGTGCAGGTTGCGGACATGGGTCTGCGTTAGGTTTAACCCTGCGAATGCAGGTTGCGGACATGGGTCTGCGTTAGGTTTAACCCTGCGAAGACAGTTTGCAGACATGGGTCTGCGTTAGGTTTAACCCTGCGAATGCAGGTTGCGGCCAGTGGGTCGCGTTATGTTTAACCCTGCGGGTGCAGGTTGCGGACATGGGTCCGTGTTAGGTTTAACCCTGCGAAGGCAGGTTGCAGACATGGATCTGCGTTAGGTTTAACCCTGCGAATGCAGGTTGCGGACATGGGTCTGTGTTAGGTTTAACCCTGCGAGTGCAGGTTGCGGACATGGGTCTGCATTAGGTTTAACCCTGCGAATGCAGGTTGCGGACATGGGTCTGCGTTAGGTTTAACCCTGCGAATGCAGGTTGCGGACATGGGTCTGCGTTAGGTTTAACCCTGCGGGTGCAGGTTGCGGACACAGGTCCGTGTTAGGTTTAACCCTGCGAAGGCAGGTTGCAGACATGGGTCTGCGTTAGGTTTAACCCTGCAAATGCAGGTTGCGGCCAGTGGGTCGCGTTATGTTTAACCCTGCGGGTGCAGGTTGCGGCCAGTGGGTCGCGTTATGTTTAACCCTGCGAAGGCAGGTTGCAGACATGGGTCTGCGTTAGGTTTAATCCTGCGAATGCAGGTTGCGGACATGGGTCTGCGTTAGGTTTAACCCTGCGAATGCAGGTTGCGGACATGAGTCTGCGTTAGGTTTAATCCTGCGAATGCAGGTTGCGGACATGAGTCTGCGTTAGGTTTAACCCTGCGAATGCAGGCTGCGGCCAGTGGATCTGCATCATGTTTAACCCTGCAGTGCAGGTTGCGGCCAGTGGGTCCGCGCATGTCTAACCCTGCAGCCCGGAAGCGATTCCGGCGCTTATCACGTCCCCATGTTAATCTCTCATTTCATCCATAGATCTCCGCAGCCAGCCAGCCGCAAGGTAAGAATTGCTCACAGCTCAGTACTTCATACTTCACTTATTTTGGGGGTTCATCAGAGCGGTTCTTTCCCTCCTGAATGATCATCCTGCAAACCTGGGGCCTAATCGCCAAAACATCATTACAGTTACTTGTCGTAATAGGTCAATCACTATTCCCACATATCATGTGTCCCGATAATAAACATGTATTTCATACATCACGTCCCTCCTGATTGAAATGTAGCTCAGCGCAAGTTCAATCAGGAAGACAATATCATCTGGTGTCACACGTTATCTCAATAAGTGATCAGGGGCGTCACGACCCGGCTAGCCAATCATCGCACCTGCTAACCCCTTTTAAATCTGCTCTCCCCTCCCCGTCAGTTGTCATTTCAGGTGTCAAAGCAGAACCCTCCTCCACCCCTTCGCCTCCTGTCTCCTAATACAGGGCCAAGCTGAAACCTTCTCCCTTCAGATCGGACGAACTACTATCACCACCACCAGTGTCTAGACCCCGGGGGGTTCATCAGAGCTGTTCTTTCCCTCCTGAATGATCATCCTGCAAACCCGGGGCCTAATCGCCAAAACATCATTACAGTTACTTGTCGTAATACGTCAATCACTATTCCCGCATATCATGTGTCCCGATAATAAACATGTATTTCATACATCACGTCTCTCCTGATTGAACTCTTGTGTCTGTATGGTAACGTTAAATCTATAAGTCGAGCCAGAAAGCACATTTTGTTCCCTTGAGAAAGATCCAGGTTTGCTGTTTTTAGTTTCAAACTTTTGCCCTAAGCTATGCAAACTGTCTCCTGAATGTATTTTCATATTTAACAGAGATCAAGAGAAGGAGATAGTGTTAATCTTCTTTTCTCAGCAAGATCAGAAATAGGTATATTTCCATTTCTGCCCATTTGTTATCGTTTTAGAATAGGAAAATATAGACAGATTTAAGCTAAATAAAAAACATTTAAAATATTACGGTTCACTATATCATAACCCCACTTTTTATGAAAGTATTACAAATGAAATGATGTATCAAGTGATACAGGGTATTATAACTATAGCCAGATAATTACCCTGAATCACCATTTGTTTCTCACTTTGTTGACAAAAACCTGCACTGCTGCATGATGATGAATTTACTTAGGTGTGTGTGTGTGTGTGTGTGTGTGTGTGTGTGTGTGTGTGTGTGTGTGTGTGTGTGAGATGCAGCGGACAGACGGGTCTCAGTTGGTTTGGTGTCCTATGCTTACTTTTAATACTTGTAAATAAAACTTTTGGCCCGTAATTCATTTTCCCATTGTAGCGACCAGAGAGGGGGGGTAGGGGGGGATATATCCAGTCTCTGATAGTGTTAAGTTATTACGAGAGTGCTCTCATACTTGTTTGAATCTGAAATTGTATATATTTATATACATATATATATATATATATGTGCGTTTGTGTGTATATATGTCCGCATCTGTAGCCTGTTATTGTCTCATTATACCACACTGTGAATTAATTGAAAGTTAATATAAGTCATCATGAGTGTGTGTGTGTGTGTGTGTGTCTGTGTGTGTGTGTGTGTGTGTGTGTGTGTGTGTGTGTGTGTGTGTGTGTGTGTGTGTGGCTGGCTCACCCGTGGGCTGAGCTCATTGCTTTTGGCATGCCCCAGGCTAAGATCTGTCAGTCGGATCTCTACAGGGTAGATGATGGAGAAGCTGCAGTTCTTGCGCTGGTGTGGCAACACCATGGTAAAACTGCCCTCTGGACTCTGAGACATGATGTTACAGGCTTCACACAAACATATACACACACACACACACACACACACACACACACACACACACACACACACACACACACACACACACACACACACACACACACACACACACACACACACACACACACACACACACACACACACACACACACACACACACACACACACACACACACACACAGGAGAAGAGGTTTCAAATTAACAGTTCCCCGTCAACAGAGAAACTCATTACTGACACCTCATGTCACAAATTGGACATGATCAAGGCTGACTGCGGGGAGGGGACACAATTAGGGCTGAGCATGGAAATCCAATTCCAGTTCTGATGACAAAGATAAGAAAATAATGAAATTTGAATTGATAACAGTATGGTACACTGGACAGGCACCAACAGGATTCGGAACAGTTTACTCATGCAGCATGTTGTTCATTAGAAACATTTCATGGTGAGGGAGCTGTGCCAATCAAAGCTGAGGAGAGAATGTTAGAATAAATATTATTAGAATAAATATTATTGAGTTTAGTTTATTTATCTTTCCTTTTTTTATGCCTTCAAATGCCGTTCATCTGATTTACACAGGAGTTGAATATGAATGTCAATAAAATCAACTTTTATTTCTGGTAAAATATGTATTTATTGGTCATCAGGACTATGTTTATATTTGATCCTATTTGTGATAAACAGTATGTATATCACACTGTTACATGTACATGAATGCAGTTTTAGGGCCAATTTCAAACAATTTGGGACAATATGTGACACAGTAAAAGCTTGGATAGGATCAGATCAAACAAAGAAACAGTATTGGGACAGCTGCAGTTAGTTGTCATTATATGAATGAAACCTCACACATTGGCCTGAGATAAATGCTGTTTATCTTTAGATTCTATTCAAACTCCATTGTTTGTGTCTTTCTTTGTCCGGCTTTGTCTCACACAGAGGCTGTGATTGTTATGTTGCTTGACACAGTGTTAACACCGTGTTTGTCAAGCAGCTGGAAAACAGGTGCATTCCTCTCCTTCAATCTCTACCTGTCGCTCGAGGCCTCTATTAATGCTCGACCAGGCACACATGTCCAGGAAGAGCACACATGACTAACCACAAGTCACCAGGGTAGCCCTTATTTTAAAACATAATACTATGATTTATATGGTCTTGGAACTTGTATTTATAGTATTTTTTTTGGATGTTGTTTGTGTTTTTTTTTTAGGTTAAGATTTTTTTGTGACTTCAAGGCAGCAGTACTTACGGAAGGGGTTGTGCAGCTTTTTGATGGCGAGAGTGAAGCCACTGTCAGCGCTGTGGAGGCGGAAGAAGATCATGGCGACGTTCTGAGAGGAGCGGCTGGTGGCTCCTGTTGCCGGGGAGGAGCAATAATCTGTGTAGCGCTGGTGGAGAGGCAGCTCGTGGTCCTGCTTGCTGGGGAACTTCTCTCCTTTCAGGACCCAGCCATCAAACATCTGTCGGAGGGAAATCACTTATCTCATTGTAATAAATGTTAGATTTCACTTGATCAATATTATCACTTACCAACATATTTCTGTTATTACTTGGGGAATGTCTTCTGTTTTGTGTACAGATGAAGAGGTATTTTCCTCTTTACATGAGAATGATGTTCTATGCATTTGGAGAATGTATTCATCAACGTTTTTATACAGACAATGGATATGTGGTGGTTGACTTAAATATAAATATATCAGATAAAGTATAATAAATAATACATGTGCTAGTCTCTGCATGTTTTTATTAAACATGTCTTAACAATACACCGTCTTTCAATAACAAAAAACATTTGAGTAATAGCCAATAGGATTAAGTTTACCTGAGGACACATCATTTTACTTAAGTTGTGTGAATAAGTCAAATACAGGTTACAGCACCATCTGTGTTGATTTGAAATAGAGATGTGTTTTGTTTAGTTCTTTGGCATCTTTCTCCATGCTAAATGGAACTGATCAGGGCAGATCAGATAAAACTTTGCCCGATCCTCTAACAACCGTAGCCTGAACTTTCTTTCTCCCATGCCTTTTACCAGTTTGGCCCACATGAAATGAAACTTGGCTTCACTACTAAAGCCTTCCTACTCTTGCTTAGAGTAATGTGACCAATTCATAGACGATCCAGTGGGATGTTTGGCCCTTTGAACGTTGCCTTAACCCTTTTTGGCATGATTTTAAACAAAAATAAGAAGATTAAATAGAATTTAAAGAGTTTCAAAGCCCTGACCACCCTGCTTCCACTAAAATGGGGGTGGGAGGATGCCTGTGTGGGTTTTATTTTTGGAGCCAACCTTGATGAAGTCTCCGGCGCTGCAGTCAATATTGACGTCAGACAGCTCCAGGCTAATGACCTCACTGGGCTCAGCGATGATAAATGCAGCACAGGCCAGCTGCGGCCGAGACGCTACGAAGGTGTAGGAGCCATCAGTGGCCAGCATGTCCAAACATCCTTAAAACACAAACATTACTTTATTATAATGACATCAATATTTTGGTGTGATCTTCATGAAATAATAAACATAAATATTGACAATGTGTTCCTTTCTGACATGTGTAACATTTCACTCTGTGGACTTCTGGTAAATATCCTACTTAGTGGTTGTCCTATAGTAAATTAAGGGGAAGTATTATTTACAATATCATTGTGAGCATGGATTGATTAAGTTATACTGACTGATAGAAAGAGAGGGTATTAAATATTGTACCTGCCAAAACAACTAAACACCTCTGCACTGAATGTTTCAGCTTCACCTAAAATACTTTTAATTATTTCATTATGTAAAGCGTCCACTTGTTGTTTGCCAAGTCGGTAAGCATAATCAGCTGTTGAATAAAGCTGCTGTGAACTGCAGCACTTACTGAGAGGTCGGCGGAAAATAAAATCCTCAGAATCTCTTTTCTGGTCCAAACTGAGCAGAGAATATAATCCATCTGCAGCTTCGATGTCCTAAATTAAACATTACAGACACAAACAATACATTTGAGGTGCCAGCTGAAACTTTACACAGACATCAGTTTAACATTCCTGACTCAAACAATGTCTTAAGCAATGTGCGATAATTCCACGATATTCAAAAGTGTTACCTCAATGTACCGACTGAGCCCCATCCTGGATGAGAGGGAGATCAGAAAGAGGAGGAAATGTGTGCGCGGAGCCACCGACATGCTGAGTGCGTCTCGTGAAGTGTTTCCTGAAGCAGAGGGGGAATAACGGCGCTGCGTGAGGGGTGGCAGCTTTTATAGCAGCTCAGACACATAGGCAGGCCTACATCAGAGGGTCACTGACACTGACAAACACTGATCCGTCATATTAATCATGTGTGAAACGCTTTAATTCATAACCGTATTAAGACACTCTGTGAAGGATGTAATAATAACTGCGTATCAGTTAGTTAAAAGTAAAAACCTTGCATGCATGATATTGCTTAGGGCAATTTCCGGTACAATTATTAAATTATCATCGAGCTTTATTCAGGAAAAAATAAAGGAACATGAAATAAAACAAAGCTAGCATACAAAATGGCAACAACATATTTCCCATTTAAAATTATTTGTAATGTTAAACATTTTCCCTTTTAAATCAACAATTCATTGATGTATAAATGTTGAAATGGACCTCGCTGGCTGATACAAAGTGACCCTAACTGAAATGAAAATGAACCTAACTGGCTCATTTACATGTTCAGATGAATGGGATTTTCAAATATAAGTTGCATATGTGGAATGTAACATTGCACAAGTTAAACATAAATCTTACATGAGATTTTTGTAAGGCATGAAATGTTTCTGTTAAAGAAGGACACACATGCAAACATTTGCTTGGACCCAGCAGTGAGCTGGGGTTGGTTCTCATCAGAAGGACCTCTAGGCTTGATCAGGAAGTCAAAAAAAGCTTACTTCGCAGTGAGGATCGGATCCAACATCTGTAAATCATAAAAAAGCTGAAAAACAAGGAGACTTTTTGTAGTTATTGTCAATTTCCAAAGTATTATAACACTTTTGTTATAAACGTTATTCCTTCCTAGAAGACAGGTATGCCTGGAAAGGCGGCCTCCACTGTACAGCTGTTTATTTTGTGTATTTTCTCCCCCTCCTCTCCTCACAGTTTAATTGCACATTTCTGTTTCACTCCAGGAAAAATGGCTACACATAATTTTAAAGAACCCTTTTCATCTCAGTGTCAAAATTGTGAAACAAGACTTGATATGAGGTAGATTAATACTTTGGCTGTAAAAGTAAATCAGAAAATGCAATCACCAAATAGTATTTCTATCTTCATAATTCAATATAGAAAGTACATTTTGAAAACAGTTAGTTGGGGACACTAGTTTTGTTGAACTTAAGCACAAAGATAACCCGACCAGAAGATTAGTTTGCTTGAAGATCATGCCAGTTCTTTGAGATTTGATGATATTCATTGTATCCCTGCATGGAGAGATATTCACATTATATGTTCAGTTGACCAATGATGCTCCATATGTGTGTCTTTCTGCTAGTTAGACCCAAACAGAAAATCAAAGCAATAAAACATACAGCTGGATTCACAAGCACAGCAATAATTGTATATTTTAACAGAACAAAAACACACCATGGAGAGCACAAAAAAAAAAACTGACCAGAATAATATAGAAAAAGTAGAAAACTGAAAGGAGTCAGAGAAAGAAAAGCTGTTATGTAATCTGGTGTTTAGTGACATAGCTAATTCATTTGGATGAGACTAATCGTTTGTGTCCATGCTGCCGTTGTGAAAGGTCACACTGAGACGTTGCTGAGTGTATGTGATGACGACCATCCTGTCACACTTCAGCCCACACTTTCTCCCATTCATCTGAAGTAGAGACGAGGGACTCTGTGTGAAACTCTGGCTGGCAATTATCTTCAACTAATTATAGCTGACATGTTCTCACAGTCATGAAGGTCTGTGATGCCACACGCAGGAATACAAACTGAAAAAAAAAAAACAATAATGAACATAATGATTAGGTCTAACAGCCCCTTAATCTGTTGACAATGGTGATGACCTATTCAAGGTGTATTAGTTTCACTTTAAGCCAGTGGTTGGCGATGATAATTAGTTGCCCCTTACACAGTCCTTGTGTTGAAAAGATGTCTGAAACTATTAGCCAGGGTCTCCCAGCGTAAGTGTGCCTTGCTTATGCGAATGACAGCAGAGGAAAAGGACAATGTGTGTGTGTGTGCATGCGTGCGTGCGTGCGTGCGTGTGTGTGTGTGTGTGCGCTACACATGCTTGTCCCTTGGCGATTTCTCACAAAGGCTGTGATGTGTGTGATGCAGTGCTGTGATACATACTGTAATTGTTTAAATACAATTTATGAAATGAATCGATACATTTAAATGAACATGAAACCCCACAGTCTCATTACACTGCTTTGAATGATGAACAGATATATCAATGTGGATTATCTATTCACAGAGTTCATCTTATACTATATAGAAATCATATCTAACCCGACACAACCCCCACCTTTTCAGTGAAAAAACAACACAGACAAAATGCATACATATTAAATGATCTGTTGGAATTAGTGAATTTAGTTGGTTAGACACACTGGCAAATATCCCTGCTCTGAGGTTGCTGAAAATGTAACACAACATTTAAATATCATTAACCATAATACATTAAATTAGGAAGGCTTCATGTCCTCACATTTAAAAATAATACCAAGTGCCAGCTGCCTCGGTCTTAACAACACCCAGGACTACAGCAACATCTGGTGGCAAATGTGGGAACAGTATATTTCTATATTGAAAAATATGCATGCATTATAGTTCACTTGCAAGTGCAAGGGGGAAACAAAACCTTACTTACAACTTTTCTTGAATGCAATTATTATTCTGCTCATTGGTAGTTCCTTTAACAGAAGCAGTGTGATTTGCCGTCTGTGTCTGTGATGCTGGCCCCAGCTGGTCAGGTGTGTGTCAGCCCCCTGTGTGAAGTTTTAAATCACAGTGATTGTTGACTCCGGACATTAGCTTCTCAACCTCGCCTCGTATCCCAGCATGCAACCTCTGCCTGCACATCTGCTCCCTGGCAGAGATAGCACATATAGCAAGGTATTTTTGCTTTGTTGTTCATTGAGTGTTGACTCACACACAACCACACCCCCAGCCCCACCCACCCACCCACCCACCCACCCACACACACACACACACACACACACACACACACACACACACACACACACACACACACACACACACACACACACACACACACACACACACACACACACACACACACACACACACACACACACACACACACACACACACACACACACACACACACACACACACACACACACACACACACACACACACACACACACACATCCTTCTTGTGTGGATCTGTCTGTCCAGCCCGGCCCTCCTCACTGCCTGACTGACCCATTCATCTCCTGCGGGGGCCGTAATGAGCCGACCCTCCCTGTTTGGACCAACCTGACAGAGAGAGATTACTTTAAAGCCTGCATGGATTTTCTCCCTTGTCCCCTCCTCCCCATTCCTCTCTCCTGAAAGTGGTTAATTCGGAGTGCATTAATGAGGAGCGATGGATAACACACTCTTCTTTTAATTACCTTCCATCCGAGTTCTTCGGAGAGGCCCTGGTGACTCGCATCTGACGCTGGCCTGTTAATTTGGTTTACTTTAAACAATTTCAACTCTTACATGTTTTAGTAAGGATAGATTCTGACAAATTACACAAAAAGGTATTGGTTCCGTTTATGCTGAGTCAAGTACTTACAGGAAAAAGCCACTGGAATTTTGTTTTGTTTTGTTTGGCCTGGAAAGCAAAATAAAACAACTTACAAATTGTAAAGGGATGATCGATGTTGCATGCAGATAATTTGAATAATTATACATAATAATATACTAACAGAGTGCACTGTGGAATATTTGTTCTTCCAAAGCATCAAGGTTTCACTTGTGTCCAATCAGAATGGTGCAAAACCCGTGTGTATTGGCCCAAAAGTTAGCTAAAGGTCTGAGGAAGTAAAACCAGTTCCAAAGAATAAACTCAAATCTTGTTAGGCTGATTGACAAGGAAATATTCAGTCCAAAAATCATCAAATTACATTTAGACCTTTTGGCCACAATGTGTCTTATCCTCATAGCTCCGTCATTACTAACTCACTGGAGCCTGATCCTTGAAGACATTTTTTATTGAAACAATGAAGGAGCTCTATTCAACATCCTCTCTTGTTGTGAAGCAGTGTTTTTGTAATGCACTACTTATTCAGAAGGGTCAGAAGAGAACTAATCAAAGGAGTTTTCAAATAGAACAGACTTGCTTCAGTATAGTGTATAATACCTGCTGGGTTAATGATGGAGGCAACTACCACTTCCTCGTAGTCCCTGGAGGCTCCTATATGTCAGACAGCTGACTTTCAATTTATGTCTTGGAAATAATTATTCACGCTGCAGAAAGTGACCAACACCAAAATAACAGTGTCAGTGGGCTCATGTAGCATTGGACTGGGGTCACCAGTGCAAGAAGCAAGGGTCCATCTGTGTCAAAAGAAAGAAAAAAACCTTAAAGAGTTATATTGTAAAAACACCACAATAGACTGTTGCATTTTTTCAAAACAAAACTCTTCCTCTCTACATAAATCATCTAATTCTTAACTAAGTGCATACTTGTGAGAGGCCTGGATAGTGTTTTACTCTCTAATCTCTGACCCCCTGTAGATAAGCAAGGACACTCCTGCTGTAATTGTTGGTCAGATCTCCAGCTAAATATGTCTCCTCTTTACTTGATTTAGATTAAAATTGTACATCCAATTTAGATATCCACTGCATGCTGTGCCTTAAACATACGATGTTAAGTTTCCTGGTTGAAGTTCCCTCTAACTCTGAAACCTGTCTGCTCAGGGCAGCTGGGGGGGCCTCTGACACTCAGTAAATGTGTTCCTTCATCATTCAGCCTCCACTGTGGTCTGGCCAGCCTTATTCAGCCTAATAAACATTGATTAGTCCACATAATCAATGCACTCAATGACAATGATTCAGTGCACTGCATAAATGTATCGACTGCAATCAGCTATAAACAGCAGCCCTCTTTTTCATGCACTTTCTGCGTTTTTTCAGCTTTGTTTTGATGGAACAATAATTGTATGATTCTCTGTAGAGTTAACAGACATATTTCATTAAGTGATACCGAGATGAGATAAAAAATCTATTGACCATCTGTCTAAATCTTTTAGAAATAAATAAATAATTGTATGATTGAATGTATTAAAAAAAGAAAAAATGTGATCTTCTCAAAATCCACCAGAAGGTGGCAATGTTTAGCTATTGTTTTCCTCAAAGTACCAGCTCTTTGTTGCTTTCTCATCCTGAGTATTGTACACTGAGTTATCTGTACTTCAGCAGAGCAGTGATTGAACTGAATAAAGCAATGCATATAAATAGCTTACCTAGGCACCGCATGTACATAGTTCTTGTCTATCTGTCAAAAAGACAAAAAATAAATATGTTCAGAAATGTGACATTTGAAACAGGACTACCATTTAATTATAATCAAAGGGTTTTAACCAGGAAATGAAGTACAACTGTTGGATATTGTAGCCACCAGTTTTGTAACCAAAAACTAGTTAATGCACCTGTATTCAGGTTCAACATGTTAAAACACATTTAGTCTGTGTGAGGAAAGTTTTTGGGGAATACCACATCACACTTATCTGCTCATATAAAGCACAAAAGATCCAAAATAGAGCCATGTGATATATCACCTTTCACCAAACAGTTGAATATAGAGTAAAGGTTCAGAAGGAAAACCCCAAAATGAAGCTTGCTGCTCCTGGTTTCTGTAGCCATGCATGACCAGGTCATATAATGAATGTTGATAAAGTAGAAAAGCCTGTTTAATCAGGACGGATCACTGTGCAGAGGTGGAGAATGTCAGAGAGAGCAGGCACAGCTGCTTAGTGAGAAATCCAATATTGACTGTCGGGATAAATGTCCTGCATATTCTCTCATCTGTCCCAGGGGCCGTGGTATTATGCCTCTCACGTTAGCACTCCTAATTGGATTAAAAATGGCTTGTTATTGGGAGAAAAATGACTGATAAAACTATCATGATTATTGCCTCTCAACAATGTTGGCTCCCAGAGCTGAAGAGGTAAAATAATTGTCATGGCTTTGTAAAAAAAGGCAAAATCAGGACGTTTGAAAAGAAACAGTTACATTGATTGATTGTGTTGTAAGATCAAACCAATGGAAGACGATGTAGGAACATTAAGTCTCTCATCCATTGTCTTATGCTGATTCTATGAAGCATGAAATGTCACATTAAAGTGTGGTATTCATGGCATTTATTTGCAACATTGTATACTTTTTAAATACTTATAAAATAAACTTGACTTGTTAGTGTGTGTGTGTGTGTGTGTGTGTGTGTGTGTGTGTGTGTGTGTGTGTGTGTGTGTCTGTATGTGGGTTTTTTGTTGGTAGACATACTTTTTGAATGCACAAATGGCTGTGAATGCATGCATGAACAGAAATGAAACAGACAAATCCATCAGAAGTCCACAGGGTTTTGGTTTGTATACCACCAGGAGCAGCCATTAACAGAAAATAAATGCCTGACACCATAAAGCTGACAGTGTCTCATTCATACTGACACTCCGACTAAATTACACATAAAAGCACTGATAACATCATCATTAAATATTGATTTTAAGGATGGTTGAAACGAAAAAACATCCACACATATTTTACAGATGAGGGGCTTTGGATAAGAGTCAAAGAATATTAGGTGGATTTAAAAAAATGAGGCTGCTTGGATGGCTCCTCGTGGGAAAAGATGGACAGAAGCAAAGCGGAAGGAGAAAAGGAGCGACTCAAAGAAGAGGGAGAGGGGGTGAAGAGTAGAGGGAGGTGAGGGCTTGGGAGGGGTAGAAAGAGATTTAAGGCAGAGGCTCAGAGCAGATGTTAGTGTTGATGATGATGGATGCAGGTTGTTGAGATGCAGAGTTGTTATCATGAGAGGCACTCGCAGCCTCACAGCACACTTTCCCCCAGATGTCACTGTGTGTGCATACGTGTGTCTGTGTGCATCTGTGTGTGTGTGTGTGTGTGTGTGTGTGTGTATGTATGTGTGTGTGTGTGTGTGTGTGTGTGTGTGTGTGTGTGTGTGTGTGTATGTGTGTGCATCTGTGTGTGTGTGTGTGTGTGTTGGTAAACCTTACTTTATGGGGACATCAATCTGTTTACATAGTCACGTCATGGGGACCTCTGACGCTTTGGGGACAAAAAAGTAGGTCCCCAAAGGGGAAACCATTTTAAATGATTGGAAGATTCATTATAAAGGTGCCTGTGAAGTTTTTAGCTTTTTCCCAAATGGCATGTTTTTTGGTGGGTGTGTGTGTGTGTGAACATGTGCTCAGTGGAGCATCAAGAGGATGGACCAAGAAATTGCAGGTCCGCTCCTCACACAAACATATTCCATATATGGTTAGCTCCACCCACTTCCTGGTCCCCAATAGGAAGGATTGTAGGAGCATTATGACATTTTTAGTGTTAAAGTGGTTTTAATGCATGTGTCGCGCTAAAGAGCTGAGAAATAAAAAGCAGCTAATCAAACTGCAATGTAAGTATTCTTATCTTGTTTATTTATTTGTTATAGTCATAGTTTGTTTAATAACGTAAGTAGATAACTACTAGTATAACTAATTCACATTGTAGTTTAGTAATCCATTCATTTGTACTTTATATCTTATGTTTAAGTTTGTGTATTTATTAGGACTATCAAGCTATTAAAATGTGTTTTATAAAATACATGTTGTGTGATTAATTAGTCTCAATCAAATTACAAATAGCAGTATTTCCCTATGAGAAGCATTTCCAATATTTTAATCGATCGAATGAATGAATAATAATAATAATAATAGATTTAATTTGTTAGCGCTTTTACAGTTGCTCAAAGACGCTTTACATATAGAAATACATAATAGACTTCATTATACATATAAAGTGTATATATATATATATATATATATATATATATTAAAGACTGGCATTTAGCTACTGGGAGGGTACATTTATGTCATTCTTGACAATAATCTGGAAATTCCTGTGCAGGGATTTTACTGGCAGCATATGTGGAAGGCGCAAATGGCTCAAAGCAAAAGGGTCAGTGTTTGCGTCGCAACAAGTGCTGCAGAGTGAAATCCACTATAAATGAGACCTTCCACATGATACAGTGGTTATCCAGGCAAAAGTTATTGTTTAACTACATTAGCTCAACTGCTTAGCTCTCATAGCATGGCTACCAGAGGAGGAAGAAGTACTCAAAATCTTGCACTTAAGGCGAGACACGGCAGGCAAAAACATCGTTTTTCAAGTACTTGTCAATTTTGAGATTTTGTGCTATTTTGATTCTATAACATGTTTTCTTTCAGGTTTTTGGAAGGAAAACGTACAAAATACACACTTAAGTGTTTATTTTTACTATAGTTTGTCTATTTGCGTCTGTAGATTTCTCCTAAATTCACCAAAAGTTAGCATTCTAACGTAACATAAAGTACCGCGACCGCTGTGTTCACCATGTCAACAGAGATATCGTTGGAAAGCTGTGTCTCTCCTGCTGTTACGGTTGAGTGAAGGAAGCAGGACCCAAATGCAGATAACGCCTTTATTTCAAGGATAAATACAAATAACATGGACAAAACAGAACTCTCACCGGTGAACTCAGTCACAAACAAAAGATGAACCAACACTGAACACAGGAAGAGACGGCGATCCTCTCCCCTCGTCCATCCATCTTATGCATGATCTTGAACAACCGCAATAAATGTGCCGTGGCTTTTGGAAACTCGTGTACGTCTTGTTATCTTTCCGTTGTGGCCTACGAGCCGGTCATAACAACTGGGGGCTCGTCTATCGTGAGTATGAACCGGGAGTTGGTTGGGTTGATTTGGCGTTAGTTTTACCTAAAATAGCCCGTGTTCGTGGCTAGTTGGTAGCATGAGTTTTTTGAGGGGATTCCCTCTGAGGACAGTGACGTATGTGGCCTTATATGGTGTTGTCAGAGTGTTGTTTATGCACTCTACGGGTGCCTAGGCATTATTTTGGAACGCGTATGTTCCCGGGTTTGTGGGATTTGATGAGATGGGTTTTTGTCCGAATAGCGTTGATCTGTTCTCTTAACTATTCGCTGAAAAATAGGAGGTAGTGATCCCGCCTGTGTATACAATACCTGTAGGAGTGTTTCCCCTGCTAGGTTCAAGAGGTGTTTCCCCTTTGGGTTTCGTCTGGGGGGGGCTTGATAGTGTTGAGGTACGGCGGTTAGAGCTTCACTTTCCCTTTTCCCTAAACTGGCTCGGGAGCACTTCCGTGGTTCAGGGGGGTTGCCGATTAGCTGGTCGCCTCTCTCGGTCCAGTGGGCTTTAATTGTAATAAGTACCCACCGCTACGCCTCACGAAGACTAGGGGGGGAGTTATGTAGTAAGTTTGTGGTTAGGAAGTCAGCTAGCGGGGCTGCTCATTACTGCGTGCACAGGTGGGCTAAGAAATTGCATTTCCTCTGAGTAAATAGCTATTGTTGGGTAAATATGGAATATATTGTGGGGGCGTTTGTGGCTGCACTTTCTGAAAGATTCTTGGATCAGTGCACCAAGGATCAATTGGTGAACATAGCTCAGTATTATGGGTTTGAAGTTGGCGATAAATGAGTGAAAGAGTCGGTGAAAGCGAATTTGAGGGCTTGTTTTGAGTTTCGAGCAACAGAAGGAGTTACTCAGATTACGCTTAGAGTTGGAGACGGAAAAGGAGTTGGCCGTGGAGAAGATGCGACAGGGCATTGAGCTGGAAAGAGCGGTGTCCTTGGAGAAATTGAGGCAGGAAACTGAGCAGGCTAAGTTGGAGTTTCAGAGGGAGAAACTAGAGTTAATTAGAGAGGGCAAAGTAGCGGCTGATGTCCTGTTTCCTGATAATTCAGCTAGTCAAAGCGGGGTCCCAGGGAGGTCAGTGGATGACTTAAATGATTAGAAGCTGGTTCCCAGGTTTAATGAGAAGGATCCGTAAAAAAAAAAGTCAATGTTTGAGCGTTATTGTTACAGTGTGTGTTAACCGGGAGGGCTCAGGAGGCTTATTCATCTTTAAAGGCCATGTAATGCATCTAACACAGGTGTTTTTTAACATGTAGTTTAGATATCACCAGAATAAAAATAAATAAAAATGTTTAAAGTTTCGTCATAATTAAATGACATATACGTTAAAAACCGATGTTGGTTCCGAAGTTTGCCGAGTACGCCCCCGATCACTCCCGAACGAGCGGTGACGTCACACGTGGCAAACATTGCCATTTGATCAAATCAGTCCAAATGGCAAGCAACGCGATAACTTCAGACAGCGACAGCGACAGCGATCATTCAAGCTCAGATTCGGTGGGTTATCTGGATTCAGTTACAGAAGTAGAGAGTGAACCAGCTAGCCTTTCACTTCAAGGCATCTTGCCTTATAAGTACGAGCCTCCTGCCCAGCAATCGAACAACGAGGCAGAAACTTTTGAAAGAGAAGCGGATTCCGCAGCCGGCGAGACTCGAGTCGGCAATACTGAATGGTAAATTCTGTTTTATTTAATTTGACCTGCACTAAATGTCGATCTTAATTTGTCATCTGTTCCTCACACGTCCGGCAGATATTGTTTTGTTTTTTAATGTTATGTACAATATTCAGGTGTACATGTCAATGCTGTGAAAGCATGCCCACTGCAGATGAATGTGTATGCTGCAGAGAGATCTGGCAGGTGATGGAACAAATAGACAGTTTGCAACCTACTGACCAGATAGCAGAGTCCTGCATCGGGTCGGGTATCCGCGGGTACCCGACGGGTGACCCGCATGAAAAGGTGATTTGCGGGTGGTATTTTTTCAAACGCTTTTTTCCGGGTTCGCTTCTGGGTAAAACAAAGATGATGCGGGTCCGGTTGCGGGTGTTGCATAATAAATATATTTAAACAATAATAATTTAGTTTAATGTTTAAATCCTCAGACCTCTCCTCCGCGGTACCGAGCATAATCATAACCTCTGCAGCGCATCTATCTGCTGCTGAGCGCACCACATTCTGAATGGCTGAGGTGAAGCTCTCTATAGCGGAGAATACAGCATTTTCAATAACTCTTCCTCAAGAGCGAAATCCAACGTCTGGGAGGCTTTTGGTGTCATCCTAGATGGAGACAATAACCAACATCCCAGGCTTTTTGAGCCAAATATGCAACTGCGTGTGTTAATAATTGCACGTTGTCACTGCTTATATATATGCGGGTTCGGGTCGGGTTACGGATCATGTGCCGGCGGGTCGGGTCGGGTTGCGGAACTAATTGGCAATATGTACGGGTAGCGGGGCGGGTTCGGTACTGCACGTCACGGGTGCGGGGTGGGAGCGGGTCTTGAAAATCAGACCCGTGCAGGACTCTGCCAGATAGAAGACACCGACGAGAACCCAAGGTGCATTATTAGCCACCCAGGCTTTAGAGAAGGCTGTCTCAGTGTTTGGACACTGAAAATAGCGTATCTTCAATACAAACAACAACACAGAGCAGTTGATGGCCCACTACACCAGTAAGTAAATATTGATTGACCCAACTGCCTATTGCAGCTTTGCTTTCATATAATACTTTTAGTCGCTACAGATATGGTACACTTTTAAAGATACCATTAAACTCTTTCAAGCAGTCAAAAACAGCTTGGCTTTTATTTTTTCTGTGTATGCAAGTTCAATGTATGCTTGGGAAAAGAAACAACTACACATGTGAGGAAATATATAAGAGGTCTATGATTCTGTCAAGCAGTCATGTATAACCTCATATTTATTTTGTACAAGTAAAATACAAATATCATGTTATAAGCCAATTTGTAACCATTGCTACATAATAGTACTACATAACATTTTATTTTTCTCCAAATATATTTATAATCTGTATACTTTTTTTTCATTAGGAAGTATCGATATACAGCTTATCGACAGTTTGTACGTTGGTGCTGGGGTGTACTCGGCCCAAAAATCAGAGTCCCGCTGCCTGCATGTGCTGCAACCGAGATACGGAAGACTTTCCCTGAACCGGGAGGCCGCTATAAGGGATTTCAATGGCCAAATCTGTAATTTGACATAAGTCATGCAGCTGAACTGGTTAAAATGGTTTCGCATGATGTAAATAATTTACAAAGTACATCATTTACAATATTATTTTTCCAAAGAAACATGTAAATATAACAACATTTTCCAAATCGCAAATTTGTAAGATTGTATTAATTTACTGTTTGATAAATAAAAAAGGGTTCTTTTGTTAATTTTTCACTTGTAACATTTTATCTTTATTGCAGTGTACATTAGTCTATTTTGGTATATGTGCGAGCCCACAAATAATTAGAAGTGGTAAAAATAATAAAGATATTCAGACGTAATTCATTTTTGGCCTTACTTATTTCACTTCAACTTTTATATATTTCAGTCACTAGGCAAGTTCACTGTACTCTGGTGACATTTAGCTCAAGCTGGCATAACACCTGTAGTAACTTAATTCTGACCCGAGTTTTGTGCACAATCTTCCAGCACTCATGATCAATGTTTATAGCAATCAGGAAACATTCACAGCTCACAACTACACATCGCTTCCCCATCATGAATTGTTAGATAAAAAAAGTTTAGCGAGGTCCGGTTACACATATGTTGAGCGAAAATAGCGGAAGGATACAAAACAAACAATCCAGACGAGGCTGGTGTTTGCCACGTGTGACGTCACACAGCTGGGTTAATGGCTGGCAAGCTTTTCGCTACCGGAGCGGAATAACACGGGAAAGTGGCACACATTTCATGTTATTTGGGGGGTATTTATGGAAAGAATCATTGATGTTGATATGTCAAATGAAACAGTGGAAAGTGATGAAGCGATTTATTAACACAGAATAACATTTATTTTGGACATTACATGGACTTTAAGTGGCAGTGACTATTTGCGCTATGATTTAGTTAAATCTGCCGTTCTCAGGGCTTACGAGCTGGTGCCTGAAGCTTATCGTCAGCGGTTTAGGAATTGGAAGAGAGGTGATAAATCTCACCTTGAGTTTGCTCTGGATATTTCCACCCATTTCGATCGCTGGTGTTCGGCAACTGACGTTGATTCTCACGGGGCGTTGAGGGATCTCGTTATTTTGGAGCAATTCAAAAATTCTGTACCGGAGCACATTGCAGTGTATCTCAGTGAGCACGCAGTCAGGACAGCAGCTGAAGCTGCTGCATTAGCAGATGACTATGTTTTGACACACGTTGGTGGAGGTGCTGCCATACAAGGCAGTCACGGTGGAAATTCCTCGGGTATGGGAGCGTGGTCTGGTCGTCCAGTAAGACCTGATGGGCCAGAGAGAGGGTATGTACGTGGTGCACGTGAGCCTGACAATGTGTGTCATTACTGTCATGAGCGAGGGCACTGGAGAAAAGCATCACTAGGCCACCAGGGTGGGTGGACGAGGTCAGGAGGACGGGATTTTGGACTGACAGCCCAGGAGCACAGCGGATGACCCGGAAGGGATCTCGGGCGGACGGCCCGGGGGCAAAGCAGAAGCCGATAAGGGGGACTCAGTTGGACGGCCCGGGGGCAAGGCAGAGTCCAAGGTGGGGGACTCGGGCGGACGGCCCGGGGGCAAGGCAGAGTCCATGGTGGGGCAAAGGCCACAGCGGGCGAACTCAGGGGGCCGAGCATGAGGGCGAAGGCAGCAGCAGGAAGAGTCAGGGGGCCGGGCCCGAGGGCGAGGACTGCGGCAGGAAGAGTCAGGGGGCCGGGCCCGAGGGCGAAGACTGCGGCACTCAGGGGGCCGGTCTCGGGGGCGAAGACCGCGGCTCTCAGAGGGCCGGGCTCTCAGAGGGCCGGGCTCGAGGGCGAAGACCGCGGCTCTCAGGGGGCTGGGCTCTCAGGGGGCCGGGCTCTCAGGGGGCCGGGGTCGACGGCGAACACCGCGGCTCTCAGGGGGCCGGGCTCGAGAGCGAAGACCAGACAGCTCCGGAGGCCGGGCAGGACCCGGTGTCGGCCGAACAGGAACCGGAGCCGGTGGGACAGTCATCGGCAGGATCCCCCACGGAAGAGGACCAGGAGTTAGCAGGACCCCTGGCGAGACAGGTGATGGCGGGGCCTCCAACGGAACAGGACAAAGGGTTGGCTAGACCCCAAGCAGAAGAGTGGTCGGCGGGACCCCCAATGGGAATGGACATGGAGTTGGCAGGACCTCCAGCGGAACCTCCAACGGCACGGACATAGGATTGGCAGGACCCCCGGCAGAAGAGTAGTCGGCGGGACCTCCAACGGCACAGGACATAGGGTTGGCAGGACCCCCGTCAGAAGAGTAGTCGGCGGGGCCCCCAACGGGACAGGACATGGAGTTGGCAGGACCCCCAGCGGAACCTCCAACGGACCAGGACATTGGGTAGGGACTTGAGACGTGACTCGAGAGGGGACTTGAGAGGAGACTCGAGAGGAGACTCGAGAGGGGAACCAAGGGGGAACTAGAGAGGGGACTAGAGAGGGGACTAGAGAGGGGACTTGAGAAGAGACTCGAAAGGACACTCGAGAGGGGAACCAAGGGGGGACTTGAGAAGGACCTCGAGAGAGGGCTTGAGAGGGGACTAGAGAGGGGACTTGGGAGGGACTAGAGGAGGGACTAACCATGGCTCTTGGGGCTCGGGCTCAGGGGCGGCGCCAGGGGGGAGCTAGGTCGTGCTGAAGCACCCCCCAGGATTGCCAAAGCACCCCCTAAGCACCCCCAAGAAATATGTTTGTTTTTTATTTTCTAATTATTATTATTTTTTTTAATTAAATTAAATTAGAAAAATTATTGATTACATCAATGCAAATGTGAAACAAACAAATGTTTGACCAAAAACATAAAGCCAACACAGGTGATTAGGCCAATGGCCAGCACCCATTAGATCTTTGACCTACCCATAGGCTAAATTACTATGTGACAATTTAGTGACTTCCTATTAGCTGGAGCGCCAAATTATTTGCTAACAGCAAAGTGACAAATGGATTGTTTTTTAGTCCTTAAACGTCCATGTGTGGACACTCAATCAAAACCACCTGAAAGCGAGAGGGATTCTGCACATAATAGGCCTTGTGAGTACAAGTAGCTTACTTCTGGCTCTCTGTGTTTCATTCAATATCTGCTCTGTGTGTGTGTGTGGCACGAGCCATTTTGTGTGCGTGCGCGAGCACCGGTGGGTCTCTACCGGAGATCGTTGTGGTTAGCATTTGGTGCTAGCTAGCCAAGCCAACGGATATAAGGAGCTTTTTCAACAACAAAGTGGAGGGAGAACTCTCTCCTGTCAGACTGAGAGTCTCAAATTACCTCAGCTCAGGTGAAGTAAAGGACTCTCAGTGTTTTGATAGTTAACTTTAGTCTAGTTATCTCAGTTTCATATGTATGTTGAGAGATGTATCCATAGATCTCTTCATCTTCGGGAACATTTCAAAATGCAAGATGGGGGGGGGTGGGGGTGCTAGTGGATCGCCGGAGCTGTTAGATTAACACTAACATGCTTATATTGTAGTTCTAAGTGCAATGCCTTGCGGCCGGTAGCACCATCCTTGATGGAGCATATGTGTGGGCAGGAAAGGAGTGAGCAGAGAGTAGAGTAGTTGTCGATTTTTGTTTTCTGTGACTATCTGCCTCACCCTCAGACTTTGAGTTGCGCGCGCTACTAAAGAGACGTGTTACCATGGAAACCAAACAATGGTTCAGCTGAATTAAAGTCAGAGTCGAAACAGTTGTGTGTAAATCTGATTTTGTGAGAAATCGGGAGAAATATGACCCCGGGAGGAAACCGGGAGAGGGCAATGAAATCGGGAGTCTCCCGCGAAAATCGGGAGGGTTGACAAGTATGAGTTGCAGTAGAAAATTCAACTGTAGCGCTGGTGCATTAATGGGAAACCCTTAAAGTTTGAGCACCCTCTATGAAACGTCAAGCTACCCCACAGCACCCCCTAGAGAAAATCTCTGGCGCCGCCTCTGCTCGGGCTGCTAGCCTGGCCTTGCGACTCCTTCTTTTAGGAGCCGTTTGGAGGCTTCGTGGACCTCCAAAAGCCAGACGAGTTCCAGAGAACAGCTCCTGGACAGGAGCAGGAACTGGGGAAGAAGCAGGGGTTGACTCCAGATGGAACACACCGAGGCGTATGGCGTCAGGTTGGGAATTGGGAGGCAGGGAGCTAGCATGTCTGGGGCTAGCAGGCCGGGAAACAGGTTTGACCTCAAAGCTGCCAAAAAAGTCCTCCACCCACTCGGGCAGCAACTCCCTCAACCAGGGTCTTGATGTTACCTCCTGGCGTGGCGCAGAAAAAACTGACTGCCTCTCTTCACGACTGGAGGCATATTTAAAGTCATTCCTCAAACATGCCAAAATGTACTCCACCTCGTACAAACTGTCCGCTGGGTCCATTCTTGGTTGGTTCGTACTGTTACGGTTGAGTGAAGGAAGCAGGACCCAAATGCAGATAACGCTGAAAATGCCTTTATTTCAAGGAACACAGGAAGAGACAAGACTAAATACAGGGAGGGGTAATCACAACACGAGAAACAGCCGGGCAGGGGAGGAGAAACACAAGGGCCACAGGTGAACACAATCAGACAACTAGACACACCAGGGAAACTAACGACAGGAGGAAAACACAGGGAAAAGGACCAGACAATATACCAAAAGGAAAACATGACAGGGAGAACAGCAAAACACCCAAAACAAGACATACAAAACGTGACATAACACAATAATCGTAACACCTGCACAATCTCATCGGATCCAAGTCATTTCCTTTTTATCAGCAACCAATCGTGGTCTTAAACCAAGAAACAAAATGTCATTGGCTGGTGTCAATTTCTGACAACGTGATTCGTTCAGATGCTTCACGTGGTGTGCTAAAACACTTCCTGGTTAGCTTTCCCGCTAGAAATTGAAATCTCAAAATGGCAAAAGAACGGCGAAAAAAACGTTCACAGACAAGACGACAACAATTTTCACTTGGACGAAGCAAGGTTATACAAAAAACAAATGACTCCGAACATGAAATACCTTCACGGAGTGCGTCGATGCGCAAGCTTTCATCCAAAGAACTCTTGCAATCTTTAAAGGACGTTTTCTCAAAATGAGTTTTTTCTCCTACTCTGATTTCGAAATTTCAACTTCAGTAGCACGTAGATACACCAAACCTTCCAGTTATATTCCTATCAATATTATGAAGGCTTTTAGTGAATGGTTTGTTCATATATCATTCATAGCCTGAATTATACAACATTGTATACCTAAAAACATGGCGAAAATTGATATTTTAGTGCTGTTGACAGTATTTTCTGATTTATGGAGTGATAAAAAGAGATATCCATTATCTCTTCTGTAAAAGCCTTGGATACTAATATGACTACAAAATGAAACAAGAATTTTGAACCTGGCTTTATCCAAAGTTCAGATTTCGATTCCTGAAATGTGTTAAAAGATGTGCATATTTAATGAGATAATGGATAATTTGCATATTTAAACATGCTATTTCAGAAAACTTGTAATACAAAAAACAATTGCCTTATTGTAAGTAATTAACTGGAGAAATTTCTAGCTGATACCTTTAAAGTCCTTATCTTGCGTAATTTACTGTAGCTGAAAGATCATAGAACTGTTTCAAAATGCATTAACTTGTTGGGTCTTATTCCAGTAACACGTGATATAGATCGAATATCGTTTCCTATTTGCTGTAAATCACTTGTTAATATCGGGAAAATGGGTCAAATTCAGAGGTATCCAGAAAAGTCTGGATTCAAACTTGCCGCTGCTTGGTGCTGTGTCGTGACGTCACGTGTGGTTCCGCGAATCCTGGTGAGTTCAGCCCGTCCCAGCATCACACAGTGTAGCATTGCTGGTATAGCCGCATGTCAACTTTGTGTATCAGTGTTTATCTCCGAGTTTGTCTTGTTTTTTCCGGATCATGGTGAAGAGGTGTGTCGTTGGCGGGTGTAGCAACACCAATCGGGATGGTTTTACCGTTCATTTGTTCCCGAAAGAGAAGGTTTTACGGGAGAAATGGGAGCGATTTGTGCGATCCGGACGGCAGCAGGGAGCCAGACAGCGGCAGCCGGGAACCACACGTGACGTCACGAAATGGCCTGCTTCCAGAAGCAAAGTTTTTTTATTGGACCTAAGTTTTTTCCTTTTTTTACATATTATTCAGTATGAAATAAAGAAACATACATTGACTATCTGTTGCATACACCCCCCAGAAATCAACTGCCAAAAAAAGTTTTTAATGTAAGATAAGGACTTTAAGTTAACAAAATTACCCTATTCACCTGGGGTGTCTCGCCTTAAGTAAAAGTAGAAGTACCAGAGTGTAGAAATACTCTGTTACAAGTAAAAGTAATGCATTGAAAATGTTGCTCAAGTAAAAGTACAAAAGTATTAGCAATAAAATATACTTAATGTTATTATAGTTATCTTAATTTTGTTTATTAATTTTGTATGTACTGTGTGCACCATAACACCAAGACAAATTCCTTGTCTGTGTTAACCTACTTGGCAATATTCTGATTCTGAATGACTAGTTTTACTTTTGGTAGCAATATTTACATCGAATAATTGGAATAAAATATGTGCATTTTCAATGTGCAATGTGCAGAATTCCGAGGGATGTGCAGTACTGACAGTATTATAATGAATACAATATATTGTTTACATTACATATTACATTACATGTCACTTATTAGACGCTTTCATCTAAAGCAACTTACATGCATTCAATACTGTGGGCAATCCCCAAACCATCATCGGAAGATCAGTGCACTATCCCACTGCGCCACAGCCTCCTATACACATATACTGTAAAGCGTGCAGCCTACAAGGCAAGCTGTATGTAGTCAGTCAACAGTACGTCAACCAGAAATACAGAATCCTGCAGTGGTGAGAGTGGTGATCGACCAAATAAGATGATCAGTGGTAGATATTCTGTACTAGACCTCCACCTATTGGCAGCTAACCAAGTGTTGATGCAAGTGAACGGAATACTTTTTTGAAAACGCATACGGTGCGTAAACGCAAACATTCCTGTGTAAATGGGGTCTCAGTGTCCCACTCTCCCACACCACTGACCTCCCCCGACACATCAAATTCTCTCTCAATCAATGAAAAGGGATGTAAACAGACTTTTTAGAAAACTCAATAGCACAAAAGCAGCTGGCCCTGATAATGAAGCTCAGCTGTCTCCGGTGTTTACAGACATCTTCAACACCTCACTGGAGACATGCCACGTCCCAGCATGCTTCAAAACCTCCACCATCATCCCGGTTCCCAGGAAAACAAGGATCACAGGATTAAACGACTACAGACCCGTCGCCCTGACCTCTGTGGTTATGAAGTCCTTTGAGCGCCTTGTCCTGTCCCACCTAAAATCCATCACAGACCCCCTCCTGGACCCCCTGCAGTTCGCCTACAGAGCCAACAGGTCTGTGGACGAAGCTGTCAACATGGCCTTCCACTTCCTCCTCCAGCACCTGGACACAGCAGGAACCTACGCCAGGATCCTGTTTGTGGACTTCAGCTCCGCCTTCAACACGATCATCCCGGCTCTGCTGCAGGACAAGCTCTCAGCTGCACGTGCCCGACTCCACTTGCAGGTGGATCACAGACTTCCTGTCTGACAGGAAGCAGCACGTGAGGCTGGGGAAACACGTCTCTGACCCCCGGACCATCAGCACCGGTTCCCCTCAAGGCTGCATTCTTTCCCCTCTACTCTTCTCCCTGTATACCAAAAGCTGCACCTCCAGTCACCAGTCTGTCAAGCTCCTGAAGTTCACAGACAACACCACCCTCATCGGACTCATCTCTGGTGGGGACAAGTCTGCCTACAGGTGGGAGATGGACCATCTGGTGACCTGGTGTGGGGAAAACCACCTGGAGCTCAACGCTCTCAAGACAGTGGAGATGGTTGTGGACTTCAGGAAGAACGCAGCCCCACCCGCCCCCATCACTCTGTGTGACTCCCCAGTAACTGCTGTGGAGTCTTTCCACTTCCTGGGCACCATCATCACCCAGGAGCTCAAATGGGAGCAGAACATCTGCTCCCTCATCAAAAAAGCACAGCAGAGGATGTTCTTCCTGAGGCAGCTGAAGAAATTCAAGCTGCCGAAGACGATGATGGTGAACTTCTACACCTCCATCATGGAGTCCATCCTCACCTCCTCTATCACCATCTGGTACGCCACAGCCACACCCAAGGATAAGGGCAGGCTGCAGCGTGTCATCCGCTCTGCAGAGAAGGTGATCGGCTGCAATCTGCAATTCCAGGACCAGAACCTCTCGCCACCTGAACAGTTTCTTCCCCTCCGCTACCGGCCTCTTCTACAAAGCCCGGCCCCCCCACTGACACTTTACCTCAGCCACAACGTAGACTCTATGCATCACATGAATGCACACAATGTTCAAATACTGCTTGCTCATATTCTTATTTCATAGTTTATATTCTATAATTGCAATCTATTTTGCTGTAAATTAATGCTCTATTTTATTGCTATTTAACTATATTTTATTACAGTGTCCTTAAAGATCTTTAGGTTTATATTAGATTTTTGTTTGATATGGAGATTCTTTGTTCTGCACCACAACATCAAGTCAAATTCCTCGTATGTGTGAACCTACCTGGCAATGAACCCGTTGATTCTGCTTCATGAAAAAATAAATTAAAACAAATAAAAAATGAGTGGTGAAAGTAAACAAATAGAGGAATTGTTACAAAACTAACTAAATACAGAACTAAAATAATAAAAAAAGAAATATCAATGTATGTCACCAGCAATATTTTTAAATGTCAAATGGCATAATATTCATGTTATTAATTATTGTTAAGTTATTTGCCTGTTTTGATTGTGTAATGTTTTTTAATACAATTTTATAAGCCAAAAAGTGTCACCAAAACATAATAAATGTAGTAGTTCTATAAAGGTCTAATCTTCAGCTGTTCTTGGGGGTCAGAGCCCATTATTTTATTTTTTGTCTCGTCTGGTCTTTTTCGTAAAATTAAAGCATGACTCCTGTGCTGCATAATCAAGTAATATACATGTTTTTATGCATAACAAGCTAAGCTATCAGCATATGTATGCTACAGGGATGTCACATGGATGTACACATAGTAATGAGACCATAAGTACAAAAGAAAAAACAAGACGAAAATGTTATCACTCAGAAATGAATTGTAACCGGGGTGAAAAAGGGTGTTACATTTACTTAATTATGAATATTGTTACATCAAGGCCGAAAATTAGGATGACTACCAACGGTCAAAAAAATGTGTTTCCCTCCCAGAACTACCAGCGCAGCGCCTCCCCAGATCTGGCGCCCTAGGCGAACATCTATAACGCCAGTGCTACGGGCCGGCCCTGCGTGTGTGTGAGTGTGTGTGTGTGAGGCACAGCACCGTGTCACAGTCGCGCAGAAAAGCCGGATCGGTTCGCTGACGGCCGGCACCGATGATGATGATGATGATGATACATGAATTGAAACAAAACACAGTTTAAACTAAGGAGTGACTCTCATGAGTTTCATTTATTTTCTTCACTACGCTGGGGTACTGCTCTCATGTCAAGAAGCATGAGATCAGTGTACTGCATGCACTGCATCGTCCAATCAGTGAGCGATACACAGTAAGGGGGCCGGGCGAGTATCTGAGGATTTCATCTGAGGATGGACTGGTGGTTCCTCGATTATCGCTCCTCCATTATCGCTCCTCGCTCCTCCGGCAGAAATAAGAGCCATGGGACGGTACTCAAGATGGCGCAGACAAATCAACTTCCGGTGAGACCGAGGACCGAGGAGCGAGGAAATGAAAATAGTCGACCTGAGCAGGGGCGCCGTAAGGGGGTGAAAGGTTAGGACGATTCTAAGGGCCCATGACTAGCAGGGGGCCCCAAAATGTTTAGAACATTAAGAAAAAAAATGTAAGTACCCTTTCATAAATAATTAACATTAATATAACGTTATATTGCGTAGTAGGCTACTCACTAAACGTACGATTCATTTAACTTATTTTCTTCCAAAAGTTAATTATCCAAAGCCTCTCTACACCCCCCTCTATTTACATATAGTGGTTTGGTCCTAAGACTCCTGCCTCCAAACGCAGCACTTTTCTAGCAGAGTGAAAGCATGTGACTAAGCTGACATTAAGTAGGCTACTGTTAATATCTTCACAGAAAATTCAGAGGTTTTTCATTTCACTGCTCTTTTAGCTGACATTAAATGCAGGTACATGTTTATCAGCTATTCATACTAAATCAGTTGTCCCTCCCCCTGGTGCCAGGACCAACATATCCATCTTCAGGTTCAGCAGCACTGTCCCCCTATGGCTGAACCTGAACCAGCTTTTCTCCCAACTGAAGGAGGTGAGCAGCATTGTGTTGAATGACATGCCACTTAACATATCTGAAGGGAGACTGGAATACAACACATATATATCAAAACAAAAAGCTAACAACTAATTTAAATTATACATTTCAAACACAGTATTTTCCCACATAGCCACTGATCTATATAAGACAAAAAACTGCTTTTAGTCTATTTAGGATGTTTGAAGCGTTGAGTGATCAGTCTGTATTAGGTAAATAAAATGTTCATCACCAACATTTTGGTTATGATATTAATACTAATATTAAAGAATATATTATCATATGTGTCATGTACACTCTACAGAGCCAGGGCCCTCTTCAGTTTTGTCAGGAAGGTGTGTGGAAGTGGAGGAAGAGGTGAAGGACAGTGACAGTGCCAGTGGCAGTACCAGTGTAGATGAGGAGGATGAAGGCTCCAGTGAAGACAAGAGAAGGTGTACAGAAAGGGACAGACAAAGTGAGGAAAAGGACAGACAAAGTGAGGAAGCTGTAAAAAAAAGACTGAGAAAAGGCAATAGGCTCTGATTTGGCACCACCATAAGGCCTTTTCATTTCCATTTCCGTTGTATTCCAATTTAATACCTGCATATTTTGTAGTTGGTATGTATATTTAATTTTAAAATCTGCAGCTTATGTTATTTTTTGTGTTATAGCATTTTATAAATGATTTTGTTGGTGGTAATGTTCACTTTATTTTAATTTAAGAGGTCATGTATATTTAAGTTATATATATTTGGATTTATGCATTCATGTTGAGAATGTTCCATTCATAAATGTTATTGTTAGGCATGTACACCATAAAAGATGACTATTGATATTTATTGTCAGGAATGTTAGTGTTATATCAAATAGTGAATTCTACTGCAGCAGAATGTTGCACGTCTGCACAGTGTTATATTTTCACAGCTCAGTGTCAGTAAATATTGTGCGGTTAGTATTGGACTACAAGATAAATGCAAGCCTGTACAGGTGGAGTTATTTAAAGCATACATGAGTGGTTTGGGTTCTGGAGGTGTGGTTAGCAATTGTGCTTGGTTGGCGTTGCCTGGGCCTGGTGATGGGGGGGCCCAATTTGATATCTTTTCACGGGGCCCAAAATCCCTGGCGGCACCCCTGGACCTGAGACAGGGCCCCGGTCTGTACCCTGGTATCAATTTTACACTGAAAAAAGCAAAGGTCCCTAGAGGTTTCTCAATACTCAAATTTCTCCTCCTCGACTCCTTTCCTCGAGACTTGGTGCCGCCCACAGGAGATGCGAGCGGAGGACTGAGGAGGGGAACCAAGGAGAGAGGAGTGGAAGCAGCAGGCGGTTAGAGAAATGAGAACTCCTCTCCTCTGAGCGGTCATTTTAAAGAGACGTCCATTAATGATGACAGGAGGCACAGTAGCACTCTGATGGACAGATGTGTTCATGACGACTTATATTTACTTTTAATTCATTGACAGTGCGGTATAATGAGACAATAATAGGCTACAGATGCGGACATATACACACACACATATATTTATATAAATATATAACATTTCAGAATCAAACAAGTATGAGAGCACTCTCATTAACGTAACACAATCAGAGACTGGATATAACCCCCCCCCCCCCTTCTCTCTCTGGTCGCTGAAATGGGGAAGTGAAATTACGGGCCAAAAGTTGTACAAGTATTAAAAGTACTCATAGGACACCAAACCAACTGAGACCCGTCTGTCCGCCGCATCTACGCACTGTACAACACACACACTGTACCACAACGGGTCACAACTGTAAGCGACCTGTTATCCTTCAATCAACGACAGCGAAGCATCTAGGGTGTTTTCCGGCATTTATTCTGAGGACTGAGAGCAAAAACTATGTTCTCCTTGAATCCACGCTGCACATCCTCCGCAGCACTCACTTCAATGTCTCTTTAGTATTTATTCATACATACTAGCTTATTTATAGATTAAGAAATTCTTAAATGAACAAGAAAATCTTATTAAGTAATCAAACAAAAATACAAATACAAACATACCTGAGAACAAAAACAATGTTCTCCTTGAAACCACGCTGCACATCTTTACAAAAGAAAAGAAAGGAAGGGTTAACATGTAAACAAAGAAAATGACGCAGATCGCGTCTAATTCCCGCCAAAACCACACCACAGATATCACTAAAAAAATACAATTTCTACGGTAGAAACCCAACAAAAACGGGTCAACAATGTACCCAAATTAACACTCAACAACACACATCACTTCCATCAACCCAAACAGCCGGTCCATCACAAAAAAACGCAATGATTTGTAACACCTCTCCCAGCACAGATTACCCTCCATAGCACTCACTTCAATGAGAGGGGAAAGCATATTGACAAACAGGAAATGGAAAAAGATGTGCAACGGTAAAGTGTTCCCACCAGAAACATAACTCAAAAACATCAAAAGGAAACAATCTCATAAAAATAAAATTCACAACCTATTATAAATCGTAATTTATAACTAATAATTATGTCTACACATTTTTAACTCCGTGACACACACACACACCTACACACTGTACCACCCACACCTACTGCTCCTAAAGCATAATCAGGCTACAGCCGTTGTGTATTTTATTATCTGAAGCACTAAATGGTCTTAGAAAAATATTGACTCTTTGTTTGTAGATATCTACTAAACTACAGCATACAAATACAGAAAGTAACGTAGGCCTGTTATACTGAGTGATATATATTTTACACACTGCTCTGCTTTCTGCACGGACCTCACAGCTGTTCTCACTGTAAACATTGCATTGCGAATATCCAAGGGATGCATGCAGAGCTGTCATTGGCTGAGATAAGTCCTGCCGTGCGTCACGCCTCCACCGTTCCCGGAAATGCATCCGTGGAGGAGCCGTGGGCCCTTTCTCATTTCTCTAACTCCCCTCCTCGACTCCCCTCCTCGACTCCTATCCTCGATACTTAGTCCCGCCCACAGGAGATGCGAGCGGAGGAGCCGAAGGAGGGGAACCGAGGAGAGAGGAGGGGAAGCAGCAGGCGGTTAGAGAAATGAGAACTCCTCTCCTCTGAGCGGTCATTTTAAAGAGACGTCCATTAATGATGACAGGAGGCACAGCAGCCCTCTGTCTGATGTACAGATGTGTTCATGACCACTTATATATTTACTTTTAATTCAAGTGCGGTATAATGAGACAATAACAGGCTACAGATGCGGACACACACACACACACACACACACACACACACACACACACACACACACACACACACACACACACACACACACACACACACACACACACACACACACACACACACACACACACACACACACACACACACACACACACACACACACACACACACACACACACACACACATATGTATATAATATTTATATAATAGTGTAGCGACCCTGATAGGATGATGAGGGTGTCATTGAGGCATCCCCCGTCTCTCTGCCAATCACAGAGCTGCATAGTGATGCTGGTCTAGGTGCGGGTCTGTGGTTGGGGGAGCAGACGGGGGAGGGCGGGGAAGTTGTGACGTAGTCTTGGATATATATATGAGTATGTGTGGGAGTTAGAGTTAGAGTGTGTGAGGTTGAACCCACAAGCTGTTCCTGAATCTGTGATCATATAAAAAGAAGAGTTATTAAAGCCTAATAACTTGAAGCCTGTTTCCGACTCCATCTGTGAACGTTCATTGGTGTCAGAAGTGACTTTTCGAACGGAGGACGTCTATCCTGACGGGTGTTCGTAACTGCGTCACGGAGCTAGCAAGTAAGCTAGCGGAGATGGAAAAGTTCAGCAAGATGGGAGTGAAGCAGGAAAGTAGGGATGGAGAGGAAGAAGGAGAATGTGGGCGGTCGAAGGACATGAGTGGGGAGTTTGTGAAGGCACGGGAGGCGAGAGAGCGCCTGAGGGAGTCGGCGGTGATGATGGCTAGAGACGCGGGAATGTTGCCATCTTCAGCTGCGTTTCGCCCCAAAACCGAGCGGGATGTAAACAACAATGGCGGCGCCCATCAACCGGTAGCAGCCGCCGTGTCCGTAAAGACACCCAAGTACTCGGGTAAGGCTGACTGGGAGGCTTTCCATGCCCAATTTGAACTGCTTGCACATGCCGGGGGCTGGTCAGTAGAGACTAAAGCACTACAGCTAGCTTTGTGCCTCACAGATGAGGCTCTGTCATGTCTGCTGCTGCTTAGCCCTGAGGACCGGCACAGCTATGAAGCGTTAGCGGGGGCTTTGAAGAAGCGGTTTGGACAGTGTTTCCCGCCAGAGCTGCTCCGGAACAAATTGAGTAACTGCTGTCGGAAGTCTGGAGAGATGCTGCGTGCGTTGGCTAACGACGTGGAGAGCCTGACGCGGCGGGCATATGCACACATGCCACCCGGAGTGCAGAGTGAGCTGGCACGTGATCAGTTCATCAGGGCTCTCCTCCCTGCAGACTTGAGGGTTGGGGTACAGCTGCAGCATCCACAGTCCTTGCAGGCGGCCTTGGAGATGGCTGTGGAGAGAGAGATTGTGTGGAGTGTGGCAGCGAGGAACAGCGGAGGGCCGGTACCACCGGCTGTGAGGAGCTGCAGAGAGGAGGAGAAGCCTGTATGGGTTACCAAGATGATTGAAAGTGTTCCAGTTTTATTAGAGGAGAAAATTAGGGAGATGGAAGCAGCTGTCAATGCAGAGAGGGAACTGTGGCAGCAACAGGAGGCTAGACTCAAAGCGGAGCTGGCCTCTCTTGAGTGAGATCTCCAGGAGAGTAGAGAGAAGGAGAGCCTTGTGGCCTCTCTGGAGAAGTGCCTCCAAGAGGGCAAAGATAAAGAAAGGAGCCTGGTGGAGGAGTGTACCAAGAGGAAGGCGCAGTTCAAAGAGCGGCTCAGGAGCCTGGAAGCCGAGAAGGACAACCTGCAGTGGAGGAGCGTCTGATGAACCAGCTGGCCCAGCTCAACGGCAGCATCGCAGACTACCAGCAGGAGGCGGCGGACAACCGGGAGCATTTGACCGAGCTGCAGCGGGAGGTGGAGCGGTTGGCGAGGGAGCGGGCCGAGTTGGAGGCCGAGGGGCAGAGCGAGAGCGACCGGGCCGCCAGGCTGGAGGAGGACATGAGGCAAGAGAGAGAGAGCCGAAGCAGAGTCTGGTAAGCAGAGGGGAGCTGGAGCAGCAGCTGAGGTCCGCTCAGAGGGTCAGGGAAGGCAGTCAGAGCAGAGCGCGGCAGCTGGAGGAGCTGCTGAGGGAGAACCAGCTGGAGGTCCGGCAGCTGCAGAGGGACTGCATCAAGTACCAGGAGAGGATCAGCGAGATGGGTAGAGACGCTAAGGCACTGCAGCAAGGTTACAACGAGCTCCAGAATAAGCTAGAACAATCCCAACTGGAGACTTCGAAAATTCTAGAAGACCTGAAAAGGACTGAAGCAGAGTTTGATACCAGTAAATCTCAGCTGGATGAGTCCCAGAAGCAGGCAAGCGTAGCTATAGTGGAGAGGAGTACCATGGAGCAGAACGCCCAACACAGAGAGGCCTCGATGAAGGTAGAGACGGAGCAGACCCTGGACTCTGTGAGGTTCAGACTCTGAGGCGAACTGAAGGAGATGGAGCTGAGACTGGACGAAGTGGACAGAAGAACTATGACACAAGGACAAGAGGGCAGCATTTCCGGGCCGAGTAGCTGGTCTGGGTCTATAGCCCACAACGGAAGAAAGGCCGGTGCCCAAAACTGGACAGCCAGTGAGTTGGTCCCGTCAGAGTACTGGAGAGGGTGGGGGTAATGGTCTACAGGGTGCAGCTGCCACCAAAGGTGAGAAAAAGTTGGGCTCCACAGAGACTTTGTTGTTAGTAAAGTTTATAGTGAGACCCCTTGTTTCCGGTAGAGGGCAAGAATGCGCGCTGGTCTCACTGGAAGGGATGGTAGTCCACCCAGACCTTCCTAGTCAAAGTTCAGTGTGTTGTTGTAGTGTTTGGGCTGAGTTTTGTTTGTTCCTCTAGGGCAGGGGTCTGCAACCTTTTTGACCAAAAGAGCCATTTTGCTGCTTTTTCCAAAACATTTTTTTGTCTGGAGCCGCAAAACATATTTCATAGCTTGATAGCTAATAAAGTTGTATTTATTGTTATATCAGACAAAAACTACCGTTTTTTTTGCATTTATTAGGCTATTTATTACATTATATAAAACTGTTAACCTCTAATAAGAAACAAAGAACTCCTACAGTATAAGGAGAATTAAAAATAATACACAGGCCTACTTTAAAATAAATTAAACACAGCACTTGGGGAGTCCTCTGCACATTTGAAGGAAAACAAATATTATTAAAATGGGCCCACTTTGAAATAAATAAAACATATAGCTGCACCCTAAAAATAGTTAAAGGTAGGGTAGGTAAGAATGGAGAAACCAGCTCGACTGCGCTAGAATTTGAAAATACACAACCGGAAAAAATATGCCTCTTCCTTCAGACTTCCTCACAGAGCCCCTCCTCCAACACACACGAACGCGCGCATGACCAATCAGGCCACGAGATACATTTGTGCACAGATGGAAGGCTGACAGGCAGGTAGGCCATCCAGTTATTTTAGCCGGGCCGGCTCAGATGATAGGTCGTGCTTTTTACAGCGCTACGGCTTCCAGAGATTAATTTTTGTATGTATTTATTGTCAAAGCATTTAATATATTCATTGCTATCGGGATGTTAAGAGCATTCCATGGAATATAACAAAAAGTGTTTTCTGAAATAAATTACATACCCCATTGAATTATGACCTATGATTATGACTGAAGATCGTCAGCTGTCTTCCTCTCCGTGTTGTTCCCGTTGTTCCTCGATACGTAAAGGCTGCAGTGCAGCACCTTTGACAACTTCTCTCTACATATCAAACATACCGGTAAACCAGCATCGTTTGCTGTGAAAGCATATAACTCTGTCCACACAGAATTAAATCCTGTGTTTCTCCTGTACTGTTCTTTGATTTATCCATTCGCTCATCGAGCCGGGGGTAAGGTTATTCACCCGCAGGAAAAGGCGCTCGTGCGGGACCTATAGCAGGATGTGACGCATATTTTAGTTGACCAAATTAATACCGTTTTGTTTTTTATTTATGTGTCACAGTATCACCTCAAAATACAAGATACGAAACATTTTCAACCATGCAACAAAATATAAATAGTCCTACAAATACTTTTATTTTATTTCCTTCCTATTTTTGTCTAAGCTCAAGGGAGCCAGAGCAGAGGGCTTAAAGGGCCGACCCCTGCTCTAGGGCGAGGAACTTTGTAGTGGGGGGGTAGTGTAGCGACCCTGATAGGATGATGAGGGTGTCACTCAGGCATCCCCCGTCTCTCTGCCAATCACAGAGCTGCATAGTGATGCTGGTCTAGGTGCGGGTCTGTGGTTGGGGGAGCAGACGGGGGAGGGCGGGGAAGTTGTGACGTAGTCTTGGATATATATATGGGTATGTGTGGGAGTTAGAGTTAGAGTGTGTGACGTTGAACCCACAAGCTGTTCCTGAATCTGTGATCATATAAAAAGAAGAGTTATTAAAGCCTAATAACTTGAAGCCTGTTTCCGACTCCATCTGTGAATGTTACAATATATACAATTTCAGAATCAAACAGAGCAGTCTCATAATAACGTAACACTATCAGAGACTGGATATATCCCCCCCCCCCCCCCCCCCCCCCCCTCTCTGGTCGCTACAATGAGAGAAATCAATTACGGGCCAAAAGTTTTATTTACAAGTATTAAAAGTAAGCAGAGGTCACCATTATTATTCTCAAGTGCTTCAAGGCCACAGAGCTGATTTGGCAGACTATGTTGAAACTACTCCTCTTCACACAAAGTTTGAACTTCCATATTCTGATAACCATTATACTTTATACAGCTCAAGGACACAGGTGTCTAATAACAATATGAGACATCCGTATGAAAGCAGATTTCTGAGGCGTTCCGCCATGCTACACAAAAACTCTGTCTGCCCGCCCTATCTTGTATATAAGCTTTGCTATTCTGTGACTATTGCGCACACTCCTGCAGACTATCCTATACTCTGTGAGACCTGTGCCTTCGAGGCGCCTCGAATAAAGAACCAGAAAGACAACTCTGTTTGTTTCACCAGTTTATTGATTGATCATTCTAATTGTAGGCTATATCTCCACAGGATTGACTAGGTCTAATATTTCCATAACACCTCACAGCTGTTCTCACTGTAAACATCGCGTCGCGATGAAAGCAGGTAATAAAATAATATCCAGGGGATGCATGCAGAGCTGTCATTGGCTGAGATAAGTCCGGCCGTGCGTCACGACTCTTTGAAAGATCTCTGTTCCCGGAAATGCATCCACGAAGGAGCCGTGGAGGACCGTGGAGGACCCATCAGTGTATCCTCGGTTATAGCTCCTCCAAAGAGCCTCCTCGACGCTTGATCCTCGGTCCTCAAAGTGCATTTATAGTCCAGCAGATATGTGAAAGAATTGTGCTTTTGATGATAAAAGCATGAAATTTGGCACACTGTTAGAGCATGCCCCAAGGAAGATTTTTGGCTATAGGGCCATCGCAAATTGGTCCAATGGCGCCAAATGGCCGCCATTGGTTGTTATTTTACCAGTAGTTTAGGATCTAGACCACCTAGGATCTTGATTCTGGTGGCTAATCCTACATTTTCAAGGATGGGGAATGCATTGGTACTATTTACAACATGCTAGAATGTAGCTAACTATATGTATCTGGTATTCAGGGAACAAAATACACAGTAAACCATTAACATATTTATTATGGTGAAGTCATACATGTTACATAATATATATGAAATATTACAGGTTTTCACCTAAATGCAGACTTAGTTCTGAAAACACAGTCCACCACAGTGGCAAAGGGCAGTGTACTGAATTGCTACCTTGACACATTCAGGAGGAGTTCACGACAGGCCTGGGTCGATTGGGCTGCTGTGATTGCCAGTAGGCTACTACCACATCCGTGTCAACTGTGCGTATTGACACCTTGCTATACCCTTCCTTCACAGCATCTCCTAGGTGCAGTAGGATGCGGGTATGAGCCTCCTCATGTGTGCATGTTGCAAGTACTGATTATTTGTTTGCCAGTGTTGAGGGCTGTCACACTGGTTGCCAGGAAGAAGAACAGTTCAGCCTTCTTGTCTTCAATGCGCAGAAACTCTGGCCAGTTTCCAGGAATGACACTGGATGGCTCAACGCGTCTATGAACTTCCTTCCCTCTCTTGCTGCGTGTTTCAGCCTTCAGACTTTCGGGGAAATGTTCATCCCACACGACATCAATTCTGCTGACATGCTCCAGCTGAGACAGGATGTATAGTGAGAACGCTTTCTGCGCATAATAAAAAAACGTCTTAGCAGCACCAGGTCGTAGCATGTTCACAAGAGTAGCCTCATCAAGGATAAGGCATTAACTGTGTGGTGGGATGCATTCTCTTGTAAAGAAATCAGGTCCTCCAAACAGCCCACCAAGTTTGACTTGGTACCAGTTCTGAGTTTGCCCATTTGTGACAATGATGATGGAAATGCCTGGTTTTCAAGTTTATTATATTTCACGTAATTGATCCCAAAAAACTCATCCAGACTTCCATCACGTATCTCAGATACAATGTACAGCCTAGAGAACAGAGAACAGTCATTCTTCAGAGATGAGAGCTGTTGTTGGGACCTGGACTTATCTTGAACTGGAGGCTGGCTGAATAGAGGGAGGTTTTTCCTTTTAATGGGGTCTTTGATGGGCTTTTTCTGTTCGACCAGGCGCTCACTGACATACAGTGGAGGAAATATGTATTTGATCCCTTGCAGATGTTGTAAGTTTGCCCACTTACAAATAAATGAACAGTCTATAATTGTAATGGTAGGTTTAATTTATCAGTGAGAGTAAGAATATCAAAAAGAAAATCCAGAAATGTACATTATATAAAAGATACAATTTGATATGCATTAAACTGTGGGAAATAAGTATTTGATCCCTAAACATGTGTTAGTACTTGGTAGAGAAACCCTTGTTGGACAGCACAGAGGTCAGACACTTCTTGTAGTTGGTCTCCAGGTTTGTGCACATCTCAGGAAGGATTTTGGTCCACTCCTCTCTGAAGATCCTCTCCAAATCCTTAAGGTGTTGAGGCTGATTCTTGGCATCTCAAAACTTCAGCTCCCTCCACAGATTTTCTATGGGATTAAGGTCTGGAGACTGGCTAGGCCCATCCATCACCTAAATGTGCTTCTTCTTTAGCAGCTCCTGTGTTGCCTTGGCCGTATGTTCAGGTGTATTGTCCTGCTGGAAGACCCATCCATAACCCTTTTCAGTGTCCTGGCTGAGGGAAGGAGGCTATTGGCCAAGATGTTACAGTACATGGCCCCGTCCATCCTCTCCTCGATGCAGGGAAGTCGTCCTGTCCCCTTAGCAGAGAAACACCCCAAAATGATAATGTTTCCACCTCCATTTTGGTGTCATCTGACCACATCACCTTCTACCAAGCCTCCTCTTAATCATTCAGATATTCATTGTCAAATTTCAGAAGGGCCTTTCATGTTCTTCTTGAGCAGGGGACCTTGCGGGCGCTGCAGGGTTTGATCCATTATGGTGTAGTGTGTTACCAATAGTTTTCTTGGGTCTGTGGTCCCAGCTGCCTTGAGATCATTAACAAGTTCCTCCATTGTAGTTCTTGGCTGATACCTCACCTTTCTCATGATCATCAATACCCCAAGGGGCGAGATCTTGTGTGGATTCCCAGACCGAGGGTGATTGATTGTTGATTGATGTCAATTTTTTTCCCTTCCATTTCCGAATAATCGCACCAACAGTTGCCACCTTCTCCCCAAGCTGCTTGCTGATGGTTTTGTAGCCAACCCCAGCCAAGTGCAGGTCTACAATCTTGTCCCTGAGGTCCTTAGACAGCTCTTTAGTCTTGCCCATGGTGGAGAGGTTGGAATCTGATTGATTGATTCTGTGGACTGGTGTCTTTTATACAGGTAACAAGTTGACATGAGGGGTACTTTCCTAAAGGAAATGGACTTATGTAACCGGTCTGTGGGAGCCAGAATCCTTGTTTTTTGCAAGGGGATCAAATACTTATATCCCACAGTTAAATGCAAATAATTGTTTATCTTTTATATAATTTCATTTTCTGGTTTTTCTTTTTGATATTCTTACTTTCACTGTTAAAATAAACCTACCATTAAAATGATAAACTGTTCATTTCTTTGTAAGTGGGTGAATTTACAAAATCGGCAAGGGATAAAATACTTATTTCCTCCACTTTAGGTGTCATACCCGTCCTGTCCGAGTTTCTCAATCTGGTTCAGAGTGTCAATGACTGCTGCATCTGCAAGGTCTCTAGTATCCAGTACAAGAAGATATTCACTGCTTATTTCACAGAACGGATTGCCCATGTCTTATGTAGCACCAATTAGTGCTTTAACATCTTGTGCAAATGCCATTTGTGCATGTTTGGTCTGCTCATGGTGCAGGGTGTCAGTCTTCTTTCTCTTCTCAGTGGAGGCCTTAAACTGCCCAACCACACATGCCATCTCGGGGCCAGACACCATCCAGCATCGCAGAGCTGCAGGGTTCTCTGTCAGGCCTACAGCACCACCATCACCTTTCACAGAGGCATTGTTCTGCTTGTGGGCCTGGTCAATGACAATAGCAGAGAAGCTGCGTGTCGTCTTCTTCACAGCAAAGTTTCCTTTCAGAAACTGTTGATGGACATCAGGATGGTTATCTTTTAGCACAATCATTTCACGTAAGTGTATCCATCCGGCATATTGGGTGTGTCCCAGGGAAAGGACCCTTCAGGTCACCCTTGAAAAAGAGATCAATGATCTCAATGGGATTCACCTGCATAAATAAAGGTTTGAAATGAAATGAAATGAACTAAGGCACAATCTTGGTCAAGGCATTTATGTAGAGTAGGAAGTCGGCCTCTCTTATTGATCGCACATAGATCATCAACTCTATTTCCAGCTGCAGGATGGTAGACCAGAAGTGGAACTGGGAACATGACACTGCTCTTGTCCACCCGCTACCCCTCCAGGAGGTCGCCAAGTACCTTGAGTGCTGCCATCTCAATGTGAAACCCAACAAACATCACAATAAAATGATCTTCACTGTGAGTTGCTGGCCAGCTCCACTGGGTTTGTTTTGCCACAGCGTATAGAGGTTGATCCGGAGTGATCTGACCAGGATTCAGAATCTCTAATGCCTGACTTACCTCATCGATGGAATGCCGAATCATGGCCACATATTTGGCCTGGTCGTAGAAGAGGGAAGTAGAGAAGTGAGCATCGATTCAGCACACAAAGAGAGCTGCCTTCCAAGCTGGTCACTGCTGGGGACAGATGATGTTTGCAGCCCCTGAAATCCCATCCCCAGGTGACTGGGGGTGGAAGAGGAAGGCCACAGGTGGATGGGAAGTTTACTGGACCACATTACCAGGCCTGTTGTGAACTCCTCCGCTGTGGATGCAAAAAGGGTTGCAGTGGACAATGCAAATGTGTCAAGGCAGCAATTCAGTGCAGTGCCCTTTGCCACTGTGGTGGACTGTGTTTTCAGAACTAACTCTGCATTTAGTTGAAAACCTGTAATATTTCATATATATTATGTAACATGTATGACTTCACCATAATAAATATGTTAATGGTTTACTGTGTATTTTGTTCCCTGAATACCAGATACATATAGTTAGCTACATTCTAGCATGTTGTAAATAGTACCAATGCATTCCCCATCCTTGAAAATGTAGGATTAGCCACCAGAATCAAGATCCTAGGTGGTCTAGATCCTAAACTACTGGTAAAATAACAACCAATGGCGGCCATTTTCAAAATGGCCGCCATTTGGCGCCATTGGACAAATTTGCGATGGCCTTATAGCCAAATCTTCCTTAGGGCATGCTCTAACAGTGTGCCAAATGTCATGCTTTTATCATCAAAAGCACAATTCTTTCAGATATTTCACATATCTGCTGGACTATTAGAGAAATGAGATGTCCTTCAACATGGCGCGCTGAAATTCATTTCCGGGTCACTACCGGAGGACCGAGGAGTCGAGGAGTCGAGGAGGGGGATTTGATGAAATGAGAAAGGGCTGAGGAGTCGAGGAGGGGAAGTTTGAGTATTGAGAAACCTCTCCTGTGTGTAAATGTGGTTTCCGGTTTTAACTTGAAAGTGCACAGGAAGTTGTACTCAGATTCCTCCCATCTAGCTTGACTGTACGTGCAGACGTGCAGATAGTTGAAGCGCTAATGAGGACAGACTGCATTTAAAGGAGTTGAGCGAGCTGTGTGTTCAGTAAGTATGACGTTTAATTACGATTTTTAAGTCCCATCCTAGTTTCATATGATATCAGGCATTATTTATCAATTATAAACTATATTTAAAATTAAGTTGTAAATGTTAAAATGGCACATTCCACGCCTTTAAGTGGACATGTCACAGTTAGCATTTCAAGTCCACGCTTGTTTTCATCACGTTTTCCAAAGGAATGGCTCTATATATTTATTTTAAGTAACAGTATATTTAGCCAGCGTAATATATTCATTATTCAGACTATAAAAGTTTATTAATTTGGTTTATAACCGCCTTCAGACTGCTAGCAAAAATACATGACGCACATGTCTCTGCCCCTCCCCCACCACGCATGCTATGCTACATTATGATTCCAAATCGTATTTACTCAAGCAGATTTATTTTCTTCAGGGCTCAGGCTTGATTCATTCAAATGATCAAATATCATGCTAACATTAAAGTGATGGTTTGTGATGTAAAGTAGTGAGAGAGTCTGGGCATAGGCTAGCTGTTCAAGTGTATTTGCATGGTGCTTAGGTGTGTGATATATGCTTTAGCAGCTAGCACAGTTTGGAGTGATGAACAAGAATAAAAAAAAAGCCATCTAATTTTTGCTACCTTTCTCTGCAGTTGGAAATGACACCAAGGGTCAGTCCCCTTAAGTATGCCCAAAAGACTATCCAATCAAAGACTGATAACACCAATAAATTAGATGTGAAATGTAGTGAAAGGTAAGACGATTTTACATAAGGTGTTAAACATTATATTGTAACATAATCTACGGTGGCCCTGAAGTGCAAGACACCACAGCATTTCACAAAACACTACAGCATTTCAGAAAAACACTACAGCACACTACAGCATTTCAGAAACGACTGCGGTCAAACCAGCCTCCACTCGGGAAAATCCTAGTCAAGCCAGCCCTCACGTGATATTGCGGTGCGCGAATATCTATGCAATACGGTAGAGTAAAAAAAAAAATCATCCTCTGTGTTTAGATGAGAATAAAACAAAAACTGTCCAGTATCAAAGACTCATTTCACTTCAGGGTGATAGCAGGACATCCATCTAGTCACTCAGAAAAAATCAGGACATTTTGATGTAGAGTTTCAAAATAAAAGACCTTGAAGTCTCATATATGAGCTATCATCCATGTTTTTAGATGAGAATAAAACAAAAACTGTCAGTATCATAGTTCCATCTCATTCCAGGTTGATAGCAGGACACCCCATGTAGTCACTCAGAAAAAATCAGGACATTCTGATGTACAGTTTCAAAATAAAAGACCTTTGGGGACAGGATGATAGCTCATATATGAGACTTCAAAGGTCTTTTATTTTGAAACTCTACATCAGAATGTCCTGATTTTTTATGAGTGACTACATGGGGTGTCCTGCTATCACCCTGGAGTGAGATGGATCTATGATACTGGACAGTCTTTGTTTTATTCTCATCTAAAACAGGGATGATAGCTCATATATGAGAATTCAAAGGTCTTTTATTTTGAAACTGTACATCAGAATGTCCTGATTTTATCTGAGTGACTACATGGGGTTTCCTGCTATCAACCTGGAGTGAGATGGATCTATGATACTGGACAGTTTTGTTTTATTCTCATCTAAAACAGAGGGATGATTTTTTTTTTATCTACCGTAATGCATAGGATAATTCGCGCACCGCAATATCACGGCTGGCTTGACCGCAGTAGAAAACGCCACAGCATTTCAGAAAACGCTACAGCATTTCAGAAAACGCTACAGCATTTCAGAAAACGCCACAGCATTTCAGAAAACGCTAGAGCATTTCAGAAAACGCTACAGCATTTCACAAAACACCACAGCATTTCACAAAACACAGCATTTCACAAAACACCACAGCATTCACAAAACTCTACAGCATTTCACAAAACACAACAGCCTTTCACATTGGACGGAAAGGGTATTCCTTTATTTAATTGTAATGCATGTTTCAAAGTGATGCCGAAGTAACAACATACTGATACCGGTTAGTAAAAACCATGAATTAATGCTTTGACTAGTGTGCAGACAAGACGGTAGGCGAAAAACCTTTTAAAATACGTGTTTTTTGAATGGAATTGGATCAATCAGGCTAAACTAACCTTTAGCTGCTAGTGAAATGCTGTGGTGTTTTGTGAAATGCTGTGGTGTTTTGTAACCGTAATAATCAAATCATGTAATGTCAGTCGCTTTTTATCTCCACATTTCTTTTGGAAATACATATAGTCCACAGACTCATCATTCTAATGGCCCCTTTCATTGAAAATGTCATATATTGTCTTGCAGGACGTGGTATAATTGCCCTTGGTCAGTTTCCAAAGGAGATTTGTTTTGGAGTACAGAGGAGACCTTATCACTGATTATCATCCGACATGTGCTGGATTCCTTTTTTCTTTTAAGTGGCGAGGGAAGACATGGAGGTAAGATTTGTAGTTTCACAATTACTAAAACCATGCTAAACTGCACCAGTTGGATATTTGACAGTTATATCCAGCACTAACATTGATTAAACTGCATCAGAGGCTAAAATATATCTCAACTCATACCATTTTTAAAGCAAGTAAAATGAATGACTGTTCATTTTTGTTCCCTTTCCTCTTATTTTTATGCTTAATTATTGATGCCTCAAGGGAAGATGGGTCATTTGGACGGCTCGTCAACGACGACCACCTTAGGCCCAACTGTAGGATGAAAAGAGTCGATGTGGATGGGAAGCCACATTTATGTTTGTTTGCCATAGACGAAATAAAAAAGGAGAGGAAATTACATATGACTACGCTGGTGATGACTGCCCATGGAGAATGCGAGTAAGTGACACAACTAGTGTTGCAAAATGTCTCAAAAAAACCTTAATGTTAAGGTATGATCTTAAATAATCTAATCAATATCATTTAACACGTATATGTTGTATTTATTAGGAATAAAACAAGAAACGCTGTGCAAAGTTGAGCAGAAACTGTGTGTTAAGTACTGTGTGTTGAGTACTGCCGAGCGGTTTTCCCAATTCCCTCTATAAGGCCAATGTTAATATAATATTTAGGACAAACTTTGGGCTTTAAACTGACTTTCCTTTTGATTAAAAATCACACTTTTCTGGGATACCTATGACATCCCCATAACACAGCTTACATCAGATCTTGAGCAGAAACTGTGTGTTAAGTGTATTACAAACTAGAGACACTTGGTCCCCAAAAGTGACCACAACATGGTGTGTGAAATTTCCCCACTAAGCTGGTTGTATTCAGTGTGCAGGGCTCAACAGTAACGGTTGCCAGGTTGCCATTGGCAACCATTCAGAAAAAATGTCAACCACTTCTTGGCCTTTGGTTGCCATCAGTGGCAACCAGTTTTTAACATAAAGAAATAAGGACAGCAAACAGCTAAATGTGCACCCCAAAATAGATAAATGTTAATTATTTGTTGTGACCAGTTGGAACTGAGGTTACCTACTGTAACCCCAGCTTCTATGAGTAAATGGCGCAGCCCTCTAAGGCTATCGCTATTGGGTAATCCCCCTGCGCACCCGCACAGCACTGAAACACTTGTAGTCCACGCCCACCCGCAAGGTGGACCCCGCCCTCGGGCCTCCTTCCGGTATAAATAGGAAGGAGGCCCGGCAATCTGCTCCCATACAAAATAACTTTTCTTCAGCTATTCGTAGAGCCAGTGGGGCCCAGCGCTTAGAAGGCTGCGCTATTTACTCATAGAAGCTGGGGTTACAGTAGGTAACCTCAGTTCTATTTCGTATACGGCTTCGCCCTCTAAGGCTATCGCTATTGGGTTAAGGGCGAAGCATGATGTAGTCTGCGCCCCACTGGGTCCGCCCGGCACTAGAAGCACAGACACACCTGCTCAATAACACCCCATGCCTGTTGTGCCATGCGTAATGGCGCATCACCGTCCCTGGAACATAGCAAAACATGCCTATCTTCCCTGACGGGATGAAGGCTGGGAACATTACATACCCAGCCGCTGTGAGAAAGTGGAGACGAAGGTCCCACCTTGCCCAGCGATCATAGAAAGGGAACAGCAGCTCTCTGCGGGTCAGACAGGAGAGCGCCCAGCTGGATCCCTGACGTCACTCACTCTGACAAGACACTCCATACCAAAAATGTGTCAGAGGAAAAAAAAAGGAAACATCCCTCTCATAAGAGGGAAAAAGGGCCGCTCTCCGCGTGCCGAGAGGCAGGAGAGAGGCGCACAGCTGGATCCCTGACGTCACTCACTCTGACAAGACACTCCGTACAGGGTGTGTCAGAGAGGAATGGGAGACATCTAGGGGTGTCACGGTGTGAAATTTTCGGCTCACGGTTATTGTGACCAAAATTACCACGGTTTACGATATTATCTCGGTAATTTTTTTTTTTTTTAGTGTTAACATTAAGGTGACCAGGTACCGATCCGAAGACCTATATATATATATATATATATATATATATATGTATATATGTATGTATATATGTATGTATATATGTATGTATATATATATGTATATATATGTATATATATATGTATATAGAGAGAGAGAGAGAGAGAGAGAGAGAGAGAGAGAGAGAGAGAGAGAGAGAGAGAGAGAGAGAGAGAGAGAGAGAGAGAGAGAGAGAGAGAGAGAGAGAGAGAGAGAGAGAGAGAGAGAGAGAGAGAGAGAGAGAGAGAGAGAGAGAGAGAGAGAGAGAGAGAGAGAGAGAGAGAGAGAGAGAGAGAGAGAGAGAGAGAGAGAGAGAGAGAGAGAGAGAGAGAGAGAGAGAGAGAGAGAGAGAGAGAGAGAGAGAATAGATTGTTTTGATTTGAGTAAGCTGCATCAGAAATGAGCTCCTGAACAAAAAATCGAAATTGGACCTAAAAAGTGAGACATTTTATAGGAAAATCTGCAGAATTAACTCCAAAGAAGAGTTAACGACATTGATCGACAGAAACCAGAGGAAGAAACGCAATTTTTGAGTTGAAACTACAAACTAGCTTTCAACTACCAATTGACAACTGTCAGGCTGCTAGCTGTGGGCTGCTAGCTGTGGGCTGCCAGCTGTTACCTGCCACTGTTGGAAGGAGCTGCACCAAAGAAGGTAGAGGAACATTATAAACTGTGAATTATTTAATGAAGATAAAAAGAAAGGAAAAGAAAAGTATTTGTAAGCTAATTAATTAGCCTAGCCTCTCTTTGGAACAAAACAAGTGGTCGCCATGGAAACTGTCCAGCAGGCAAAAAAGAACTTCTCAGCTCTCAGAGCAGAGGGAAGAGAGATTGAATATCCTGCTAAATGCAAGAGTGTAAATGCGAAGGACAAACACAAGGAGAAGACACTGTGTGGAAACCCAGAGGTCCTCTTCACTGACTATGCCCAACAAAAAGGAGGAAGGAAGAAGAACAACCTCATATTCTTCACTGATTCCATCTACATCTGGAAAGATACTCTGTGCAGGAATTATGCATACGTATCCAGAGAGGGCATCGGCTCAGGAGGCAGATTAAAAATCTGTAAAGATGAACACCTTGACAAAGATGACCCTCTGCTCACCATCACATACTACACCAAAGGAAAGGTCATGGTCCAAGGGAATGAAGCCAACCTGGAGTCATTCCAAGAGGCATTCCCCCTGTTGAAAGCTGAGGTGGACACAAAGAGGATCAATGTCCCCTCTGATGTCCCCTCTGATGTCCCCTCTGACAGCGAAGGTGATGAGAGCCCAATAGAGAACCCCAACACCTTGTCCATCTCTGCCCCTCCCACACCGGCCAGCTCCAACAATCGGCTGAAGGAGAGTATGGCCCTGCTGGAGCTGGACTTTGCAGAATTCAAAGAGCGGACCCAGGCCAGGCAGTCTGGTCCCCCAGACAACACTCTGCAGCAGCTTAAAGAGGAACTCCAGCAGCTCAAGAGCGACAACGAGGCTTTGGCATCTGACCTCAGAGGAAGTGTAGAGGCACTCAAACAGGAGAACAGTGTGCTCCGTGTTCAGTTAGCCAAGGTGAGGGAGGATGCTGAGTGTAGAGAGAAGAGCTTCACCAGGCAGGTCCAGCACCTGACAGAGAAACTCTCATCAGTCCTCACAATGACGAGTAGAGAGACACAGACTCTTCCTGCCAGTGTCCCTGGCCCACCCTCTCTGCTCAGCACCCAGCCCAACAACACCCTGGCCCGTCCTGATACACCCACACAGCCAGCTGCCCACAGCCAGCTCTGCCCATCCCAGCCTCCCTCTACTCAGCAGGAAGAACAAGACCCACAAGTGGTCCTGCTGGCTGACTCAAACGGGAAGTTCCTGGACCCAAGAAAGCTTTTCCCTGATAAAAAGGTGCTGTCTAAACACTGCAGCACCACAGGCCAGGCCATGAAGCTGTTGAAAAAGGAGACCCTCAGGAGCCCTCAGTACCTGGTGATCCACACGGGAACAAATGACCTGCACACCCTCCGTAGGGACACTGCTGAGGCAGTGAGGAAAATGGCGGAGCAGGCCAGTAAGGAATTCCCTGACACCCGCATTGTGGTCTCCACCCTGCTGCCAAGGACAGACACCCCTCCTCATGTCATCCATGACATTAATATGGAGATCAGAAAAGGATGTGCCACCTTACCAAATGTCCACCTGGCCCTCCACTCAACCATTGGCCCCTGGGACCTCTATGATGGACTCCACCTACACAGAGAGAGGGTGGGGATATTTGCAAAGACCCTCAAAGATGCAGCCCTGGGACGCAGTCCTCCCACCCCCTCCTCTAGAGGCCTTATAGACCCTCCCACACCGCTTCCTCCCCATCACCACCCCAGGATCACCACCCCTGCTGTGAGGACACACAACAGCTCAGCCTGGACCTCCCACTCCCCACGCCCCCAACACACCCAGAGGAGGCTGCTTTCACCCAGCTCAACACCTGCACAACATCAGCAGCAGAGATATGCAGCAACAGCTGCTCCTTGTCTCCCTCCCCGCCTACAGCAGCGGAGCTATGCTGCAGTTGTAGCCCAGCCTGCTGCCACCCTCCCTCCCCCTGCTACCTCTGAACTGGGAGACATCAGGATGATGCTGCACACCCTGTGCACCCGACTTCTGTCCAGCTAAGACATTACATTTATATGTTATCGTAGTAATCAGTACAATAGCAATATTAGTGAAAATAGTTGTTTTATTTGTTGTTGTTTTTTTTTATATATTTGTCTCACTATACAGGTTCATTTTGATTGTTTTGTATTTTTTAAAAGATGCGTTCTTTTCATATAAGCTGTTGGAATATTCAGGGACTCCACTCCTCAACCTTTGAGGTTAAGAGTGAGAATCCAGAGTTCTTAGAATCTATCAAAGATGTTGATATAATTATATTAACAGAAACATGGTGTAAAAATGATCTGCTCACTCACTGTCCTCCAGGTTATAATGAAGTAATGGTGCCCTCTATAAAATCAAAAAACATACGCAAGGGCAGAACATCGGGGGGGATCTTGGTGTGGTATAAAGGAGATCTTTGCCATCAGATCTCAGTAGTAAAACAAGGTAAATCACACATTTGGCTAAGGTTAGATCAAGCCCTGGGCATAACTGACAGGAATCTATACATGTGTGCTATTTATATACCCCCAGTAGATTCTCCTTATTTTGAAGAAGACATTTTTGAAACTCTCCATTCAGAAATAGCCTATTTTCAGGCCCAGGGAAATGTGCTTCTAACTGGAGATCTGAACGGACGAACAGGAATTGAACCTGATGTCATAGACCCACAGGGCAGCCACCATGTATTTGGTGAGCCCCCCCTGTTTACCACACCAACCGTCAGCCATCGGAACAGCCTTGACTCTGAAATCAATCAGAATGGCAAAGAGATAGTGCATCTCTGTCGGGCCTTAGGCCTGTACATAGTGAACGGGAGGTTCAGAGGGGACTCTTTAGGGAGATTCACATACTCCTCAGCTCTAGGGTCTAGTGTAGTAGACTATGCAATCACTGACATGGACCCCTCCACTATCAGTGCATTCACTGTCAGACAGCAATCCCCCTTTTCAGACCACAACCAAATCAATGTGTTCTTTAAAGTCTCAGGTCCAATGAGTGACACAACAAGGGGACCCAGTAAGCTGTATACATTAAATCCTACTTACAGATGGGCCCCAGACAGTGGAGACAAATTCACCATGGCCTTGAACTCACCTGATCTGATGAATGACATGTCACTATTTGACCAAAATCAATATGTTCCTACCAAAGATGGTGTAAACATGGCCATTGATTATATCAATATGATATTTCACAAGGCAGCTATTAAAGCTGACCTTGTAAAACAAAAGCGGAAGCCTGTTAAAAGGCAAAACGCTGACAAATGGTTTGACCAGGAATGCAAGACCATCAGAAAAGACCTGAGAAAAATAGCAAATGAAAAACATCGGCAACCAAACAACCCAGCCTTACGCATTAGATACAATGACCTTTTAAACAAATATAAATGTACAATAAGGAACAAAAAACAAAATGATACCCACATGAAACTTGAGGATATTGAGAAAGCCATTGATCAAAATCAATTCTGGGATCTGTGGAGCAACTTCAACACAAAACAACCGCAAGCATTACCCATCCAAAACGGTGACATCTGGAGAGAACATTTTGAAAGTTTGTACAAAGACATACCAATAAATCTAATGAATTCAGATCAATGTATTACAAAAGAGAAACTCCAAACATTAGAAGAAACTATTAAAGACAACCAAAACCCCCTTGATTTCCCAATGACTTGGGAAGAGTTGACCACACAGACACAATCTCTCCGGCCAAGGAAAGCTTGTGGCCCAGACAACATTAAAAACGAAATGCTCAGATGCAGCACCCCAGAGATGCAGGGTACAGTATTAAAGCTGTTCAATATCATATTGCAGTCAGGATGTTTTCCTGACATCTGGTGCAAAGGGCTCATTTCCCCCATTCATAAGAGTGGAGACAAATCAGACCCTAATAACTACCGTGGCATCTGTGTCAGCAGCTGTCTGGGGAAATTATTCTGTAGTATTCTAAATAAAAGAATACAAGATTTCCTTAACCGACAATCCATCTTGAGTCAAAATCAAATTGGCTTCCTTCCAAAACACCGCACCACCGACCATGTATATACCCTTCACACTTTAGTTAACAAACATGTACACCAAACAAAACATGGTAAGATATTCACTTGTTTCATTGATTTCAAAAAAGCTTTCGACTCTATTTGGCACGAAGGGCTCTATTATAGACTTCTACATTGTGGTATAGGGGGCAAAATGTACGATCTGGTTAAATCAATGTATTTAGGGAATAAGTGTGCTGTTAAAATTGGAGACAAACAAACTGAATTCTTCACCCAGAGAAGAGGTGTTCGTCAGGGTTGCAATTTAAGTCCCACTTTATTTAATATATATATAAATGAACTTGCTGTTCAGTTGGATCACTGTGCTGCTCCTGGCCTCTCCCTCCTAGAGAGAGAGGTGAAGTGTCTGCTTTATGCTGATGACCTTGTTCTGCTGTCTCCTACTGAACAAGGACTACAACAACAGCTGGACATAGTAGACCAGTACTGTAAGAACTGGGCCCTGGCAGTCAATATGAAGAAAACTAATGTCATGGTTTTCCAAAAACGCCCCAGATGTCAGGAGAACAAATACCAGTTTACCATAAATAATCATATCATCGAACATAGTATGAGTTACACCTACCTCGGTTTAACCATAACAGCATCAGGAAGTTTCAACATGGCAGTGAATGCACTCAAAGAAAAAGCCAGAAGAGCTCTTAATGCAATTAAGAGAACATTTTATAATGTCCAAATTCCAATTAAAATCTGGCTCAAAATCTTTGATAGTGTGATCCAGCCCATTGCGCTGTACGGTAGTGAAGTATGGGGTCCACTCAGTCACCAGAGCTATACCCGCTGGGACAAACATCCAACAGAGTCTTTCCATGCAGAATTCTGCAGATACATTTTACGTGTTCAGAGAAAAACACCAACAAATGCATGTAGAGCAGAATTAGGCAGATACCCACTGATCATTAACACTCAAAAGAGAGCACTGACATTCTTTAACCACCTTAGATCCAGCCCCCGAGACACCCTCCACTCCAAAGCCCTCCAAAGCCAAGAGCTAACCCCAGAGAAGAGTCCCCTATGTCAGCTGGTGCTGAGGCTAACTGCCCCCTCTCAGAGCCACTCTGACCAGTCTCTCAACAACACTGCTCTCCAAACACCAATCACAGTCAAACGCATTATAACACAATGTAAAGACAACTATTTACAACATTGGGAAGAAGAAACTAAAAGCCAAAGTAGATTAGAATGTTACCTGGCTCTAAACAGAGAGTATGAGCTGGCAGAGTATCTCTCTACTGTCAGAGATAGAAAGCAGAGACAGATCCTAACCAAGTACAGGCTCAGTGACCACAAACTGGCAATCGAAACAGGAAGACTCAAAAGATCCTGGCAACCAAAAGAGAACAGAATATGTGGTCACTGTACGACAGGTGAGACTGAGACAGAGATGCACTTCCTCCTGAAGTGCCAAACATTCAACGAAGTAAGGAGCATTTATTGGAACAAGTTGAACTCTGTAATCCCAGGTTTCAAGGAGGTTGATGACCTCTCAAGACTGAGAGTACTCCTAGGAGAAGGAGACAAGGCACACCTTGCTGCCCAATATGTATACACATGCCACAACCTGAGGGACAGTGAATGAGACTCTCACACACACACACACACACACACACACACACACACACACACACACACACACACACACACACACACACACACACACACACACACACACACACACACACACACACACACACACACACACACAAACGTGTTGAAATGTAATTGTATCACTGTATATATATATATCATCAATAATATGTACAAATTTGAAATGTCTGTTAATGTTGTTAATTATTTTGTATTGTGATGCTTTGGCAACATTGTTTAATTTAACTTTCATGCCAATAAAGCCCCATTGAATTGAATTGAGAGAGAGAGAGAGCCATTAAGTTACTATTCAACAATCATCAAGTTTGCGTATGAAGTCAAATACCTACATTAATTTATTACCTTAAAAGTGTAATGTTGATGCAGGTAAATGGTAAGTTTAGGTTATTAGGCAAGAAGCCAGTACTGTATGAGAACTAAGCTGTTTAGCGCCTTACAATGGCGTTTAGTAGTGCACTAGCTACCAACGAATAGAGCATGGCACCGCAGTAGGATGTATTTTAAAATGCTAGCAGTGGGCGTGCTTACACTGACATTTAATATCAAGGTTTAACATTTTAGACAATCGGGTATATCGTTGCATTATCCCTTGACCCAAAGTCAGAAGTAACTTAATCATTAATGTGTTTCACTGCACTATTTTCACTGTCTCATGGCATATCAAAGTTTAGCTATTCAACTTAGCTTAGAATGGCGTTTAGCACCGATCTAAGAATGGTGAACACACGAGAGCAGGTGCATTTGCTAATGTAATGTAAATGATTATTATCAAGATTTAACATTATTGACAGTCGGATATAATTGTTACATTTCCCCTTTACCCGAAGGCAAAAGTTATTTCGAGCATTTCAGCTAAAACTATGTGTTAATATTAACAAATATACCTTGCACTGGCTGTGCAGCTGCGGGTGATGGTCTCGTAGATGAGTGAGCAAATTCGATGTGTTGCTCCCTTTCGCGGATACCTTCCGCCGGCATGTCCTGCACACGGGGGCACCGTCCTCCACCAGTTGCCCCTCGGAGTTTTTTAAATATCCAAAGTAGGACCACACTTCTGATCTTCTGCGCTTAGAAGGTGGAAAAATGGTACCATCGCGGCTTCCTTCTTCTGCTGCCATGCTTAAAGTGAGAGAGTGTGATAAAAGAACCTAGGACTAGTGGCGCCTGCGAACGTTCGAAAGTGTCACGTGTGTGGTGTAGAGCTCTAGTAACGCACATAGATAACATTATGTTTTGAAATGCAAAGTATTTAGCGCGGTAACAGTGTAATACAGTGTAACCGTGGGAGTATTAGGGAAATGAAAGCTCTCCCGGTGTAACGGTGTGCGGTAATTTAACCCACCGACATAACACCGTGTTTTGAAATTCAGAAGGTTATCTCACCGTCAAAATATTTTAGCGCAGTTACCGTCTACACCGGTAACCGTGACACCCCTAGAGACATCCTTTAAATACAATTGAATAAATGAACAGGGGGAAGACCAAGATGCAGCAGTGCAAATATCTTCCACTGACATTCCTCCGTGCAAAGCCGCGGAGGAGGACATTCCTCTGGTGGAGTGCACATTGATGTTCTCTGGGGGATCCACCCCATGAGGAGACATAAGCCTGTGACACAGCTTCACACAGCCAGTGTGACAGCCGTTGTGCAGACAGAGGCTGCCCGAACGAGCGCTCTCTATAATGCACAAACAGGCGCTGAGAATGGCGCAAGGCAGCCGTGCGCGCCACTAGCAAGACAGCGCGCGCACAGGACAGAGGAGATGAGACGCGGCTTCTTCCTCCGACCTGTGAGGAGGGGGAAAGAAGCCATCCAAGGTGATCACTCATGACTCTAACGAGTTTGTGATGACCTTTGGCATAAAAGCCGGGTTAGGGCGTAAAACAGCTGAACTGCCATCTCCTTGGATCCGGAGGCATGACGGAGCCACAGAGAGAGCAGACAAATCACTCACCCTTTTCGCTCATAGAGCCAAAAGTAATACTACTTTGGCTGACAACAGTTTAAGGGTAACCTGGTCTAAAGGTTCAAATGGGGCTTTGCTTTAGTGCGCCTAACACCAAAGCCAAATCCCACTGAGGCGCCAGTGCGCGTGACACAGGTCTGAGTCTCCGTACTCCTCGCATAACACGGCTGCTGCGCTCTGCGAGCCCCTCTGTTCAATTCGCCGGGAATATACATTGCTCTGATGAGAGCAACGTGTGTGCGCGCCCAGGACAGCAGCCGCCTGGCTAAGTTCAGAAGCTGCGCAGATCGTACTCCTCCCTGGCGATTGAGGTAAGCTGCTTCCATAGCCGTGGCCTGTTGTCTGTGCGAATCAACACATTGATTGTACAGCAACGGGGCGACTCCCCCGTTTTTTTCAGAGATTTAGAAAAATAGCGGAGTAAAAACCGCGCAAGACACTGTTCCTGGGATGACAGGAGTGTTTCTTGTATCCCATGGAACTGCTGGGGGGGAGAGGCTTCTCTGTGATGTGCCGTAATGGTCGTCATGGTGAAGAGCCACGCCATCACCGCCGCTGCTCGTGAGGCAAAAGGGCTGCGAGGGAGTTTCCACACGCTGCATTTCACTCCGTCTCTCATCATGAGGCGCGTACACGCCCAGGGGATGAGAGGTGTGTGCATGCTGTCCACACGAGGCGTTATAACGGTGCTCGTGGCTTATTATGACCGTGTGTAGGAGGCATATCTGGGACAGAGGAATACCGCGAGCTCTGCAGTTTATAAACCAATAGGTTAAAAACAGCAGGCTTCTGTAGCGAATGAACCAACTCTGGAGTCCCCCTGTTGGAAGAGACCCAGGGGTATCATCACGTGACCAGCTGACGCCAACGCAGAGCAGCTGCGTCACGGAGAGGGCTGTGTGGGTTGTGACACGCCGGAGGAGAGCTGTCAGTTCCTCCACTCGCTGCCGCGAGAGCCGCGCTCTCATGCTGGCTGAGTTTAATTCCACTCCCAGATAACGATTGTCTGAGAGGGAAGAGGACAGCTCTTCTTCCAATTTATTATGAAACCCAGGCTTTGAAAGGTGCGATACGAGATGTACCGTCTGTGAAGCAACTTCCTCTCTGGAGCGAGCCAGCAAATAGCAGGTCGTCCAGAGAAAACCACACTCTCATCCCTCCTCTGTTTAGTGGCTCCAGCCTTCTCTACACAAAAAAAAAATGCGAGGAGCCAGGAAATATCCAAACGACAGACGATTGTCTGGTCTGATATTCCCTGAAATGAGAAAACGCAGGAATTTCCTGTGTTTTGGAATGATGGGTACGTGGAAGTATGCATCCTTCAGGTGGAAGTGAACCAGTCGTCCTGGTGAACACATTCCAGCACCTGTTTGATCGTCAGCATGTGGAATACTGACAGATCGAGGATGTCTCATTCCCCCAGTCTTTTTCGGGATTAGAAAAATAACGGGAGTGAAAACGCCTAATTTTCCTCCCTTTGAGGAACCCTGGAAATATCCTCTTTCAACAGGAGTTCCAGCGGCTCGGATTGGAGCGCAAGACATAGCTTCTGGGATAACAGGAGTGTTTCCTGTATCCCATTGAACTGTGGGGGGGGAGAGGCGAACTGCAGGACGTATCCTCTGCTGATCAGCCTGCTCATCCATCTGTCCATCAGACACACGCGCTGCCACTCTGAGAAAAACTCTGAGAGCGGGCGCATGTGCTCAAGATGTGTTTTTGGTCGTCATGGTGACGAGCCACGCCAGAGCCCCTACCGCCGATGCCCGTGAGGCAACCCAAGGTTTGCTTGGACCGAAAGGGCTGCGCGGGGGCCTCCACACGCTGCGTCTCACTCCGACTCTCATCATGAGGCGCGTACACGCTCGGGGGATGGATGGAGGTGTGTGCAGTGCTGCCCACATGAGGCGTTAACGGCGCTCATGGGTTTATTAAGGCCGTGTGTACGAGGCGTATCTCGGACAGAGGAATGCCGCGAGCTCTGCAGTTTATTAACCAACAGGTTAAAACCAGGCTTCTGCAGCGAGCCCCGCTGTCTACTAATCAACAGATTAGTGGCAGCCGGCTTAATTAGTGCGCTCTGAAATTTATTAACCGACAGGTTAAAACCAGGCTTTAGCAACGATCCCTGCTGGCTATTAACCGACAGGTTATAGGCAGCTGGTTTACAGATTTAGCACTCCAGATAGGACTCACATGGGTGTGTCCCAGTCAAAAGCCCAGCGGATCCCATTGGCTGGGGGTGTTGCCAAATTGCTAGAGGGCTTTGCCAAATTTCGCCATTTGTTCGATTACAGGATTTAACCATGAGATGGCGCTTCATTGACAAGTACACAAAGACAACTGGGTGTTGTAGAACTTAGTCTGTTTGCAATGTTTGCAGCTCTGCAGTTGTGTTTGTTGAATACTGTAGCATTTAATCACTTATTTGTTATGGTTTTCACAGGCTACTATAATGAAAAAACATCAATATTTTAGATCAAATAAAGTAGTTTGCTTTATGCAGTATATTTTTTGTAATATTGTTGGGCTGTTTTTACACAGTACAGTAGATTGAAGTAAATCAATTTATACATTAAGATAAGATAAGATGGACCTTTATTAATCCCCGTGGGGAAATTCAGTAGTTCAAACAGCAACAGGGTAAGAGTGAAAAACAGGATAGCACAGATTCACACAGATTAATAAAATCTAAAATAAGATGAGCGATACAAATAAAAATAATAATAATGAGAAACTATGAAATAAGAAATGAATAAAACTAAAATATAATTATCATATCATATATTATAATGTATTGTATTATTGAGTAATATCATACATTAACCCCATTATATAGATGCCACATTGAATGGATGAACACATTTATGCATCAATAATTACAACAGAGTATTTCTAAATACAAGTTGTAAAAATACAATATGTATTTAATATTAATAACATAATGATTCATTTCAGATGATAATACTTTTCAGGGTTAGGTCCGGTCTGACAGCGCTTAGCTCTCTGCTGCAGAGAAGACCACTGCTCTAAACAAAGTCAAAAATCCTACATCCAAACGGAATACATATAATTAATTATTATGAATACGTTAATATGGAGCTATTTCAGGGTCATAAGTTTTGATCATTCAAAAAAATACAATTTATTTGAAAGTTCAAGTTTTTATCCTGAACTTTGAAAAATACAATGATGTATTCAAAATAAAAATAAGTATTCGAAATCATTTTACAGGTTGAATATTATTTTGATTCAGTTCAGCCATTTTTTTAAATAAAATATTTATTTTCAGATTTCACTTTTATACATATTTTGATATTTGAATCCTTATTTTTTTTCAGTTACATTTTTATCGTTTTCAGATTCAAAACAATTATTTTTTCAGTTTCAAATCTTGTTTTTTCAGGTTTCACATTGCTTTTCACCTTCAGATCGTTTTTCGCTTTCAGATCTTTTTTTCTCGCTTTCAGATCTTTTTTTTTCGCTTTCAAACTTTTGACCCTGATGTTGCGTGGGGGGGCGGGGCTTGTAGTGGCAATTTCTTATGTTACTTTATATGGTAAAGCCAAATGATTATATTATGCTTAGAAATTGTATTGGAGCAACTCAACCTGTTGAACCACAAGGGAGCATCCCGCCAAGGTCGTACCTGAAGAATCCGGCCCTCCCTAAGGGAGGATTGTAAGATAATAGTTTTCTGTAGTTGTCTTATCTTTTACTTCCTGCACAGCAATCAGTCCTCTATAAAACACACACACACATTATACCCTGTGTGCACTCCTGCAGACTACTCTATACTCTGTGAGACATGTACCTTCGAGGCGCCTCGAATAAAGAACTTAAAAGACAACGCTGCCTGCTTTCACCAGTTTATTATTGATTACTCTCATTGTACATCTTTACAGTATTGACGAGTTTAAAACATCCACAACAAATTGGTGTCAGAAGTGGGATCTCTGAAAGCTCCGTCGGGGACACCCAGGTACGCTGGTGGTTGGCCGCCGGGATCCTCGGATTCTCCTCTACCTCGACAGAAAGTGTTACGGGACGAGAGGACCAGCGCCTGAGTGAAACTGATTGACTTCACGAGATCCAACGAACTCAATTCCTCTAAAATATCTGGTGAGATGTACAATTTCTAATTGTTTAAAAGTAAAGCGTAATTAACCTCCATGACATTTATTAAGCGGGTTGCTCAAAAGTAGGATATTTGGTATATCCGTAGGATATTTGGTATATCCGTCGTAAAAGGTTTTACGATCAGTTTTTGTGTGATTTGTACTGAGGAACAAATATCACATCACCGACGGGTGAAAAATAGTGTTTTGGTAACACGGGGTGTTTTGGTAACACTTAAAGACTTTCTCCATGAGGACAAAGCAAAGTAAGGGGGCAGAGCCTCCTGAGGGCCCAATTGTAGATGTCATGCGAGCAAAATATGGTGAAAGCAGTCTGTCTAAATTAAATATATGGACGGAAATGTTCGGATTTCCAAAGGGAGGATCTTTGAGTAAATTAAAAATCAAAGACCTAAATGACAAATTACAAGAGTGTGAAGATGGAATGAGAAAGAAGAGTACAATTAAAGTAAAAGAGTTGGAAAAGATAGAAAGTCACAGAAAGTGGTTAAAATACTGGGAGGGTGAAGCAGAATGCCGTGAAAGGAGGCAGTTGGCCTCGGCAATAAAGAAAATAAAGGTGGATGATGAAAGTGAAGGAAAAAGGGAAAATAAATGTTGTCCGAAATCACACAAGCCATTCCACCAGACATCCACTTCTCTGTATCCATCTCTTACAGGTACGAGGGACCCTCTCCTCGACCACGGATTTCCGTTCCACCCTCAGGCCCATCCACCTCCCCCGTCGTATCGAGACCCAAACCATCTGGACGCCGGTGTCATGGGTGGGGATCCAGCAGAGGCAGTTCCACCTGTTCGGGCATCTCCATCTACAACACCCAAAACGGGGACACAACTCAGCCCGAACACCTTAAAAAAAATCATAGAGAAAGGAGAAAAACGCCAAGACGCCGCAAGAAGGAGAGTTCCTAGAGAAAAAGCTAACAACTCTGAAATATACAAACAGCACCTCCGGGACTACGACCAAACCAACAATGACGACAGCGAGGAAGACGTTTCGACAGCGGAGGAGAAAGAGAAGGGGATAATGCAGCATTCTTTCCCTATGGTCCAGGTAGCGGGACACGATGGACCGTCTGTCGTGTATCGCCCTTGGACCATCAGAGACATGAAGGACATGATGAATGACCACCTTCCTGACATTCAACAAGACGGAGAAAGATTCTCCACAGCCCTTCTCCTTTTCTGCCAACAGTTCTCTCCCACCATGCCTGAGATAAAGACATTGCTGGCATTAAAAATAGGCCCAACTCATGCCAGCCATTTCACTGGTCTGATGAACGGTCACCAACACCAGATGAATACAGAATGGCTCCACCGCAATAATGAGGGATACCGCAACGCAATTGCCATCCTCTGCGCAGCAATTAAAGCAAAATTCCCCGCAAAGGTTGATATGGAAAAAATCACCGCCTGCAAACAAAATCCTGATGAATCGGTAAATGACTATTACCACCGCTTGCACCTTGTTTTTAAGCGGCATCCAAGAACCTGATGGCTACCCAGTTGGGGTTGTAGGAGTTTGGGAAACCCATCTCAGCAACGCTTTTCTCAACGGCCTGTCCTCTGCTATCTCTACATATGTGCGAGCCTCCTGCATTGGCGTTATGGACGGTGCCCGTCTGGAAGAAATCCGCCGACATGCCATACATGCCGAGAAGCGCCTCTCAGAAGAAAAAGCTAATGACGACAAGAAACGCCGCGACCGAAAAGACAAGGCCCAACTGACCATGGTCCAAGCCGTTACAACCGCCTGGTCACACCAACCCCAAGGAGACGGCCGTGGCAGGGGGGGCCAAAGAGGCAGGGGAGGTGTCCGAGGCCGTGGAGGTTTCAGAGGAAAAGGCAGAGGACGAGGAGGCAACTACACTGGCAATAATGGTGCTTGTTTCCACTGCGGTGAAATGGGTCACTTTATCGCTGAATGTCTGAAGAACACCCAAAAGAAAGACACTCAATCTGCTCAAAACAATGACAATTCTTCAAACTGAAATCGTCTGCGGGAGGAGGTGGAGGAAGAGGAGGGAATTCGGTCGAGTGAGACGGGACCTCTGCCTGCAGCATCAAAACAGGGAAGTGCCACACACACACACATCGTGCAAGCGATTGATACATTAGAAAAATTAGGAAACATGCCTGTGGTTAAAGAGGGTACATATTTGAAATATGACACTGAAACAGCATTTAAGAAATTTCCCACACTAACTCTGGCTATCATGGGTGTAGATGTTACATTTTTGGTTGATTCTGGGGCTACACATTCTGTGGTAAAACTGGCAGATTTGCCAAATTGTAAATTTAGTGGTAGATTTATCCACTCAATAGGAGCTGCTGGTGTGACTGTAAAGGAGAAGTTTTCTGTACCAATTCAGTGTAGAGATAACGGTGATGCCAGCCATCCATTTCCCACATCAGTAAAACACAGTTTTCTTCTGTCATCTGTCTGCCCTATAAATTTATTGGACAGAGATCTGATCCTCCGGTTTGGCCTTGATCTCATTTCTACAAATGAGGGTCTAAAGGTCAGACGACCATCTCCTATGATGGTCCAAAAACTCGCATTTGACGAAGAATTGTTGTATGTGTATCAATGGCTGGCAACATTTCCTGATTCTCAGAAACTGTTGCGTTTGGCCCGTCAGCGTGTCTCCTCACTGGCTGTGTTTATGGAAGCTCCTCATTTGCATTGCACTGCTAGTGTTTCTGATGATAAATGCAAATACTATGATGAACAGTTTCTGTTGGAATGTGTGAATGATGAAATCATGCTTAAAACGATGTATTGGAGCTCGCTGCGCAGCGCTATTTCTGTCACACTCACACCTGCACAACACCAGCTGTATCAAATCCCAGGGGCGGTCCCACACATTTCACTAGCAAGGGGCCCCACTGATAAATGGAGGGATTTGGGTCCATTCGTTAAAGATTGGGAATCTATTACTGATTGGACAGCCACACACACACCTCAGATCATGTACTCTATGTCACATGATGTGTTTAAGTACGATGTCAACTGTAATGTACACGCGCTGCGTACTCTGGCTCTGATTGGGGATGATTCTGTTAACCCTGTGCCAGGCCCAGGGGAGCCTGTGTTTTTTCAGGTTACTCTCATATTTCTGAGCTTCCTGCCGCGCTAAAAGATGTGCCTCCGACACTCTGGGCAGCTCACAAATATGATGTTGGTCTAATCCGTTCTGCCGAACCTATTGTTATCACCCCAAAGTCTACCTACCGCCCAAACCAACCCTAGTACCCATTAAAGCGTGAAGCTGTTGATGGCATCCGGCCAGTTTTTACCTCTCTGCTTAAACAAGGGGTTATTGTTCCATGTAATGATTCTCCGGTGGGCACTCCAGTGTTTCCTGTTAAAAAGATCCGGGACAAACCTCCTGACGAATGGAGATTTGTGCAGGATTTACGAGCTGTAAATGAAGCCGTACATGCACGTGCGCCGCTCGTTCCAAATCCTTATTTCATTCTCTCTCAGGTTCCAGCCTCTGCAGCCTTTTTCACTGTTGTAGATCTCTCAAATGCATTTTTCAGTGTCCCTGTACACAAAGACAGTCAATTTTGGTTCGCATTTGAATATGAGGGTAAGCCATACACATTCACACGTTTGTGTCAAGGCTACTGCGAATCTCCCACTGTGTACAACCAAGCATTATGTACAAGTTTGGCCTCTCTACAAGTTTCCAAAGGCACCGCTCTCATACAATATGTTGATGACCTCATGATTTGCGCACCCACAGCAGAACAGTGTGAAGCTGATACCATCTCCTTGTTACAACACCTCGCAGCTGAGGGCCACAAGGCCAGTTTGTCTAAACTTCAGTATGTGCAAAAGACAGTTACATTTCTGGGTCACATCATTTCAGGAGAGGGAAAAACACTTTCAGATAAGCGTATTGCATCATTGGCTGCTCTGCCAAAACCTGTCACTAAGCGACAGATGATGTCATTTTTGGGTATGTGTTCATACTGCAGGTCATTCATTCCTAACTATTCTCCGCTCGAACAGCCACTCCGTACAATCACGCATGTCACCGGTTTGAAACCTGCGGATCGCCTTATATGGACGCCAGAAGCCGACGAAGCCTTCATTAACATGAAGCTGGCTCTCCAATCCCCGCCGACGCTAGGTCTGCCTGATCCTACCAAGCCTTTTACACAGGCAGTAGATGAACGCGATGGGTGTATGACCTCAGTTCTCCTTCAAGATCATGGGGGAAAACAGAGGCCTGTTGCCTATTTTTCCTCCAAGCTGGACACTGTAGCTGCTGGCCTGCTTAAATGTCTCCGTGCAGTTGCTGCAGCTGAAAAAGCTCTCAACTCCTCACGTGACATTGTAGGTTATGCACCTTTAACACTGTTGGTTCCACATGCTGTTTCTCTCATCCTCTGTGAACAGAGAACATCACACCTCTCTACTGCACGTTATCTTAGGTATCACACATGCCTGTTAGGCATGCCTGATGTTGAAGTCAAACGCTGTACCGCTCTGAACCCAGCATCTCTTATGCCTCTCCCAGAAGACGGTGACGAACATGACTGTGTTGCCGAGCTTCTTATTGTATGTACTCCCAGACCTGACTTAAAAGATGTACCCCTGACCAACCCTGACCTTGTTTTGTATGTTGATGGGTCCGCCTCTCGCGACCCTGTGGGCACTAATCGGGTGGGTTTCTCTGTTGTTTCAGATTCTGCTGTCCTCTGTTCCGGACCGCTCCCATGCCACCTCTCAGCACAAGCAGCAGAGCTCATAGCACTGACTGAGGCCTGCACTTTGGCAAAAGGCAAATCTGTAACTATCTACACTGACTCACGTTATGCCTTCGGGGTAGTACACGATTTTGGGGCTATCTGGAAGTGTAGACAATTCCTGAAATCTGACGGTAAGCCAGTGCTTAACCATGTCCTAGTTGCAGGCTTATTGGACGCCATTCTGCTCCTGTCTGAGGTCGCAGTATGTAAATGTGCTGCACACACCAGCAACACCGACCCCGTTTCATTAGGAAATGCTGCTGCTGACTCAGCTGCAAAGGCAGCCGCCCTGATTCCTCTCACACCACACGCACACTCGTTTGTTAACATCCCTGTTTCCTCCATCACTGACAATATGTCGTCACTAACTGCCATGCAGCAGTTAGCTCCACCAACAGAAAAAGCACAGTGGAAAACTGCTGGTGCTACCTTTGACCCCACCTCCAGCATCTGGGTTGGTCCAAATTCCAATCCATGTCTCCCGAGGCATTTTTCTCACATTTTGCAAAATTGACACATGGGTTGGATCATGTGTCAAAAGGAGGGATGTTAGAAGCTATCAATCAACATTGGTTCACAAGGGGATTCACAGTAACAGCTCAAAAGCATTGTGAAGCATGCTTAATTTGCATTACGCAAAATTCTGGTAGACCGGTAAAGGTTACAGGAACAGGTGCACACCCACCCCCAACTAGACCGTTTGAGCACCTAATGCTGGATTTCATCGAACTTAGTCCATCAGAGGGTAAGAAACACTGTCTTGTAATGGTTAACATGTGGTCCAAATGGGTTGAAGCATTTCCGGTAAACGCACAGACAGCAAATGCTGCGGCTAAAGCTTTACTAAGGGAAATTATTCCTAGATGGGGGATACCAAGCAAGATCTCTAGCGACAATGGTTCACATTTTGCTAATGAGGCCATTGCACAGATAGGAGAATACCTTGGCATGGACATCAGAAAGCATTGTGCTTACCATCCACAGAGTGGTAGTGCGGTGGAAAGAGAGAATGGTACAATCAAAAACAAGCTAGCAAAATGCTGCGCAGACACAGGTTTATCCTGGACACAAGCCCTGCCCATTGTGCTGATGTACATGAGGATGCGGAAACGAACACGGAGTCAACTCAGCCCGTTTGAGATCCTTTTTGCAGCTCCTCCACAGATTGGGATCAAGGCTCCAGGATGTCCTCTCCCCTCCACAACTTTGTGTGAGGATGCTATGTTGTCATATTGTGTTAACCTGTCATCCAATTTAGCAGATATCAGATGCCAGGTAGCGGCAGCTATACCTACCCCTACTACTGGTCCACTCCACCGTATCCAACCAGGCGACTTCGTGCTGGTCAAGGACTTCCGGAGAAAGAGCTGGAGATCCAGCCGTTGGCAAGGTCCCTACCAGGTGCTTCTCGTCACCCAGACAGCGGTCAAGGTCGCCGAGAGAGCCACGTGGGTCCACGCCAGCCACTGCAAAGCTGTCATCGCCGCCCCAGTCTAGCCGGTCGAGTAGAAACAGACGACGACAAGTGACGTGCCAAGTCACCACCAGCACCACACACGCAGCACATACACCCTAGTACCACACACAAGACTCATGGGCGACGGCCAGCTGTGCTTTTTCATATGCCTCTGGTTCCTCGTCTGTGCCGTCATGGTGTGGGGTTTAATTGACATGGTCATGAAGGCACGGGCTCAGTCAGACTAGACACATCCACGAAGCAGACGACGACACCAACATAAACTGTTTGCCTGATCGCTGGCGAGTGATTGAAGATGGAACCCCTCGTACAAGAATTGGCTAACGCCCACCTGGAAAGACGACAACGCAACCGTGAGCAATGCAGAAACTGTTGGAGGGTCTGGACACTAGTAGAGTGGATCCTTTGCATATTCCTTATGGGTTTTGTGTTTGCCATAATCCTATACTTCATGTATCCATGGTTAGTACACAACCCTCTAATCAAAGTCAAAGTAGCAAAAAGGTACGTTGGGGAATCCGGGAGAACCGTATGGTCAAAGGGGCTTATCAAAGCAGGGATTGGTAACATTACTCTGGGAGAAGGGGAAGATAGCACAGTGCAGTTAGACCCGTGTAACTACTTCCCTTGCCCCGACCCTATGAAGCTGGGGCGGGCAGACGTTTACATCTGCTATGTAATAGATGGCACTTACACTAGTACCCACTGTTCCGGAGGATGGGCTTTGGTTTTATGGACCACCTCACGCAAGGACTGGGGTTATACCTTATGGGCCGACAAAACAAAAATCAAAAGGAGACTATCTATCTCTAAAGTCAACTCATCAAGTCCCGCCGTCCTACTACAACTACAGAAGGCCAAAATATCAGACAGGGGCTATTACGTTGTTTGCGCATATGTATCTGGCAAAGACCCATGTGGCGCGTTTTATATAGACATCACCCCCAAAAATGACACCCCTAAAGCCAAACCTCTAACACAACTTCTAACATCAATAGGTACATCAACCGTTCTGAAACATGACCCTTCCGTAGGTAACAGCATTGACGACTTAAAAGACGACGTTTGGAAAACTAGTAATAGACTAGACGGTAACGTATGGTGGCACACTCTAAGGTCATTTCTGCAGGCCGCAGGGCAAAACGGTTCATGTTATGCATGCACCCTTTTCCCCCAGGACTCATCAATGGCATTACCGGTTCGCCCACGACCTCTAAACAACACAGAACAGCTGTGTGCCTTTATGGCCCTGACCGGGTCTACCAGAGGGTTGAATAAATGGTATTTTGAAAACGCCTCTCTTCCAGCACCATGTGTTTCTAGTATGATCTCCTCTGCATTCGTACAATACACCGCTCTACCTCAAACCATTGACAAAGTTACGACCAACCCAGATTCAGCCCCCACTGATTCCGACACTGAAGAGTCAGACACTGAACTGTAAAATTGTGTGTAAAATTGCCATTCCCTCTTTTCAGTATTCTTTTTCTTTCTACATACGGAGTCTGTCCTCCACAAAAACAGCCATTTTCCATGATATGTTTATGATGTGTTTACTTAAACCAGCGATGGAGTGTATTCATTGATGTGTTATATCAGTCTATCCTGTCATTTGTTTTATTTTCTTGATTGATCAAATATGATCAAAAGGGGGGAATGTAGTGGCAATTTCTTATGTTACTTTATATGGTAAAGCCAAATGATTATATTATGCTTAGAAATTGTATTGGAGCAACTCAACCTGTTGAACCACAAGGGAGCATCCCGCCAAGGTCGTACCTGAAGAATCCGGCCCTCCCTAAGGGAGGATTGTAAGATAATAGTTTTCTGTAGTTGTCTTATCTTTTACTTCCTGCACAGCAATCAGTCCTCTATAAAACACACACACACATTATACCCTGTGTGCACTCCTGCAGACTACTCTACTGTATACTCTGTGAGACATGTACCTTCGAGGCGCCTCGAATAAAGAACTTAAAAGACAACGCTGCCTGCTTTCACCAGTTTATTATTGATTACTCTCATTGTACATCTTTACAGTATTGACGAGTTTAAAACATCCACAACAGGCTTAGCAAAGAGTAGTTTGGCATCCTGAGTGACATGCCTCCCTCTGTCATGTTGCCTTCATGGATGTTAGGTAGCGCGAGAAATATAACTCAATACTTTCTATACACGATACTCCCGTGATAGGTGGGAAATAAAACTGATACCAGCGTCAAAGTTCCGTTAAGCGAGCTGTTGAGCATCGTAGTTGGCAACAATCAAGGTATAACCGCAATAAACTGTGCTAGAATGTGCTAGCAGGTTGTTCTGGTGGACCTGACGCCATCCCCCGCTGTCTCACGGAGAGATACCGCAGGTCCTTCCTTCCTGCAGCGGTCAGACTATACAACCAGCACAGCCTCTAGACCCCGCACAAAACAACTCAGACTATAACACCTCTTGTTGATAAATACCAACTATGTGCAATATTTGCAATATGTGCAATATATATATGCCGTTAAAAACTGTGCTGCTAAATCCGCAGAACTGTTACAGGGTGTGTATTATGTAAAATGTGTAACTTTAAAATATATAATTTCTTTTTTTAATCTTTAATACTTTTTTCATGCATGCTTTAGGTAGCATTAAGCTGTCTTTGGCTCTTCTCTGCTGTAACAATGTAAATGTATCCCCTGTGGGACTAATAAAGGTAATCTGATTCTGATCGCAAAAACCAAGCCAAACTATGCGTTCATGGAGCTACGTGGAAGTGGGGAAGGACAATGCTTGATTGCGGATACGTAATTTCACATTCTAGCACAGTTTATTGATCTTATACCTTGATTGTTGCCAATTACGATGCTCAGCAGCTTGCTTAAAGGAACTTTGACGCTGGTATCAGTTTACCACCAATCACGGGAGTATTGTGTATAGAAAGTATTGAGTTATATTTCTCGCGCTACCTAACATCCTTGAAGGCAACATGACAGAGGGAGGCCTGCAACTCAGGATGCCAAACTACTCTTTGCTAAGCCCCGCCCCCCCACGCAATATCAGGGCCAAAATTCTGAAAGCGAAAAAAAAAGATCTGAAAGCGGAAAAAAAGGTCTGAAAGTGAAAAACGATCTCAAGGTGAAAAGCAATGTGAAACCTGAAAAAACTAGATTTGAAACTGAAAAAATAATTGTTTTGAATCTGAAAACGAAAAATCTACAACTGAAAAAAATAAGGATTCAAATATCAAAATATGTATAAAAGTGAAATCTGAAAATAAATATTTATTAAAAAAAATTACTGAACTGAATCAAAAATAATATTCAACCTGAAAAATGATTTCAAAGACTTATTTTTATTTTGAATACATCATAGTATTTTTCAAAGTTCAGGATACAAACTTGAACTTTCAAATAAATTGCATTTTCTTGAATGATCAAAACTGATGACCCTGAAATAGCTCCATAGTTAAGTCTTGTTCATTGTTTTTCACTTTTATTAAATGTTTGATATTTCCGGCACAGACCCTTTCTTACCGGCAATGCGCGATAGAAAAAACAGAAAGTCCGACAGTTTAAAACATGCGAACACAAACCTACAGACTGGGGGTTGGGAGATCATAGGAGGGGGGAGAGCTGTGGAATGTGACCACCATCCCCCTTGGGAGACTTACTCCACACATTCCGATGGCCAATTCGTTTTAAACAAAGAGTTTGCAGCATTCAGAGTAGGCAACATGGGGGGTTGGGGCTTCTCAAAGGAGAAAATGCAGATATAATTCACTCTCTCAACTCGCTGGTATCTTGAGCTGAGCGCTCATTGGTGGTTTGTACCCCTTGCTGCTGATGAAACTCTCCATTGGCTTTGCAAAGGTTTGTTGTTGTTTTGTGTCGCCACTTCCATTCACATTTTTCATCATTGTTCCACAATGTTTATCATGAAATTAATATCCATATATTTTATACTATACTTGCACTGCTTACCGTTTTCATACTTTATATATCTTAGCATATTCATACACACTGTTAATACTGCTCACAGGCTGCTGTGTATATCTAGTGTATTCATACCCCTCACTGTTTATTCATCATTCAATTAATTCTATATTTTATTCTGTAGATCATGTACATTACTTTTCACTTTACTGCTTGTTGCACCGTTAGAAGTTAAACTGCATTTCGTTGTCTCAGTACCTGTAATCTGTGCAATAACAATAAAGCAGGCATCTTTATTGTAGCCTCAACAATCAAGTTCTAAGTAGTGCAATATGAAATAAAAACAACTACACTCTTTTGGCAGTGTTGTGGTTGTGTGAGAGATGGGAGTCGGAGGCGGGGTATCAAAGGTACAAGCTAGACTTTTATTTAGCATCTAAAACCATTGTAAAGAACTTCATGCCCGGGAAGCGAAGACCGGCGGAAACAGGAAGTCCGGTTCACTAAAATGTCCGTGCAGAACAATACCCCAACCCATAGATCCGTGGGTGAATAATGTCAATCACCACAGTGTACACATTAACAACAACTACACTATTTTGGCAGTGTAACAATTAAACAAGAACTACACTCTTTTGGCAGTAACAATTAGATAAATAATAAACTGTCAGACTGACACTGAAGACAAACAAACTCTTTTCAGCAAACAATCTATTTAGTTGACTCTGGGTGACATGTGGCGATTTAAAAAAATCGTTTTTTGGCTGTTTAGATGGTGTTGCTCCATCTGGGTCACTGCCGGTGGTTGAGACGGTGGGGTCTTTGGCGACTAGTTTTATAACCCCATGTACACTACTTAGGTGCTTCAGGAGATTGGCATTGCTGTTATTCGATGTGGACAATGCTTTCTGTCCTGCACACAGTTTACATTTGACCGTAATATGTTGTGCGTCCTTTATCCCCACAAATTGAAAATAGTGGTTATATCTAGGCCTGTCACGATAATTAATTGTTTTGGACGATACATTTTTCTGGAAATTATTGCGATAAACGATAATATTGTCGGCACCGTTTTAAGACCATTTTAGACATAATGATAATATATAATAATAATTCAAGTACATCCTTTCAAACATAACTTTTTATTGAACATTCAACATTGCAAATGAAATGTGAAATAATATTAAAATATATAAATTAATAAATAAAACAAATTAATTAAATTATAATAAATTAATTAAATCACACACAACCAAAACAATAAATTAAATAGAGTCAGGCTGGAAAACAGAGCTCTCTTTCTCTCATATATATATATATATAAATAAATAAATATGAGCACACATTATCTCACAAGCAAAGAAAAACTCCTTAAAACAACAGTCAAGTGTACAGTCCACTGTCAAAGACCCAGATGCCTCAACAGGCCATATCCAAATCTGTTTTTCTAAGTTTTCGAGCAAGGAACACCAACATGTTTGCATTGTCGGGCGGGGGCTCTCCATCTCCAGCTGCCGTGTTTGCTCCCAGCTGGGAAAACGGAATGGGGTGGTTGTGTTTTAGGTGGTTTAAAATGCGTGGTATTGCCTGCTTTTGTCGCTACCTTTTTTAAACCAATGTGACACACCGCCCGGCTCATTCAAGTCCGTAGGTTCGCCTCATTGATTTGGTTTGAATCCAAAGTACTGCCAGACCGGAGAATCGAGATGTGTCGTTAGGTTTTGTAACTGTGGCAGCGGGGTGTGGTTTGGGCGCTGGCTGCTGGAGTGAAGGGAGTGGCTCGGCCGGAGGCCAGACAGCTGATCGGAATCAGGTAATCAGTGCGGGAAGAAAAGCATGTCTTAACCTGGTTCTGTTCTGTGATGCAGTAGGCGGGATCCTGGAAGGTCGCGAAAGGACCTGTGAAGTTTCCCACCCGGGCAACGTTTGAGACCCGCGCATATTGTTGTTTGGAGATAATAAACGCCTGTGGTCAACCAACCTGCTCTTTCCGTCCCTGTTTGAACCCTGTGTGAGCGGAGAGGCTCACAGTGGCACCTGAACAGGGACCTGATGTCGGAAGGAGAAACCCCGCTGGGTCAGGCCCTCCAACGTCTCGCTCACATGCAGGAGACCACCACAACACTGCAGCGACAGCAGAGCGAGGCTCTGCTCGGGATCGCCTCGAGCCAGCGCGAGGACCGGGCTCTCCTACGGGAGCTGCTGCAGCGTCCGGCCGCTCGGGAGGCCGATCCCGCTACCAACCCGGCCCGACCGCCTTCAATTGCCCTCCAGAAATTGACGGCAGAGGATGATCCGGAGGCATACCTGGACATCTTTGAGGGCACAGCGGCGGCGTGCGGTTGGCCGGAGGAGGAGTGGGCAGCGCGGCTATTGCCTCTGCTATCTGGGAGTGCGCAGCTAGCCGCCCACAGCCTGCCAGCAGCCTCTCGGCATGTGTACCGGCATCTGAGAAAGGCCATCCTGGACCGGCTTGGCAGCACGCCAGAGGGACACCGCCGCCGGTTCCGGGCCCTCCCCTTCGAGGACGCTGACCGGCCCTTCTCCTACGCGCAGCGGCTCCTGGATGCAGCGAGCCGCTGGCTCCAGCCGGGGGTGCGCTCCGCTGAGGAAGTCGTCGGGCAGGTGGCGCTGGAGCAGTTAATCGCCGGCCTGCCATCTTCGACGGCGAATTGGGTCCAGTGCCATCGCCCCGCCAACCTGGAAGCAGCCGTCGTCCTTGCGGAGGACCACCTCTCGCTTCCCCGGCGGAGCATGAAAGAGGAGCCCCGACCACCAGCCGTCTCAACGGGCAGACCCGTCCCAGCCCCGAGGAGGAGGTTTCCTGGAGCAGCTGCCCTTCCCTCCCCACCATCACACGGCCCCAACCCCGCAGCCCCGACACTTTCCCCCCTAGCTCTACCTTACCCTCCTGTTTTTATCTCTCCCCAGGGTCCGGCCTACGCTTCTGGTCGTCCGGTACCACGGGGGGCTCCTCAGACGTCAGGGCAGGATTGCTGGTGGTGCGGGCAGCCCGGCCACTTCCGACGGGAGTGTCCTCTCATGGAGGTCGGACAGCTGGTTCGGGTGGCAGGACCGCCAGTTGCCGCCCCCGATTTGGAAGGGACGTACCGTATACCGGTATGTATACAGGGGGGTACACACCAGGCTCTGATGGACACGGGCTGTAATCAGACGATGATACATCAGCACCTGGTTCAGCCTGGGGCATTGATTGAAGCATCGTGGGTGAAGGTGAGGTGTGTGCATGGGGATATTCACCAGTACCCGGAGGTGACGCTGGAAATGTCTTATAAGGGAAAAAAGCATAGAGTCAGGGCTGGAGTTAGCACTCGCCTTACGCACCCTCTGATTTTGGGAACGAATTGGCCGGGGTTTGCTAAGCTAGCGGGGGCTATGGGGGTGCGTTCACGGACGGCAGGGAAATGTGAGTTGTGTGCTGTGTTTAGTGGAGAGTCGGAGGCGGCTGACGACGTCGAGGGGGAAACGGACACGGAGGGGGCCGCGGAGGTCCCTCTGGACCCGCTGGTGTTTCCCGTGGAAGATTTCCCCCTCGAACAGTCGAGGGACGAGACCCTTCAGCACGCCTTCGGCCAGGTGGTGAGTATTGATGGCTCCCAGCTACACCCAAACGCAGCACTCACTCACCCACACTTTACGGTGGTTAGGGACAGGCTGTATCGTGTAAGCCGTGACACACAGACAGGAGAGATAAATACCCAGTTGTTGGTGCCAAAAAGCCGTCGGGAAATTGTTTTCCAGGCGGCTCATTATAACCCCATGTCAGGTCACCTAGGGTACGACAAATCACTACACCGGATAATGGCCCGATTTTATTGGCCGGGCATTCGCGCAGATGTGAAGCGGTGGTGTGCATCTTGCCGTGAATGTCAGCTGGTTAACCCGCCGGCCATCCCCAGAGCGCCTTTGCGCCCGTTACCATTGATTGAGGTGCCTTTTGAGAGAATTGGAATGGACCTCATCGGGCCATTAGACCGGAGTGCACGGGGATATCGCTTTGTACTAGTCCTAGTGGATTATGCAACGCGATATCCCGAGGCAGTGCCGCTGCGTAATATCTCTGCAAAGAGCGTCGCGCAGACACTGTTTCGCATTATCTCCCGAGTCGGGATCCCGAAAAAGATCCTGACTGACCAGGGCACAAAGTTTGTCACGCACACTACGCGAGCTGTATGAACTATTGGGCGTCCATTCAATACTGACTAGTGTTTACCATCCGCAGACCGACGGCCTGGTGGAACGGTTTAACAAAACACTAAAGAACATGGTTCGTAAGTTCGTTCAAGAAGATAGCCGTAATTGGGATAAATGGCTAGATCCTCTGTTGTTTGCAGTGCGGGAGGTGCCCCAGTCCTCCACGGGATTTTCTCCCTTTGAGCTGTTATTTGGTAGGAAGCCCCGGGGTGTTTTGGACCTAGTTAAGGAAAACTGGGAAGAGGGTCCAAGCACCAGTAAGAACGAAATACAGTACGTTATGGACCTGCGAGCAAAACTCCACTCACTGGGGCAGATATCACGGGAGAATTTGCTCCAGGCTCAGGAACGTCAGCAGCGCCTGTACAACAGAGGGTCAAAACTGAGACAATTTTCACCGGGAGATAAAGTGCTTGTATTACTCCCATCCTCTAGCTCTAAACTACTCGCCAAGTGGCAAGGACCCTTCGTGGTCACACGACGAGTGGGGGACGTAGATTATGAGGTGGTACGTTCTGACAGGGGGGGAGCAACACAGATTTACCACCTTAACCTCCTGAAAGCATGGAGGGAGGTGGCGTCGGTTTCTCTGGCCACCACGGTGATTGAGAGAGATGAGTTGGGACCGGAGGTCATTAAAAGCAACAAAGTAGCCCCGGTCTGTTGTGGCGACAATCTCTCATCGGGCCAGAGAGCAGACGTTGCTTCGGTGCAAAGGCAGTTTGCCGACGTGTTCTCTACGCTGCCAGGGCGCACCTCTCTCATACACCACCGCATAGAAACGCCCCCGGGCGTGGCCATTCGTTCACGGCCCTATCGGCTGCCTGAACACAGGAGGAAAATTGTTCAGGCGGAGCTTCAGGCTATGCTAGAGATGGGAGTGATAGAAGAGTCCACCAGTGACTGGTGTTGCCCCGTCGTGCTGGTACGTAAGTCCGACGGGTCAATCCGGTTCTGTGTGGACTACCGCAGGGTGAACGAGGTGTCCAAATTTGATGCTTATCCAATGCCCCGGGTCGACGAACTCCTGGATCGGCTAGGCACTGCTCGCTTTTACACAACGCTGGATTTAACCAAAGGCTATTGGCAGATTCCCCTTTCTCCAGAGTCTAAGGAAAAAACGGCCTTCTCCACTCCGTATGGTTTATACCAATTCATCACACTTCCTTTCGGGTTGTTCGGAGCTCCAGCAACCTTCCAGCGGCTCATGGACCGGGTGCTGCGTCCCCACTCTGCATATGCTGCTGCTTACTTGGATGATGTCATCATTCACAGTGAGACATGGGAGCAGCATATGCAGCAGGTGGGGGCGGTGCTCGAGTCCCTGAGGCAGGCGGGACTCACGGCCAACCCGAAGAAGTGTGCGGTTGGACGGAGGGAGGTACGGTATCTGGGGTACCACTTGGGCGGCGGGCAGGTGCGGCCACAGATAGAGAAAACAACCGCCATTTCAGCCTGTCTGGCGCCCAAGACGAAAAAATAGGTCAGGAGGTTCATGGGGCTGGCCGGCTACTACAGGCGGTTCATCCCGTCCTTTTCGGAGCTGACCAGTCCCCTGACCGACCTGACCCGAAAGGGTGCTTCAGATCCGGTCCAGTGGACGGAGCGGTGTCAGCTGGCGTTTGAGAGGGTTAAAAAAGCCCTCTGTGGTAAGCCGCTTCTGTATTCTCCTGACTTCTCTCTCCCTTTTGTGTTGCAGACCGACGCCTCGAACAGTGGGGTGGGGGCCGTTTTGTCCCAGCACGTAGAGAGGGTCGACCGCCCCGTACTGTACATTAGCCGTAAGCTCGCCCAGAGGGAGGTAAGTAAGTAAGTAAAGTTTATTTATATAGCACTTTTCACAGAAAGGATTCACAAAGTGCTTCACAGTGAGATCACGATAAAAAGGAGAATACATGGTGTAAAACAAGGAACACACAGCTACATATACACATCAAAACACAACATCAAAACATAAAACAAACTGTCAAAAAGAACCTTCACCTTTACTAAAAGTCTGTCTAAACAACAAGGTTTTCAGCTGCTTTTTAAAAAGCTCCACAGAGTTTAAAGTGCGCAAGGAAAGTGGCAGCGCGTTCCACAGTCTGGGGGCCACTGCTTGAAAGGCTCGATCCCCTCTGGTTTTAAAGTGCGTGTGCGGAATGACCAGCAGGCATTGGTCAGAGGATCTAAGAGAACGTGCAGGATTATAAAGTTTCAGCAGCTCAGAAATATAGGCAGGGGCTTGATTATTTAGAGCTCTAAAAGTGAGGACTAGTATTTTAAAATGTATCCTGACACTGACTGGGAGCCAGTGTAGTTCTGCTAAAACTGGTGTGATGTGCGCTCTTTTACTAGTGTGGGTTAAAAGCCTTGCAGCAGAGTTTTGAACAACCTGGAGACGATGAAGATCCTTCTGGCTCAGGCAAGTAAAGAGACTATTGCAGTAGTCTAGGCGGGATGAAATAAAAGCATGAATGATCATCTCTAGTTCCACCTTTGATACTAAGGTTCTCAGCTTTGAGATGTTCCTCAACTGGAAAAAAACTGAGGTGAACTACAGTACGGTGGAAAAGGAGTGCCTCGCCATACGGTGGGCGGTCGGCGCCCTGCGGTACTACCTCCTGGGGCGCCCTTTCACCCTCTGGGCGGACCATGCCCCGCTCCAGTGGCTCCACCGCATGAAGGATGCCAACGCTCGGATCACTCGGTGGTATCTGGCGTTACAGCCTTTCAACTTCAAGGTGATCCACAGGCCGGGTAACCGGATGGTCGTGGCTGATTTCCTCTCTCGCTCGGCGGAGGGGGGGGGGGGGGGGGGAGTCAGCTTGCGGCCGGCGGGATCCCGGCCTGAGTCGGGCGGTGGGGGTATGTGGCAGCGGGGTGTGGTTTGGGCGCTGGCTGCTGGAGTGAAGGGAGTGGCTCGGCCGGAGGCCAGACAGCTGATCGGAATCAGGTAATCAGTGCGGGAAGAAAAGCATGTCGTAACCTGGTTCTGTTCTGTGATGCAGTAGGCGGGATCCTGGAAGGTCGCGAAAGGACCTGTGAAGTTTCCCACCCGGGCAACATTTGAGACCCGCGCATATTGTTGTTTGGAGATAATAAACGCCTGTGGTCAACCAACCTGCTCTTTCCGTCCCTGTTTGAACCCTGTGTGAGCGGAGAGGCTCACAGTAACCAATTCCATTTCACTTTAAATTCCCCGCGAGTAAGTCACACGTTGTCTCCCGCTTGTCGCTATATTATTAATTTGGCTGCTACGCTGCTGCACGTGCACGCGGAGTGTCCTGACCTGGCTGTGTGTCAGCCCCGCCCCTCACAGCGCGCCTGGCAGCCACAGCGCTCCAGGCTAAAATGCTGGTCACATCTTTATGTAAACGGCAATTTATCGAGCTCAGAAAAGTTATCGAGTCCATTTTTATTTATCGTACGATAAGTCAATTTATCGATTATCGCGACAGGCCTAGTTATATCTCCAAGTTGTAAATGCGCTGCTGCTCTCGCTGATACTTGCATCTGCCATAGTGTGTGTGCTGGTGGTGGGCGTTGCCGTGTATGTGTGTGTGTTAGCAAGTGTTTGTGTGTCTGTGTATTTTCCCCATAAGGCAAGACTCGCCCAACTCTGTCTCTGATTGGCTTACCCTGAAATGTTACCCCGCGTTAACCAATCATCACTCCTCTCTGGTCACTTTCACTTTTACATGGTACTGTGAGAGGACATCGCTGTATTCAACTGTAAATTACATCCGCAGGGAGATTCGGTTCAGTTGGATCACATAATGTAACGCAGTGTAACCCATTTAAATCACAGTAACTATAACGGCGTTACTGAATGGGAATAGGTAACTAGTAACGTTATTAATTACCGCAAAAGGTAGTTGCGTTACAGTAATGCGTAAGTTTGTAACGCGTTAGTCCTAACACTGATACACACACCTGAGAGGCACCTGAGAGCTGCCGTTTCATTCAGACTCTTTAAAAAACAAAAACGGTCTCATTTTAACAACTCGATGTGTGATTGTTATAGCAGTAATATTAGACACTAATAATACAGTAAACTATTAACACTGTACATATTATTGTTTGCCCGTGGGATTAGGATTATCGGTAGTGAGAGCCGTGCTGCATTTTCCTCCGGTCGGATGTGATATAAAAACAAAGCGATTATTTTTTGTTGTTGTAAACTCACGTGGATTAAACTAGTTGTATTATTGCATTAATTTCAATTCGCAAACATATGATACATTAAATGATCGTGAGGATGATGAATGAAAATCGTGTGTTTGAGCCGGGCTGCATTTCCTGATGAAAAAACATAGCGATGGTTTTGTACTTACGCCAACGTGAATTAAACAACATTATTTTGTTAAATAAAAACATGGTGATGTTTTGTAAATGATTACATGTCTCTTATTTAGCACAGAATATGATCCTATCCGTGACATATGGATCTTAACAAATATCCGCTATATCAGATACCTGTAGATCTATCAGCTGTTTATTTCACATGAGTTCCAGTGTGGCAGCTTTTCACGGCTCCCCCTGGTGGATCCATGATCCATTGCAGCTGGTTTCATAAAAATTACATTTATTTATCAAGGGGGCGTATCAAGTCCTGCGGGGGGGTTTTCCTTTTCAGCAGGGGCCCACCCCGTGCAGATCACGGACCCGCACGGGTAGGCGTCTGAAAAGAAGTGCTACATCTGTACACAGGGCTTGAGGCAACCCAAGGTGGGCTTGGACCGAAAGGGCTGCGCGGGGGCCTCCACACGCTGCGTCTCACTCCGACTCTCATCATGAGGCGCGTACACGCTCAGGGGATGGATGGAGGTGTGTGCAGTGCTGCCCACATGAGGCGTTATATAACGGCGCTCATGGGTTTATTATGACCGTGTGTAGGAGGCGTATCTCGGACAGAGGAATGCCGCGAGCTCTGCAGGTTATTAACCGAGGTTAAAACCGGCAGGCTTCTGCAGCGAGCCCTGCTGTCTACTTAATTTGTGTCACATTTTCATTATTATGTTGATGTATAACTGCATAGTATTTTCATTATTTCAAACATAAGGTGACTAAAAATGGCAACCATATTTTCAGTTTTGGCAACCAAAAGCTGATGCCTGGTTGCCAGCCTGGCAACCACTTTTAAAAGTCAGCGTTGAGCCCTGGTGTGTGAGAAAGACGAGGTTAAGGTAGCATTAGTGTACAGTATTTAATGGGTGGGGGGCCTTTCTCTCTGAAATCTGGTGTTAGTTCACATCTATTTAGATTTAGATGTTTCCTTTTTAGAAAATGCATTTGTCTTATTTTATAATATGTAGTGATTGCATGAAATTGTATGGTTTTATTCTCTATTTTAAAACTTTCTTTGTCACGATATTAGAATTCAACGTGAATTCTATCGACTATCGGAGAAGACGCTTCAACTTGCCAAGATCAGCACATGGCACTTGAGCAAGGCAGATTAGCAGAGTTTCATGGAAAGAACTTGGATGAAATGACAATAGGGCCAGATGGTATGTTATTTGTTCATTATGTCTTTTTTCTCAATTTTTCTAATTGCTTCACAATGTTTAACCTGTACTCGGTATATCTCCAACAGAAAGAGTTCTTGGTAGTGATGAAGAAGAAGAGGAAAGAAGAAGAAGAAGAAGAAGGGAACGGGGACATAGAGGAAGGAAACGTTGCTTCTGCCGTTGATGGTATGTTAAGCACTTTAGTTTGCTACAAATGCAGTATATACACTATTACATACCTTTGGTCAGGGTCACAGCAATAGGACCAGTCATGGAAGTGAGAAAGTGTTCTCTCTTTTCCAAGTGTGATCAATTTCCTCTCCAATATTATTGGTTATGGTCAGCATTTCTACAGTAAAGTTAATGAAGAGCTTTTAATTTGTATAAACCCAACAGAGGAGACTATTCTACCTACTGAGGGGAATAAAATCCCTCAGAACCTGAAGACACCCAGATTGCCAACAGCAGAGGGACACAAATCGCCTGAAGACATACTTCAAAAGGTACATTTTACAATGTTCTTTTTAATTACATTATTTTACATTTGGCATTTGCCTGATGAACCTGGGGGCTGTGTTGTCTGGAACCTTGTGTTCCTGGTAGGGTCTCCCATGGCAAATTGGTCTCAGGCAAGGGGCCAGACTAAGATTGGTTCACAAGACCTCATGAAAGACGACACACGAAGTGAGGATACCCGGCCCGGAGGAAGCCCGGGGTCCCCTTCTGGAGCCAGGCCCAGAAGGAGGACTCGTCGGCGAACGTCTGGTGGCCGGGCTTGCCACGGAGCCCGGCCGGGCACAGCCCGAAAAGGCGACGTGGGCAACACCTCCGCTTCTCCGTCCCGCGGGCCCACTACCTACGGGAAACAGCGATGGGGTCGGGTGCGCTGCCAGAAGGGTGGCAGTGAAGGCAGAGGGTCTCAACGGACCAGACCCGGGCGACAGAAGCTGGCTTTGGGGACGTGGAACGTCACCTCTCTGGGGGGGAAGGAGTCGGAGCTTGTGCGGGAGGTGGAGCGTTACCAGTTGGATCTGGTTGGGCTCACCTCTACGCACAGCGTCGGCTCTGGAACCTTACTTCTGGATAGGGGTTGGACTCTATTCTTCTCCGGAGTTGCTCAAGGTGTGAGGCGCCGGGCGGGTGTGGGGATACTCACAAGTCCCCGGTTGGGTGCTTCGTTGTTAGAGTCTACCCCAGTGGACGAGAGGGTTGCCTCCCTACGCCTGCGGGTTATGGGGGGGAAAACTCTAACTGTTGTGTGTGCTTATGCACCCAACAGCAGTTCAGAGTATACGGCCTTCTTGGAGACCCTGGAAAGAGTCCTGTATGGGGCTCCTGAAGGGGACTCTTTAATCTTGCTGGGAGACTTCAACGCACATGTGGGCAATGATGGAGACACTTGGAGGGGAGTGATTGGGAGGAACGGCCCCCCTGATCTGAACCGGAGTGGTGGTTTGTTACTGGACTTCTGTGCTAGTCATGGATTGGCCATAACAAACACCATGTTCGAACATAAGGATGCTCATAAGTGTACGTGGTACCAGAGCACCCTAGGCAGAAGGTCCATGATCGATTTTGTTATCGTATCATCGGACCTGAGGCCGTATGTTTTGGACACTCGGGTAAAGAGAGGGGCGGAGTTGTCAACTGATCACCATCGGGTGGTGAGTTGGGTCCAGTGGCAGATAGACCTGGTAAGCCCAAACGTGTAGTTCGGGTGAACTGGGAACGTCTGGAGGAGGCCCAAGTTCAGGAGGCCTTCAACTCACACCTCCGGCGGAGCTTTTCGGGCATTCCTGTGGAGGTTGGGGACATTGAACCAGAGTGGTCGGTGTTCAAAGCCTCTATTGCCGAAGCCGCGGCGGGGAGCTGTGGTCTCAAGGTCCTAGGTGCCTCAAGGGGCGGTAACCCTCGAACCTCCTGGTGGACACCGGTGGACAGGGAAGCCGTCCGACTGAAGAAGGAGGCCTTCAGGGATTTGTTATCCCGGGGGACTCCCGAGGCAGTTGCAAGGTACCGACAGGCCCGAAGGGCAGCAGCCTCAGCCGTGGCCGAGGCAAAGCAGCGGGTGTGGGAGAAGTTCGGAGAAGACATGGAAAAAGACTTTCGGGCGGCACCAAAGTTGTTCTGGAAAACTGTCCGACACCTCAGGAGGGGGAAGCAGGGAACCATCCAAGCTGTGTACAGTAAGGATGGGACGTTGTTGACCTCAACTGATGGAGTGTTAGGGCGTTGGAAGGAGCACTTTGAGGAACTCCTGAACCCGACAACTCCGCCCTCTATGTTAGAGGCAGAGCTGGAGTATGACGGGGGATCGACACCAATCTCCCGGGGGGAGGTCACTGAGGTCGTCAAACAACTTCACAGTGGCAAAGCCCCGGGGGTGGATGAGATCCGCCCAGAAATGCTGAAGGCTCTGGGTGTTGAGGGACTGTCATGGTTGACACGTCTCATCAACGTTGCGTGGAAGTCGGAAACAGTACCGAAGGAGTGTCAGACCGGGGTGGTGGTTCTAGGCTTGGGCGGTATGACGGTATTACGGTATACCAGGGTATTTCGAAATACCGTCGGTATGATTTTCAATACCGTGACGTCACAGACTGTGCGCCAAATCATAGATGCGTTTCATTCTATTACACTGACACGGAGTTTTGACAGGGACGACATTGGTTGTAATGCACAGCGCGCGCCAGCAGAGGGCAGGGGAGGGCAGTCCGTCTTTCCCGTTCTCAGAGCTCAGCACAGAGCTGAGCTGAGCAAGATGGCGGCAGCATTTGCCGGCCCCGAACTCGGACAACTAGTAAAAAAGAAAAATGCCTCTGCTCCTGTTTGGGACTATTTTGGGTTTACTCGTCGCCAGTGACTTCATCCAGCACAACGAGAGATGGAGGCACTTCTTTGGGAATGTTTAAGACGGGGTGAGTGAGTGTTGACATTTTTTAATCCTATGCAACTGGTTGATGGTTTTGTAGTCGAGGTCGGACGGTTTTACAAACGAAAGCATTTACGTGCTAAACATTCACGCGAGTAATCCAATGAATCAAATAGAAATAAGGTTTTTAACACATGCACGGAATAATATTGCCAAACTAGTTAGTGAATATAGCAAACTTTATTCAATAAGTGTTAGAAATTAAAATCAATGTTTTAATGGGGAAATGTAGTTTAAACATGCCGTCAGTTTTAATGCTCTTTTATACTGAAAAAAACAGAAATTCTTGTGCACAAGCAGTTAAGCTTTTATTCTGAAAATCCTTCATTACGCATGTAGCATGTGGCTAATATACGATTTCCTAAAGAGGTGAATTTAGTAGCGAAATGATATGGAGTGGTGCAAACCGAAGCCTACTGATTTAACACTACAACTATATATGTCGAGATACTACCATGCTGAATATTAAATGAAGGTACAGTTTATTTGAATACATTATTGTTTACAGACGAGAGTAGCATGTGACAACATCCGGAATGACCGGAAACCAAACGAGCCGAGAAGTATTTTTTAGAGTATTGATTACAGCGTTTAGAATGTGTTAAACGAAAAGTGATGAAAGAGAATATGAGGAGAAGAGGCGTGTTGAGCATATATTGGATGTGAAAGGAGCCAATCCTCTGTTTAAATGCAACAACGGACATTGGAGACGAGGCGAGCCGGCTGGCGGGGAGGAGCCAGCAGAGGATATATAACAGCACCGGAGGAGAGATCCAACTCTTGGCTTCCCTAACGAGGAGCGGATCACAGCTGTTTGTCTGACTGAACAATATCATGCTTGTGACCAACCCGCGCCTTTTTTAATTAAAGTACCCAATTGAACTTTCACAGAGACTCCATTTAGTCTCCTTTTAAAGCTTCTCTCCTGGACGGGAGAATAACGAACACAGTTTACATAAGTCAAGTATTTACTCCCGGAAAATGTTTATGTATGATGATATATTGTTAACTTAGCTCACTATGGAAACAACGTCGGACATCTACAAACGCGTCCTGTATCCGATCTCAAAATGTGCCATTTGCACAATGTGTCATGTATGCAGCCCTTGTTTTGCACTTGCGCGCACGTCGCGGCACTTTGCGAGCGTCTACCGGCTCGGGCTGCATTTTACACCGAACATATAATATACCGTTCGAAACATCTATTTGCCGCCGAACGCCACCTCACTCAAGTCGACCCAAGTCATACCGTCAGTGGCGGCTGATGGAAAATATTTTTGGTGGGGCTGGCTGTTGATATAGTGAGTAAAAAAAAATTGGCGGGGAGAAATTACCCCTTAAATTGGGACTGATACCGTCATATACTTTATACCACGGTATGAAAAAAATGATACCGCCCATGCCTAGGTGGTTCCCCTTTTCAAAAAGGGGGATCAGAGGGTGTGTGCCAATTACAGAGGCATCACACTACTCAGCCTCCCCGGGAAAGTTTACTCTAAGGTACTCGAAAGGAGGGTCAGGCCGATTGTCGAACCTCAGATTGAGGAGGAACAATGCGGATTCCGTCCTGGTCGTGGAACGACGGATCAGCTTTTTACTCTCGCAAGGATCCTGGAGGGGGCCTGGGAGTACGCTCATCCAGTCTACATGTGTTTTGTAGACTTGGAGAAGGCGTATGACCGGGTTCCCAGGGAGTCACTGTGGGAGGTGCTGCGGGAGTATGGGGTGAGGGGGTCTCTACTCAGGGCCATCCAATCTCTGTACTCCCAAAGCGAGAGCTGTGTCCGGGTCCTCGGCAGTAAGTCGAACCCATTTCAGGTGAGGGTTGGCCTCCGCCAGGGCTGCGCTTTGTCACCAATCCTGTTTGTAATATACATGGATTGGATTTCGAGGCGTAGTCGTGGGGGAGGCAGGGTGTCCGCGGGGTCTTAAAAAGTATTAAAAGTTGATAAATCAATTTAGCGAAAAATAAGGCTTTTAAAAAGTATTAAAAAGTATTAAATTGCATTTTCCAAGGTATTACATTTTGTAGCTTGTTTGCAATAAGTATATAAATTATATTCTAAAGTTTGCCTGAATTTAATCATTGCGTAGGTGTATAGTGTGATTCTGTGTAGTTATTATTTTTTTTCATCCCGTTGGATTTTACGTCATCTGAACAGGACATTGCACGCTCACTGATGACTGCTGCTTGATAGCGCGCGAAGGTCAGTTTACGCCGGTTACAACATGGGGAAATGCAAGTTTTCATCCAAATGGTTGGAGGATACGGAGTTCGAACCATGGCTGAGGCCCGTGTCTGGGAATAACCGTGAGGCCTACTGCTGCATGTGTCGGAAGGCGATTAGTGTTGCCTCGATGGGGATCAAAGCCGTCCGGTCCCACATGCTAAGTGCTAGCCACAAAGCCGCTGTGGGACGCAGACAGCAGGTCTCAATCGCGCATTTCTGCGTAACATCACCGCCCCCACCCACTATCGCTGAAGTTACTACAGCCTCCGCCACTTCATCTAGCGCTACTGCTGACCTCCGAGTGATGCTGGGCGCCACTCCAACGCTGCAGGCAGAGGTTCTGTGGTGCCTCAACACCGTAATTAAACACCAATCCATCAATTCCAATGAAGGGATTTCCGATCTTTTCCGAGCTATGTTCCCAGATTCGGAAATAGCCAAGAAGTTCGCCTGTGGAAAAGACAAAACAGGGTACATAGTCCGATTCGGCTTGGCCCCTTACTTTAAAGAACAGCTCGTTAATAGCATCAACAAGGCTGGGCCGTTTGTGCTGATGTTTGACGAGAGCCTTAATCAAGCCACCAAGAAAAAACAGATGGACGTCCACATTCGTTATTGGGATGATGGCTGTGTATGGGCCAGGTATCTTGGGTCGCAATTTTTGGGACACGGAAGAGCCGAGGACTTTTTTGCATCACATTAAAGTAAGTGTATCTCTAGTCTACTTGCATTTCATGTTTAGGGCCTGCCTGAGCCACGGGTCTTTTTTTTTTCAATCCCAGGTCTTTTTTTATTTTCAAAACATATGTTATGAATATGAGTTATGTGCTTTGTAAACGACTGAATCTTTTGTTGCACACATGGCTATTTTTGGTAGATTTGGCATCTTTTCAGACGCTCTTAGGCAATTAGCGAGTATTATTTAAGATGCGACTAGAAACACATTTTTACGACAAAAGTTATTACCGGGGGAAATGCGAAAAATATACATAAAGATCTATTATATGGTAATTTAGCATGCTGCTCAGAGTAATCTCAGTCAGCAGCAGCGCCGTATAGATAGAATAGATAGATTATATTATACGGCTCTGGTCAGCAGCAGCACAGCGTCTCTCCCTCTGGTGAGAGTGAGTTACTATGGTTACGGGAACGCTCTGTGTCTCTGTCGCCCTGAAACTTTCTCGCGATTCACAGTGGGAGGAGAGAACGGAGATACCACCAGTAATGTGTTTCAATTATAAAATGTAAGTTAATATTGCAATCTTGCTTCATGACATTTGAACACCAAATAAATGACTAATTTAAATGTTATGAGTGACAAACCTATAGTTGCACCTTACCGTGCATCTGAATGACCCTGTATTTCAAGAATACACTTTCAAGGATTGTTGTCATTAATTTATTACTGTTAATTCACAGGAATGTGGTGCACAACTGAAGATGAGGCAGCTTATGTCTGTCAGCATGGATGGACCCAACGTCAACTTCAAATTGGTGAATCTTCTACAGAAAGAGCACGCAGAGCTCTATGGAGGTGCTCAGCTTTTCCTTGTTGGAAGCTGTGGCCTTCACACTCTCCACAACGCAGTAAAGGCCGGTTTTATGATGTGGCAGCTTGAAAGGCTCCTGAGAGCAATGCACTACCTCTTCCACAACGTTCCTGCGAGGAGAGAGGACTTCACCAGTCTGACAGGGTCCTCCTGCTTCCCACTACCATTCTGCGGCCACAGATGGGTTGAAAATGTCCGTGTGGCAGAGAGAGCGGTTGAAATTTGGCCGATGCTACAGAAGTACGTGGATGGTGTCAAAAACAAGAAGATCCCAAACCCTGCCACAGCCTCTTATGACACCATTGCGGCAGCACAAGGGGATCCACTCATCATAGCCAAGCTGCAGTTCTTCTTTGCGATATCCAGGACCTTCAGCCCCTTCCTGTTAAAATTTCAAACTGATGAGCCAGTGATGCCCTTCTTAGCTAAAGACTTGGCTGAGTTACTGAAGGTAATAATAACAGTAATTAAACTGAATTGGATTAATCCACACTAATGGTTCTGTCATTGATTTCTTGTTATTTCTTTATAATATGGTAGAGTCTACTGAGACGGTTTGTGAAGAGTGAAATGCTAGAGGACATCACCCCCCTGAAGCTCACCAAAGTCGATGCAGCTGATGAGAAGAACTGGGTCTCCCCGATGAATGCTGACATAGGCCTTGGTGCTGAATCTGTCATCAAGGTAATTTTGATATATTTTCAGAGACGTACTGTATATGTATAGATCTATACAGTTATGGGCCTACTATGTCTTTGCTCTACCTGTACACTGATCCAGCCAGTTTAATATGATAAATTGACCTTTTTACCATTTTATTATGCTAATGAAGGATTTGTTAAAAAATTAAATGAACTTGCATTACATATTGTGTAGTTTCAAATAAATGTATATTGAAACTCATTTTGTCATTTCAATGAGAGGTCGATATAAACTTTATTTTGTAAATCATCCTTTCTGCACAATTTACAGTCTATGTATTATTTGTCAGGCACTTCAGAGCAAACCAGGAGGCAGAGTAGGTGAGCTTTCTGTGCTCACGTTCAGGAAAGAGTGCATGAAGGGCCTGGCTGCAATGGTCAAGAAAGTGCAGGAGAAAAGCCCCCTCAAATTTCCAGTCGTCAGGCACATTGCATGTTTGGATCCCACAAACATGAGCAGGGATCCAGAGTGGTGCATCAGCAAGATGAAGAGTGTAGTCCAAAGATTCCTGGAGGACAAGCAGTTGGCAGGAGGAGTTTCAGCTGGTAGGAACAAGTATTGTTTAGGGACAATAGAAGCTTGTGTGGATTTAATTATTACGCATTCTTGTTTAAATTTGTTTTAGGAAATCTACAATACACTGTGCTTTTTATGTGTACAGATGCTGCGAGCTATGTATCTCTCAAACAACGGATGAAGCAGATGACTGTGGAATGAAATATAATGACATATGAATAATTACTTCTTTCCCTTTCTCTGTCAATGTTGTAGGTGATGTGATCGTCCAGCAATTTCAAAGATTTCTGTCTGTTGAGGGTAGAGGTGAAGGCTTCCTCTCCTTCCAGCCATTTGAGCAGCGGCTCGATGTTTTCCTGCACGAAGCTCTCAGCACATACCCTGAGCTGCGGAGATTCTGCCAGAGCCTTCTACTTCTGTCCCATGGTCAAGCCACTGTTGAAAGGGGGTTCTCTGTCAACAAGAAGGTTGAAACTGTCAACCTCCTTGAAGAATCCCTGGAGGCACAAAGGTTGATCTGCGACCAGGTTAGTGTCTGTGGGGGCGTTCTAAAGGTGCCACTCACTAAGGAGCTCCTGGCTTCTGCAGCCTTCGCAAGATCAAGGTACAGGATCTACCTGGATCAACAACAGAAGAAGAGACAGAGTGCCACACAGAGCCTCAAGAGAAGAGCAGTTGAAGATGAGCTAGAACAGCTCAAAAAGAAAAGGAAGATCCTAAAAGAAGTGTGCGGCGTCCTTCAGAAAGATGCCGATCAACTTGCTGAGCAGGCTGAGGGAAAAGCTGGATCTTTAATGGCTCAACTGCTAACAAAGTCCAACACCCTCAGGAGGAGGCACAAAGAGAAATGCATTGAGCTGGAACAAACCGAAAAAGAGTGGGACAGCAAAGCAAATGAATTGAGGCACATGCCATGATGGGTATTTGTGAACTCCTACATGGCATTACCCCGCTGAAGCTGACCAAAGTTTAATGTATATTTCATAGTACAACATTTTGTCATTTGTTTTGTTTATTGGTCAAATAATTGTTCTAATAAACCTTGCATTGGGTTGGTCACAAAATTCATTCTCTTGTGCTTTGTTCTATCTGAATTATGATAAGGAGTTATCATAAACGGTTTAATTGTGCTATCTTACAATCAATACTGTATATAGTAAATGTGAGGTAAAGTGTGTCGCCAATGTTAGAATTTGAAGTGGCGATGAGGTCTTAAAATGTATGGAAAGGGTCTTAAAAAAAGTCTTAAAAGTTATTAAACTTGACTTCAGGATTCCTGTATATACCCTGGGGAGGGGGTCTGCAGTTTGGTGGACTAAGGATTGCACCACTGCTTTTTGCAGATGATGTGGTTCCGATGGCTTCATCGGTCTGCGACCTTCAGCACTCACTGGATCGGTTCGCAACCGAGTGTGAAGCGGCTGGGATGAGGATCAGCACCTCCAAATCTGAGGCCATGGTTCTCAGCAGGAAACCGATGGACTGTCCACTCCAAGTAGGGAATGAGTCCTTACCCCAAGTGAAGGAGTTCAAGTATCTCGGGGTCTTGTTCTCGAGTGAGGGAACAATGGAGCGTGAGATGGGTCGGAGAATCGGAGCAGCGGGAGCGGTACTGCATTCTCTTTACCGCACCGTTGTGACGAAAAGGGAGCTGAGCCAGAAGGCAAAGCTCTCTGTCTACCGGGCCATTTTCGTTCCTACCCTCACCTATGGTCATGAAGGATGGGTCATGACCGAAAGAACGAGATCGCGGGTACAAGCGGCCGAGATGGGTTTTCTCCGCAGGGTGGCTGGTGTCTCCCTTAGGGATAAGGTGAGAAGTTCGGTCATCCGGGAGGGACTCGGAGTTGAACCGCTCCTCCTTCGCGTCGAAAGGAGCCAGTTGAGGTGGTTCGGGCACCTAGTTAGGATGCATTACATTACATTACATTACATTGCATTTAGCTGACGCTTTTATCCAAAGCGACTTACAATAAGTGCATTCGACCAGGAAGATACAACCTTTAAGAAAACAGAATCATATAAGTACATCAGGTTTCATAGAGCCAAACATTTCAAGTGCTACTCAACTGGCATTTAGAAAGCCAGCCCTTTATTAGTATATAAGTGCTTTGTTAGTAATTCTATCGCTCGAAGTGGAGTCTAAAGAGATGAGTTTTCAGTTTGCGTCGGAAGATGTGTAAGCTATCTGCTGTCCTGATTTCAATGGGGAGCTCATTCCACCATTTTGGAGCCAGGATAGCAAACCCACGTGTTTTTGCTGACGGGAACTTGGGTCCCCCTCGCAGTGCGGGTGCAGCGAGCTGTTTGGCTGATGCAGAGCGGAGTGCACGTGCTGGGGTGTACGGTTTAACCATGTCCTGGATGTAGGAAGGGCCAGATCCATTCGCAGCATGGTACGCAAGTACCAGTGTCTTGAAGTGGATTCTAGCAGTTACTGGAAGCCAGTGAAGGGAGCGGAGGAGCGGTGTGGTGTGGGAGAATTTGGGAAGGTTGAAGACCAGACGAGCCGCTGCATTCTGGATGAGCTGCAGAGGTCGGATGGCACATGCAGGTAGACCAGCCAGGAGGGAGTTGCAGTAGTCTAGGCGTGAGATGACGAGAGCCTGGACCAGAATCTGCGCTGATGTCTGGGTCAGCTGGGGACGTATCCTCCTGATGTTGTAAAGCGTGTATCTGCAGCAGCGGGTTGTAGCAGCGATGTTTGCAGTGAAGGACAATTTGTTATCTAGGACCACACCCAGATTCCTTGCAGTCTGAGTCGGGGAAACAACAGAGGTGCCGATGTTGATTGTTAGGTCAAGAGTGGGACAATCTTTTCCCGGAAGGAAGAGCAGTTCAGTCTTGTCAAGGTTGAGCTTGAGGTGATGAGCAGACATCCACCGAGAGATGTCTGCTAGGCAAGCAGAGATGCGTGCGACGACCTGGGTCTCTGAGCGGGGAAAGGACAGAATTAGTTGGGTGTCGTCAGCGTAGCAGTGGTATGAAAAACCATGCGGGCTAATGACAGACCCGAGCGAGTTTGTGTACAGGGAGAAGAGGAGGGGACCAAGAACCGAGCCCTGAGGGACCCCTGTAGTTAATTGACAAGGGTCGGACTCGGACCCTCTCCAAGTAACCCTGTAGGTGCGGTCGTTGAGGTATGAGGTGAGGAGGGAAAGTGCAGTGCCTGAAACTCCAAGTTCTTGGAGAGTGCGAAGGAGGATCCGATGGTTCACTGTGTCGAATGCAGCAGACAGGTCCAGAAGGATGATGACAGAGGAGAGGGAGGCTGCTTTAGCAGTGTGCAGTTCATCAGAGACAGCAAGGAGAGCAGTTTCTGTTGAGTGACCTGCCTTGAAACCAGACTGGTGCGGATCCAGAAGGTTGTTCTGATGGAGATAACAGGAGAGTTGTTTAAAGACAGCGCGTTCAAGTGTTTTAGACAGGAACGGGAGGAGAGAGACGGGCCTGTAGTTAATAACATCAGACGGATTGAGAGTGGGTTTCTTAAGGAGAGGGTTTACTCTTGCCTCCTTGAGACTGTTTGGAAAGTGACCAGAAGTTAGAGAAGTGTTGATGAAATGGGTGAGAAATGGTAGAATATCAGGAGCGATAGTCTGAAGGAGGTTTGAGGGGATAGGGTCCAGAGAACAGGTGGTAGGACGGGCAGAGGTAACGAGGGTAAGAACCTCACTTGGAGAGAGAGGGGAGAAGAAGGTCAGTGTGTGGGTGAAGGGAGGGTCTGGTGACCCAGCGGTGAGTAAAGGTGAGTCAGAAAAGGAAGAGCGAATATCATCAACCTTTTTTTCAAAGTGGTTAACAAAGTCGCTTGACAGAAGGGAGGAGGGGGGAGGTGCTTTGGGAGGGTCCAAGAGGGTGGAGAAGATAGAAAATAGTTTTTTGGGATTGGAATAGGAAGATTGGATCTTATCTTGAAAGAAAGTGCTTTTTGCCTGAGAGATGGAAGCAGAGAAAGAGGAGAGGAGAGCCTGATAGGTTAGGAGGTCGTCATGGTGTTTGGATTTCCACCATTTCCGCTCTGCTGCCCGAAGGATGGTTCTATTAGCACGCAGTGCGTCATTTAGCCAGGGAGCAGGAGGGGACTGACGAGCCGGCCGCGATGTGAGAGGACAGAGAGAGTCCAGAGAGGATGAGAGAGTAGAGAGGAGAGTTTTTGCAGCAGCGTTTGGAGGCAGGAGTTGGAACGAGTCAGAGGAAGGGAGGGCTGAGAGCACCGATGAGGCAAAGGTAGAGGGGGAGAGGGAACGGAGGTTACGGCGGACAGGAGCAGAGTTAGAAGAGATTAGGTTGTTATGTTTGGAAAGGGGTAGAGAGAATGAAATGAAGAAGTGATCGGATGTGTGGAGCGGGTTTACAGAGAGGTTAGAAGTAGAGCAGTTCCTTGAGAATATGAGATCAAGGACATTGCCAGCTTTATGAGTTGGTGGGGATGGAGACAGTGAGAAAGCAAAGGTGGTTAACAGAGATGTTAGTTCAGATATCTTCCCTGTCTGGAGGTTGAAATCTCCGAGAAGTACAGCGGGAGGGCCAGTTTCAGGGATGTGTGAGAGGAGATTATCTAACTCCTCCAAGAAGTCCCCCAAGGCGCCTGGTGGACGGTAGAGAACAACAATGGTTAATTGTATAGGATGGGTTACTGTGACGGCATGGAATTCAAAGGTAGAAGGAGTGAAATTAGGTAGCTTGAAGAGGGAAAAGCTCCATTTGGGAGAGAGCAGGAGACCAGTGCCACCTCCTCTGCCAGAGGGTCTGGGTGTATGGGAGAAGGAATATGCTGTGGAGAGAGCTGCTGGGGTGGATGTGTTGGATGGAGTGATCCAGGTCTCCGTGAGAGCAAGGAAATCCAGAGACTGCAGGGAAGCGTAGCCAGAGATGAAGTCAGCCTTAGGGACAGCTGACTGGCAGTTCCACAGGCCCCCTGAAACGAGATGTTGGATCTCAGTGGAGCATGTGGGATAGACGAGAGCAGGCCGGTGAAATCGATTAGGAGAAACACGGGGCCAGTGATAATTGCGAGAAGACACCTGGGCGCCTCCCTAGGGAGGTGTTCCAGGCACGTCCAGCAGGGAAGAGACCAAGGGGTAGACCTAGAACCAGATGGAGGGATTATATCTCTTCTCTGGCCTGGGAGCGCCTTGGGATCCCCCAGTCAGAGCTGGTTGATGTGGCCAGGGAAAAGAAAGTTTGGGGCTCTCTGCTGGAACTGCTACCTCCGCGACCCGACCACGGATAAGCGGGAGAAGATGGATGGATGGATGGACATTTGGCAGAAATTGGTCAGAAAATATATCAATCTTCCCTTTTGCACTCTTTAAACTGCTTATGTTCTGGACAACAGCTTAAGTGTTATTGTTATAGATGGTGGCATATAGATATGTGTGGCTTGAAGTTAGCGGACACCCTTTTATTGAGAGCAGTAGTTTCAATCACACCCATTTATACAGCACATAAACAGCACATGGCAATGTTGTTTTTTATCAGCATTAATAATTATTTACTCATTATACCAGCTCCACAGAACTTTTGGAGACTCCAGAGGCCTGTACTACAAAGTATGATTCATATGTTGCAGGTGCGACAAAGTGTAGTTGTACGTTTACAGTCCTGCAGACTGTATACAGCAGTGTGCCTTTTGTTGCTGCAGACTGTTTAACTCTGCAGGGGGTTTCAGATGAATTAATGACATTTGTCAATATAAAGGGAATACCCAATAGTAACTGTTGTCTTCTATACTCATTCCTTGGTAATTAAATAGTGATGAGCCTGGCAATTTAGGTCTTCACATAGACTGCCATTTTGGCCAGCGTCCCTTCCTGCCTTTGGCTGCAGCAGGTGTGTTGCTTGTTACCTGGATTATATTTTTAAGGCTATATTTATTGAATATTATAGTTTGCTCATCTTGTGAAAATACAGGCCATAGTCTTGTGCCTGTCTGCGATTGCAGTGATGCTAATTAGTCGCTTTTCGGCACCTCCCGCTTTTTTAACGCTGATTTGGGTGACTTGTTTGATTCGTGGAGAACCGAAGAGTTTTCGTTTTTGGAGTTGGGGGGGGGGGGGGGTCTGTCAGTCAGTCCGTCCGACTGACGGACGGACGGACGGACAACTTCTCACTTCAAAAAAGAAGAAGAAATCTAGACCGCAAAATACTTAAACAAGCGAGTGCCTGTTTTTCCTGGCCAAGGACAGGTTCCTTGAACACAACACGAGCGTAACGTGTCTTCAAGTGGTATATGTCTCGTCTGAAAGGAGTGTAGACTAGAGTGCTGAGGGAGAGCACCGGAACGCCGCTTCAGCTCTTCAAATATTGCAGTACCTAAGGAGCCGTGTCTTGCGTGGCTGTGTCTTTAGTTGCAAGCACAGTGGCGATCTGTTGTTATTAGCATCTGGTTAGCTAGCTATGCTAACAAATTGAAAGAGCTTTTCTACAACCAGGTGGAGGAGAGCCCTCTCCTGAGAGGCTCAAATAACCTCAGCTCTGTGAGGTTAAGGCACACCTTGATATGATAATTATAGTTATTAATGAGACATTAGAGACTAAATGAAAAACAGGTATAAAATACTATATGACAGTAACAAAAAAGTTGTTAAAAATAACGAATAGAGTTTAAAAGGGGAGTGATTTGTAAAATATCCAAGAAGAAAAATCTGCTTACGGTGTGCTTATATGGGTGTTGAGATGTATCCATGTTGCTCTCAAAGTGCACCAGATTGATGCTTTTAACTTCAATATTTAAAAAAAAGTATTCCCGGGGGAGCTTGCCCCCGGACCCCCCTAGAAGAGGTTAGGTCCCCCCCTCACTTAAATCATGTTCACATGGATAGGGTACTAAATACATTTGCACACATCTTGTGTCCATATCTTTCGGTTTTGGTGGTCATGCCACAACCGTGCACATGCACGCATTCGCGAGTCATGGTGAGATATCTGGATTAAGAGGTTGCTTTTTCTTTGCACAGCATTAAAGAAAGGCCAAATGAATGGGCTGTGATTTTAGTTTTTTTAAGCAGAAGTTGAGTTCAATAATTTGTACGGCCCTCGGAGGAGGTTGTACAAATGTAAAGGAAAAAGGTTCCCCACCCCTGCTGTAAATAATAATAAAAACCCTTGATTTATAACTTAACATCTCTGTCTCCTATTGATCTGAGTATATTATAAAGAATAGCCAGTTAATTGAAGCATTATAGCACAGGCCTTTGTCAGATGGTATATTACGCAGTTTTTTTTCTGCTTCGAATAGTTCTCTTTTTTCACCATACCTGTGTTTGCATCAGTGGATTGGTCATAAGGGGCACCTAGCAGTGACTGCAACTACCCAATTAAGTGAATGCAAAGAGGAATTATAGCTTACACATTGCCTTTTTGTTTAATTTAAATGTTTTTTTCTGGTTACTTACATGTAAAGCTGCTCAGAAAAGAGTGCCCTGGACAAAGACTGAGACCCAGGCAGTTGATAAACACATGAGTCGATTTATTACTTCTTGTCTTGTGCCAGGGAAGAGCGACTGCGAGAAATGTTTAAAGGCAGAACCAATAGCTCTTAAACATCGGGATTGGCAGACCTCAAAGCTTGATGTTCACAACCGTATCGCAGCATACAAAAGACAAAATCCGCGAAAATAGGAAGGTTGGACTTAATTTTGTCCCGACTTTGCTTTTTGTTAAAAAAAGACAAAAAAACATTTTGCCAAGATTTTTGAAAACACACTTATTTGGGTAAACACACTTATTTTTCCTATACTTGAAATGTGAGATCTAAGGATTATTATTTCAATATATTCCCAAGATAATTTAACTGAATACTATTTGTGTGTGTGTGTGTGTGTGTGTGTGTGTGTGTGTGTGTGTGTGTGTGTGTGTGTGTGTGTGTGTGTGTGTGTGTGTGTGTGTGTGTGTGTGTGTGTGTGTGTGTGTGTGTGTGTGTGTGTGTGTGTGTGTGTGTGTGTGTGTGTGTGTGTGTGTGTGTGTGTGTGTGTGTGTGTGTGTGTGTGTGTGTGTGTGTGTGTGTGTGTACATACAAATGTCTAAAATGGGACATTTGTATGTATATACATACAAATGTCTAAAATGGGACATTATAGACATGTCCCTAGGAGTGACATTGAAATCTGTGTATGCAAATTAAGGTCCCCTATAACCATTTCTACTCGGTTTATTCTGAGTCCCCATTAGTGATGGGGATAACATCATTTTATATTTACTTTGTTTTTAGTATGTTTTTTTTGTGTTTGAGTTAACTAAGCAAGGGCAAGTGTCCTAGATTTTTTTCAGACCTCTAGGCCCTCTAGAAAGGGTGGTCCCCTGAAGTGATGATCAGAAACTCGGTCCTCAATGCACATGGAAACCAGTGTGTGTGTGAGTGTGTGTGTGTGTGTGTGTGTGTCACAGCAGTGGAAAGGGAGATGCTGAAATTAGTAAGCCTCAAATTAGGTTAACACTTAATTTACTTTATCTATGTTGGTTTTTATGAAGAGCTTAGATTGAACATTCTTTTAATGCAATGCATTTCCTCATCAGGCTAACCTTAGATCAACTACAAGCAATAACAACAATGAACAGAAGCAATGAGATACAACAAAGGAATGATTTTCACAGATGAGGCTAATGGATAACTATATTTTACGCTCTTAAGCAAAGACACACTGAAAAGCAACTTCCTATAAAGGCCTAAATTGGATTGAATTGAAGATTTTTCACCTTTATCTCACACAGGGGAGACATTTTCTTGCACTAAACCCTGTATCACCGGGCTACCACATACATCCCTGCAATCATCCAAATTCACCAAAACCACACACATCTGCTGCACACACACACAGCAGGTGGTGTGTGAGTGTGAATGGGACATATTGAGTGGTAACCTACTCTACACTCTAACTAGATAAAAGGTGCAGGAAAGAAACATGTCGGTAATTGATTGCTAATTAGTCCTTTTGTTGTCTTCCATTGTGTCCTGACAGAGCTTTGCCCTAGGCTGTCTATTCACTCGCAGTCTCAGTGGCCTCACAGCAAGGAAATAAGCAAAGCCAGTCCATAATGAGACACACCGATGTAACCTCAGCAGATGATAGAAGGTGCTTTACCAAATCTGTTCTTGAAATGTTGGATTCAAATACAGAAGTTTTGATAGTGTAAACAACACATTTATTTTAGTTTTTCACCTCACAGTTATTCTCAGACAGAAAAGCATGCATGGAAATTATATTTAATGATGAGGTAATTCATTTCCCTCCAAAAGTGTCCAGTTGCAGATAGGCAAGGCAAGTTTATTTATACAGTATAGCACCTTTCAACACAAGGCAATTCAAAGGGATTTACAAAAAATGAAAGACATTAAGAAAATTGCTTTTAAAATCAGTGATTAAAAAGAAAAGATAATAAAATAAACATTAAAAGAAAAGATACATGGATAAAAGTTACAGTGCCGTCTAAGATATGAATAGTTCAATTAAAAGCAGCGACAAAACGAAAACTCTTCAGCCTGGATTTAAAAGTAGTCAGAGTTGCAGCTGACCTGCAGGTTTCTGGGAGTTTGTTCCAGATATTTGGAGCATAATAACTAAACGCTGCTTCTCCATGTTTAGTTCTGACTCTGGAGACAGAAAGCTGACCAGTCCCTGAAGACCTGAGAGATCTGGATGGTTCATAATTTAGCAGGAGGTCAGAAATATATTTTGGGCCTAAACCATTCAGTGCTTTATAAACCAGCAACAATATTTTGAAACCAATTATTTGACACACAGGAAGCCAGTGTAAAGACTTTGAACAGGAGTGATGTGATCCACTTTCTTAGTGTTAGTGAGGACTCGAGCAGCGGCGTTCTGAATCAGCTGCAGCTTTCTAATATATGTTTTAGTGAGACCTGTGAAGACACCATTACAGTAGTCCAGTCTACTGAAGATAAAAGCATGGACAAGTTTTTCCAAATCCTGCTGTGACATTAGTCTTTTAATCCTAGATATATTCTTTAGGTGATAGTCGGCTGATTTAGTAACTGTTTTAATGTGACTGTTGAAACTCAGGTCACAGTCCATGACTACACCTAGATCTCTGGCTTTATCTGTTGTTTTGAACATTGCAGGCTGAATCTCAGCGCTAACTTATACGTTCTGCCTTGGCTCCAAAAACAATTACCTCAGTTTTATCTTTGTTTAATTGGAGAAAGTTCTGACACATCCAGTCATTGATTTGTTCAATGCACTTACTCAGTGTTTGAATTGGAGCATAGTCTCCTGGTGAAATTGTTACGTAAATGTGTGTCATCCGCATAGCTATGGTAACTTATTTTGTTGTTTTTCATTATCTGAGCCAGTGGTAGATAGTGTCCCCCCTCAGCTGCACTGTGCTTTACAGTATGTGGTGCAGCGGACTATGAGCTGCTATACCCACATCTCTCTCCCTCTCTCATCAGTGCATGAGAAATTACCTAATGAGGAATGGGTCGCACATTTCCACAAACTCATTAACCCACGAGCGAGTGAGACTAATTGCAGCGTTTGGGTAATGTGATTTCACATCTGTTACTGCAGCCCAGGACACAGTCAGCACAGGGCTGGATCTTGTGGGATGAGCCACACATAGAGCTAGATTTACCAGAACCGCTGTTTGGCTGTGGGTATAATATTTGATCAACTTTTGTCATGCCATATTGTTTAATTACAGTCCACTGCAGGTGGGCCTACTGCATTTACTCTAAAAAATAAAACAAGTCTAATGCCAAAGCTGGCATGCGGACCATAGAGGTAAATAAATAGCATAAGACAAAATGAGTTTGAGTTTTTGACCATTATGAAACAAACAGTCATTAAAGTTTAGAACAAAAGGTATACATTTTATTTATTTATTTATCAAAAGATGTTCAGTTACTTTCAAATTGAATGTCACATTACGTGGGATGGCTTACAATAAATTGGTGAAACATCCATGGGTGACATGAATATATATAACATTGTTTATCAAGTACGGTTTTCCTTCTTTGGACTTCCATAATTAATCTTTATTTATTTACTTATTCATTCAAATGTTTTATTTTACAAAATAAAATAATGCTATCTGTATCGTATTGTGTAGTCTGTTAATGCAATCTAATTGCTTATAGCGGAAACATAGGGTTTGACACACGCACTCACACACAGAAAGCACAATGAGAAATAAATGGATTTTTCAGGGTATTCACTTGGGTTGGTATTTTCAATAATTCTGCAAATTACTGCAAACAAATATATGTTAATAGAAAAGGTGGGAACCAACTGTTAATATGGGAAAAGTAATGTACTTCTGTTAATTATGATTAATCCTTTGTTTAACCCCCCTGCATTGTTACAGAAACTCCAATTATAAGTTTACAGGCAGTAGGACTGCTTATGGTAATGCCATATCTCATCAATTACCTTTCTGTGACCGTAAATTGGCCTCAGCGCTGACAACGAGATGAGGTTAACACGCTGATTAATTTGAGCTGCTGTGATTTCAGGCTCAAGTTGACACTCATAATCTTTGACACAGACAGTGAGGTCCGCTTTCTTCCATAATGGAAAAAAGGTTATTTACTTCTCTCTGAGCTCAACTGAGTTTATACACATTACATATCAAATTATTATAATTTGAAATGAGAGTAACACAAACAAGGTGAGAGTTGTTCTTACTACACAACTGATGGACAAGTAATGAGAAATGTTGAATAAATGTCAAATTATAAAGCCAAACTGAATAACACGGATTATCTGTATTTTTGTTTTGCATGTTATGTAAACACAATGCAAGCTATGGCTAATGATAAATCAGAAATAATAAAAAGATTAAAGTCAGTTAAACCACTTCAGGGTGACAGTATGTGAGTAAAGGTTGTTTAATGTCTTGGAGAAGTGTGTTTGTGTAATGCTTTAGAAACAAATGGAGGATAATCTGTCATTTAGTTTCCAACACATTCAAAAATCAGTTTTTTGTTTCACATTTCCCCTATTATTAGCCTCGGAAACTCCCAGATCAACATGTGTAATTTTGTATCTAATAGATAGTTTGCCTATTGCTTGTTAGGTTGTTGCTCATCACTTTGTTGGAAGTGAACAGCTGTTTATGCTGAATAATGCCATGTTAATGATATAATGTTGCAGGATAAACAGTGATGCACAATATGATCACTGCATAGTTATACATTGTTTTAAGGATGTCATTTAAGTGTTTATAAATTACTACAATGTGAAGCCAAGTTGTGAAAATGATCATGTGAAAGCTATAGTGAGGCTGTGCTCGTCTATTTGTGACGAAAAAAAGAAGAAAGCCTTATTAAAGAATTTAAGTTGAGCTATTTCGCCTATACTGTTTTTTCCAATAGTCATTTAGCACCCACCTAATAGCAAATGGTACTGTTGCATCCCTGTGGCTTCTAATGCAAGATTTAAGCTGCATATATCAGATTAAAGTGTGACCCACATTACAGTCTATCAACAGGGTTATTGATAGGCTGCTATGGAGAAATTCTAGTTGCCTATATTTCTGTTATTCCCATGAGAACTGAGTCCCCTTCTGGAATAACAAGATCTGGATATTATAACAAGGTCAGTTTTGCTAACTCATTGATCGAATCATATCTGAGCTAGCTCTTGAGTTAGGATCAGAGCCAGCTTTGGCCTCAGACTAAAAACTATAGAAACGATATGACACACACAGGCCTGTGTGTGCTCCTGTTTAGTTACAGTCCATCCAGTCTCAGTGATGACCGTCATGGTGAAAGGCAATGACCGTCACATCACTGCTCTGACATCTTTACCCCTCCTGTCTGCCCACTGGGAGCAGTCACCCTTCATAAACCCTTTAACCCTGTAAACTCACACACTGGTCACTGAGTAACAACCATGATATAAGTTTGTGCAGAAAAATTCATTAGAATATGTAAGCACACTATAAGTAAAAGTCCCATTATATTTGTGATGGATATAATCCAAATAACTACAGGTAGCCTTACATGAACCTACCAGAAGGGTGGTCAGTACTGAGGTTCCATAAATATATACAGGATAATATAAATTCATGCAAAAATGGTCATTATAACATCTTGTTTTACCTAATGGAGACATAAATCATTCTTGTTTTGACATTCTTGAAAATTACTTTTATTTGTTTGTTCATTTTAAATTGGTACAAACCCGTCAATGTGGTGCATTTCGATGTAAGATCAAACATTTAAGAAATGTATTAAGTAATAGCACATACAATAAGTTAAAACATGTCACAAAAAAGACCAGCGGGTACATAGCAAGAATGTTTTATCTACACAAAACATCCTAAAACAGCGTAGGCCTACTGAAATATTTGTTTTTTTCCTCTTTAGATTTATGCTCCCGTCTCATGCAAACGAGACTGAGGTCGCCTAAGAAAAGTACCTCAATTAATTTGAGTGGGCACCGGTTTCTCCTTAAATTATCCAAGCGTTTAAATCCACATGCACAGTGCATGCCCGAGACCCAGTTCAATAGGCCTGCCTACAGTATGGTGCGTGTGTGGTAGGCTGTTACCACAATGTATACCCAATCTTATAAATATCCGTTTGACATAACACAACTTCACCTGAACACAATAACATGTGTGCGTAAAGACGCACCCAATGAAAACGTAAATACGACGATTGTTTGGCTCTCAATAATTAGGGCCTATATTCTAGAGATCATTACAATAGCATTTATCATCAATAGTTGATAAAAAAATCATTTTTGAATTAACAAGATACATAACCCCAAACCCATGATGTTTTTTCTTCCATTTGTCCATCTGTGTTGTCCTTTTCTCTTTTTTCATTATGTCTAGATGTCACATACAGTCTCCATTTTCTCACATTTCAGGCCTGATTAGTTCGCTCGTTATGTCATTTGATCTAATAGCGGGAATAAAATCAGAAAAAGAGCCGCACGGTGGGGCTTGGAGATGAAGTTATGAGGAGAGGGGTTCGGTGGGGATTCTTTCAAAAGTCACTAAGTGAAACTCATGGACACTGTGTGCTCCAGCGCTTTGCGCCGCAGTGACGCGATGCTTGTCCCTCGCCACATGTCACTGTCCGGGGAACCACACAGCTGCGGGGAGCCCGATACGTTTGAGGGGCCGGAGAGAGAGGCCGACATTCCGGGGAAATGCGACTGGTAGAGGTGTGACTGCAGATTGCCATTTGGGTTCAAGCCGTTGGAGAGACCCATGGAGTTTGGTGGGCCAGGACCAAGGCCGCACTGTGACAGAGACTGCATGCCCGGCTGGCGACCCATGGACGGCGGGAGCTGCAGCTGGGAGACCCCCGGCATCCCCGTGGCCCAGCGAGAGTCGTTGGCGTGGAAGGAGCACAGGCTGTTCTCCATTGCAGCCGCGGCAGAGAACTGCTGCAGACCCGGCGTTGGGAGCAACGTCCCCGGCGAGCGGAAAACGTTGGTGGTCTTCTTCCTTTTCTTCCATTTGGCGCGTCTATTCTGAAACCAAACCTGCAACAGGAGAGACAGAACCGTTAGCCATCAGAGGAACACATGTCTGAAGCAGTACATATCTGTTTATTACACTGTGAAGAGAGCTGACTTTAGGACATTGGGGTCGTTAGGCTAATGAAACTAAATTATTGCATATAAAGGCCTTACAGTCAGGCACGTGCACAGATAGACCCCAAAGGGGGCTTGAGCACCTGCTTTTTGCCTCTGATTAAAGAAGTAATGTTTTGTTTGATTTTTGCGCACATGTAACCCTGTTCTTAAGGGTGGGGTATGTAGGCCTAATTTTGGAGAAACCAGATCGAGTGCGCTAGAATTTGAAAGTACACAACCGGGAAAAATCTGCCTCTTCCTTCAGACTTCCTTACAGAACCCCTCTTCCAACACACACGAATGCGCACATGACCAATGAGGGCACGAGATAAGTTTGTGCACAGATGGAAGGCTGACAGGCAGGTAGGCCATCCAGTTATTTTTTAAATGATTGGTCGTGCTTTTTACAGCGCAACGGCTTCCACAGATGACATTTTTGTATGTATTTATTGTCAAAGCATTTAATATATTAATTGCTATCGGGAAGTTAAGAGCATTCCATGGAATATAACAAAAAAGTGTTTCTGAAATAAATTACATACCCCACCTTTAAAGGGTTAGCAACACAAAAGTTCCAAGACATGGACGTTACACAGTGTTTTCAACACAGAAGTGCTTTAGCGAATCGGAATGCAGATCCTGCAGTAGGCTACCGGAGGTGTGTGTGTGTGTGTGTGTGTGTGTGTGTGTGTGTGTGTGTGTGTGTGTGTGTGTGTGTGTGTGTGTGTGTGTGTGTGTGTGTGTGTGTGTGTGTGTGTGTGTGTGTGTGTGTGTGTGTGTGCGTGCGTGCGTGTGTGTGTGTTTAAGCTGTCAAATTATTGTCATTATTATTATTATTATTATTGGCTATATTTATAATATATATAGGAGGGCCAGAAAATATTGTGTAGGGAAGTTAGAGATTTCGTCCTTGATTCCCTGGTGAAATCTACCCTGTTGTCCTTAGCGACACAACATCTCTAGCAGTGGGTTCTGGTCTAAAGTCTATAGCCTGCGGCGTTGAGTTGAGGCAAACACATTGACAAGACATAACGGTAGATCTTCTGCAATTGGCCTAAAGACCTCCAATCAGAATATATTCACTTCCACCGTAGCCAGGACTTTGATTGGGTAATATTTGGTGTGATGCATGAGTCGGTTTAAATTATATAGCCTAACATTTAAATAATCTTCTTATAAGGTGGCTGCAAAAGCCAACCATCCTGTTTTCAAAAACGTTATGTTTGGAACTGAAACAATCAAAATACCAGGGTTGTGAATTTCATTGTAAAGAGAAATACAACATACAAAAGGCAATTTGTGTACAGGCAGCAGTCATAGTTGTATTACTGGTGTTCGGTAGCAGTAGCCTACATCGAACAATGTATCTTTCCAAAATCATTTACAAGCAGATTAACAGAAAATTGCAGTACAAATGGCCGGCATCACTGTACACAATCCACGTGAAAAATTCTCCACATGCACACTCGAGAACCACAAATACACCGACTCACGTACTGAGCTAAAAACGCACGGTGTCCCAGTTGGGCTTTATAAAGATTTCATCATCTTCGGCCGTGATTAATGCGCGCGCGAGGCCGTGAGTCGATGCCTCCGTATTAAAAGTGAAATCTCGCTCTCATTCCGCTCAGCCATCCGTGAAACGTCGCCCAAACCCATTACATTCGGGGGGGGAAAGAAAATGCAATTTCTCATTCCATTAAAAAAGTACAATATATTCTTGAGTCCTATTAAGACGTCGCTGATAGAGCATTTTAAAGGCTGTGGAGGCACGGGCCCTGTGAAGGCTGCACCTGCACGAGCTGCACTAATGTTTACCAACAGCAAGCAGGAGCCGAGCTGTACCGAGCACAGAGGATCCGACTCTACATACAATAAATAATTGATTATTAAGGTGACTAATGATTATAGTCTACTGGTTTTATTGCGTTCGGTGGGATAATTTGCATGAATTTCACATCACTGGTTAATAACCCGTTCAGTTATAAATAAGACTGAAATTGGTTGATCATGTGTTTGGTTTATTAGAGGCTGGTATGTTTCTGCACGCTTGTTAAGAAAAAAGCACTTAAGTATTAGACAGTTTAAATTGTTGCAAAAGTGATAACGACCACAATTATTAAATAACATTTTTTTTAAATATAATTTCTAGCCAAACATTAAGTCATTTTTGTGGGGATAATTTCAATAGATGTTTTTTTATAAAATCGCGTACATATTTGGCCGGGGTAACTCTCTTCCATTTGTAATGCTAAAATAAATAGATACATACATTGTCAAAGTCTTTAAAGCCACCCATGTAATGTAATTGTTAGGATAAACAGACACCAAACATTACCACTAATGTAAATGTTTAGGATTAAAGTCACCACATATGGCTTTGTACAAAATGTTTATGTTGAATCTGAATATTTCGGAGTTTATGAGGAAGGTGTAAATAGTTTCAGCACCTCAGACAGGGCTACTTTTATTTAGATCGGACTTGACTTCTTAGAATTAAATATTTCTTACTATCAGAATGAATTTGAACACAACATAGGAGATTTTAATTATACAATTCAATTAAAGTAGGCTTGAGGTGGTGGTATAATATGACTCTAATTATAATCTGCACAACAGTCCACTGTAACATTGTATAATATTTTAATTAATATAGAGTGCACTAGTGACGTAAATTCACTCATTAGCTTTGATATTTCAGACATTTACTCCCAAAACATAATAACCACAATATTTGGTGACACAAATGCGTTGAGTGACAAATATTTTAAAATACAGTTAAATAAATATAAAACTGTTAGAACTGAACAAACTATATCTTACAAAAGAACTGAGTGACTGAATGTTCGCCTGTTGTGAACATATAATGTTTTGCTCACTGTTTTTCAGATGGAGTTAAAGGATTATTTTTTAGAAGTTTAAATCGCTTAAAAACTATACAAGACCAAAACACATTCCCTGATATACAACGGCAGTATTTTCATCCTGTGAAATTCACATTGCAGATGTGTTTACCTGAACTGCAGATGTGTTTACCTGAACTCTGGACTCGGTGAGGCCGACCCTCAGTGCCAGTTCCTCCCTCATGAAGATATCAGGGTAGTGGGTTTTGGCGAAGCTGCGCTCCAGCTCGTTGAGCTGCGCCGGGGTGAAGCGCGTCCTGTGGCGCTTCTGTTTGCTGGAGGACTGACTGGAGCTCTGCTGCGGCTGCTGCTGCTGCTGCTTCTCCTGCTCCTTCCCGTTCACTTGCATGCCGGCAGAGTTGGATCCAACCGTAGCGATATCTTCTCCCGGCAGGAGAGTGGTTCCCTCTACAGAGTCTGAACCAGGGGCCATGTCTCCAGGATGCCCCTGGTCTTGCAACCCACCACCCAGCCGGCACTTGAGAGCCTCCCGGTGTCCGAGTAACTCTGCAGCATCCTTCATCCCTGAGAAGATGAGGAGGAGAGTCTTTGAGTAAATACATGGGGAACCTTACAGCGCAGCATCTTTAAATGAGAGTTAGCCTGAAACGGTTTTTCTTCTTGATGACAACAGACACGCATTAATTCAAAGATTATAACACATACACTCAATATAGCTTGGGTCGTAATTTCACTGGTAATTTTAGCTGTCAGATAATTCCCCCGGAAAAATTACTGTAAAGAATTGCTTTAAACAACGATAAAACACTTAGCTGTTAACACAATCAAGCACAGTCTATCTATTACATCACAAGGTTTAATAAGAAGTTGAAAGCTTACACTGGAGTTTAGGGCCGGAGTTTAGTGATGATAACTCACCCAGCCGAGCATCCAGGAGGTCGGCGTGAGAGAGCATCGCGTACCGCTCCAGGGTGAAATCGCTCCAAAAAAATCCCACAACTTTGGGGCAATTTAAAAAGTATACATCGTCTAAATGAACGAAAATTCGGTTTGTGGTTAAAAAAGGAGGTCCCTTGCATTATAATGTCCTTTAGAGCGATGGGGAGGCGCTTATTAGTTGAAAGAACCCATGAGCTTCCTCAAATAAGAGCCAATCAGAACAGGAGCTTGGAAATGTCAGCGACGTGACTCCCCCCTCTTTCTTACACACATACGCACGCTCGCTAACGCGCACGCGCACAGACAAAAACGCGCACGAAACACTACAATTCAATTCATTCCTCTGCCATTCCGTCCTCTGATTTATTAGCTTTTCATGCTCAAATTATTCCACGTTAAACGTCTTAATGTGTTTGTTTAATCTCATATCTTTGTGCCATGACAGGACTCCTGTTTGTAGATGTGTAAAACACTGAAGGGGAGCTCATGCAAATATAAGGCTGCTTTATTTCAGCTCCATGTTGAGGAAACGTACGGTTATTTAAGCAAGAAAATGTATTGCCATTAAAAAATTCGGCATATACCCAAATCTCAATTTTCAAATCACTCATCAGCCTGCAGGCAGGAACCCTACTATTTTCAAGCTGAGTATGATTCTTGATATACAATACTCTGTATTTCCTGTTGAGGTGGATAGCAGATTGATTGTGTTCTGTTAACAGTGTGGACAGAAGTTAAAAAAAAGCAAATAAACAAATGTAGGAGATGAGTAGCCATACGCCAGGCCTCCTTTCCCCACCTCAGAACTTCCCCCGTCCTTGGATCACAAACAAAACGAATATCGTTCCCATTCCCCCATGGCAGGTGATTTGTGGAGACAAATCGAGGAAATAAATAAATAAACGAGTACAGATGGATTTAAGCTCTGTTAGTGATCGGCCGCTTTAACTCTTATCGACTTTTCATCAACGCAGGCGCAATTAAAGGTATTTAGGCCTGTTTGGTTCAAACAAAATCAGACGTGGTGGACCCTAAACGATTGTGCCCCTTTAGCAGTGGTCCATAAGTAGGTCTATTATACAATTAACAGGACAGCCATTGATCTGCGCCCCACTCTTACTTCTCCAGACAGTGCTGGTTAGAGAGGGCTTTTGGCAGATGTCAGGGTGAGCCTGCTGAATACCCCACCGCCTGGGACTAAATGGGCTTCTTTGCAGCGGCACAAAGGAGGCGTCCGAGCGAGGACTCCTCTCTCTCCTCCTGCTCCACATAGGCAGCTCATCTTTTATGCTCCTCAACCACAATCTGCCGGGACGCAGGGATGTAGACTATATGTGGCACAGCGTGAAACGTAAGGAAATAGACCTGTGCGTGGTGCACTGACATTGGGGAGGCTGTGAGCAGCTCCCGGAGGTTCAGGAGAAGAATTCAGCATTAGCTGAGGCTCGATGCATTTGATTCAGACGCGTAGACCAGGAGAGGAGAGGGACTGAGTGTTGGGAGTTGTAAGGCCAACCCTGCATGCGTTTATGAAGGGCTAGAGCCAGGAGAGACGGTCTGTATGCTTTGGAAGTGGTTTGTTTTCCAATTAGTGTAAGCGTAAAGACAAATGATGAAAAGTAAAATGAATAAATACGAATACATTTATTTTATTTTTATTTGACTCACGAAGCTCAGAATATTTCTTTTTTCCCCTCTAAAATAAGATGTCTTGTGCATGAATTAATATTTAAATAATGAATAATTTATGATAATACTATGTAAATTATGAAGTAAGTGAATGAAAGAGTACATGTATTTCATTCTAATGTAGGACTATTGTGCGGCAGTAATTCAATGTATTATTTGAATCGAATTTGAACAATGTTTTTTTCAAACAACAATGTTTTTTTCAAACAATTACAGTGACAGCATGTTCATTTTATAAATGTATTAATGATGTGTCTTATTACTATTATTATTATTTACATATTATATTGTTGTTGTTGTCGTTTTTGAAAATGGTGTAAGTAATTCTATAGCCCATTTCTGTAAAGATTAATAATTGGTAATCAGATTTTGCTCAACAAAAACAATATTATAATTATTAATTCATATTATTGAATTGTATTCTTTAAACTATTGAAAGCAATGCTTTTAAAAGACAAAGCCTAATGTAAAATATTTGTTATGGACACTGGATTTACACAAGAAATAGCACGTTTTAAAATCAAAAGGTTGCAGTTATTGTCACCGTGTATACCTATGTGAAGACTGCATGATAAATATCGCTATTGTGGTTTGTTGAAGTGAAAACAGGCCGGAGAGCAGACATCCCCTCAGCTGTCCGATCCCCAGGCTGTAACTTATTGCTGTAATAAGAGGAACCCACTTGAAATGGGTCTATGTCTCACTCAGCCTCCCTAACTGGACCGCATCAATCTTCCCCAGTAAAAACACACTCACATACAATCCTCCCGGGTTAATGCGGCGCATCTGAGTGCGGAACGGCTGTTTACACGCGAGGAGACACTTTTAATGGAAGCGCACCAAAAACAAATGCAATTTTGTAGAGCAATTTCAAAGATCAAGAATTCCGTGTCCACCCTCTCCGCGGTTTTTTAGCAATCAAACTGCGTTAAATCCATTGCTCATATGGGCCTTTGCAGAGCAGGTTAAAATAACACACGTAACAGAAGGCAGGTGCATGGATAAGATGTTTTACACCCAAACCAAATATGGACCAGCAGGCGAGCTAGTTGTTTCTTATGTTAAGGCCTACTGCATCGCATCGTGGACATATACATTCGTGCAGTTAAAACATAAAACAAATCTTAAAGGAAAATCGATTTCCCATCTGCAGAAACGGCTCTGTAACACACCGTTGTGTTCAGGTGATTTGATGACAGTCGGAGGAATAAGAAGCAGACCAATAAGTGTGTTGCATCCCAGTGCTGGAGATGCAGAGAGGCGAGAGCGGGGAGCCACAGGCAGGCAAAGCCATTAGAGGCTCCCCTCTTCGACCACCCAGCCTGGCTACACCACCCGGCGCATCTCATGCCCCAATTAGGCCCCATGCCCTGCGCCTGCTCTCCGTTACTGCGTGATCTGGTGGACAGGGCGGTAATCACGGTTTCAAATAAAATAATCAGCAAAGAAGAGCCATTTCCTTAATGAGGAAGAAGAGGCGTGTGTCACGGAGAATATGGTGTTGTATGTGCATGCGTGTGTGTGTGTGTGTGTGTGTGTGTGTGTGTGTGTGTGTGTGTGTGTGTGTGTGTGTGTGTGTGTGTGTGTGTGTGTGTGTGTGTGTGTGTGTGTGTGTGTGTGTGTGTGTGTGTGTGTCAAGCCCTATGTTGTGTGGTGTTGATGGTGGTTTGGGGGTTATTAAAATAGCAATGAGAGTCACAGTGTCATTAACACTTGGTGTTCAGAGTCACGGCAGGTTCAAAACGGTCTCGTTACCTCTGCTGTAAATATTTGACCCCGTGCTCAGGTGTTCTATGTTTAGGATCATTTGTAATCCAAAAACACAGCCAGCATTAACAATCTCAGGTTAAAATCAAAGGCATAATGTGATGTGGTCCATCAACATGTTATCCATGTTACTGGACCAGTGTCACTTGTATGTTACTTTCCATACTTGGTTTACATCTTTAGATGTTAGACTGCTATTTTGGCTTTTAGGAGCTAAAACAAGCTGTTTTTTGGCTGTTAGGCCAACAATGCATTCAAAAGAAAACACAGTAAATTCACCACAAAGCCTCATCAAAAATACATGTTTCTACACTTATACTCTCAACATAATCCCTCAGCAGGTGAATGCAGGATGAACCGTTATAAAACCAAGCTCTTAAAACTATACCATATGTGTGTTGTTGTGATGATTTAATGACTAATTATAGCTTAAAGAGACCACAAATATTGACTATTCAGCTAAAATTCTCTTAGACAATTAAGGAAATTTAACACATGATTAGTCACCTAATTGACTAAAAGGTTGCAGCCCTAAACATCACACACGTTCATTGAAACAAAAAGGTCACTGCTGGTGCTGGCGGTTGATCACAATATATGCATCCAAATCACAAATGCACTAAGTATTTATACCATTCAATTTTAAAGGAGCTGGAGCTGCCAATATATGGTGCCAACACCATTTTGGTAATTTCCCAAATGTAGTTAATTTTATCATTTCTACAGTGTCACAATTCTGCAAACTTTATAACGAATAAAATCCTTTAAATGTGTGGTGATCCATTTGATATTCAAGCTGTTTTCCTCTCTGTCTAAAAACTGGACATATTGGAAATTCAGAGTTTAAGGGCAACAGCAAAACAAATCTTCCTTGAAATCTGTTTCGACAGCTTATTGGCTCAGAGTATCTACTGAGGTCTGCTACACAATTCTGATAAAAGCTTGACTCCACATGATCGTGAGTGCTATATGTTTTAATTATTTTTTCAGTACTGGCAGCAGTGCAAAGCAGTGGTGCTTGAATGTGCTTTTTCTGCATTAATTTAATTTCTCTGCATAAATACCTATTTTAACACATTTAAAACGGAAGCATAATATTAAACCAACAAGGTTGGAGTACTAAACCTGTAATCTATTGTATTTACAGTCTGACCTCAGTCACTTGGGCTCCTCCAGCTGTCTACAGATCTAATTCCTTCTCCTCCCAGACACCTTGACTTTCCCTGCAGACAGTTCTGCTCCAGCTATTAGAATATGTTCGTTCTTAAGTCCGGTCATTAGTTAGGTCCATTACTGTGGCTCCATCATTAGGAAGCTGTAATGCATCATTGACGGTAATGAGTGCCTAACATTACAGGTGCCAGCCAGCCCTCGACACACTGAGCAGGAACCTTTTACACTGCAGCCTGGAAACATCTAAGCTTTACTCATTTTAACCTAGAATCTGTTAAAAGAGATCATTTATGTTCTGATGCGATATTTATTTCATATGAAAGATTTTAATTTCCTAACAAAGAGTTGATTTATGTAGGTGATTAAGTAAAAAATAATTGATGATTAAACAGTAAGAAAATAATATTTGTGATTGTCGCAAACGTGTATATTATTTCACACATACCTCCTGCAGAGACTTAAAAAAACAGATAAAAGGGGAGGACTTGGGTCAGTAATGTCTCTGAGTAGCTTGAAATTAGAAACATGTGCTGGTAATTATCAAACTGCAGCAAAGCCACATCATGCAATTTAATGCCTCAGCAAATTAAAGAATAAATGGGATCAGTCTCTTTGACCTTGCTCGCTCTGACTTGCCCAACTTGATCTACCTGATACTTCAAGTGTGTGACTCGCCCACTCTAGACATACAGACACAAAGGCAGAGAGAAATGTGCACATAAACACACATCCTAAAAATGAGTTGATTGTGTGATGATAGGGACAATGTGAAAGCAATGCAGCAAAACCTATAAAAGTAATCGAAAAGGTGCACATACACTTGTTGTATTCCTCATGTTTTCAGTACGTTACTCACCCAGCCAGCTCATCTCTCACTTCACAAATCCCACACTTTCCCATCCATCCATTCTCTTTATCATCCTCTCCTCGTCTCCTCCCCTTCTCTCTCTCTCTCCTCTCCTCTCCATCCACTCCGCCACTTTTCTGCTGCTTCTCTGCTAAACATGGCGCACTACCCCTCCCAAGATTAATTGATCATCAATTTAGCTCTAATTTGGACCAAGTCAGCTGGTAAATGGGGCAGTTTTCCCTGATTGTTAGTGAAATGTGTGCAAGTACATTGATACATTTTGATTATTTATCAATTACAACCAAATGAACTAAATCTATTGAATACATTCTAGCCTGATTGCCATAATAGAGTTTGAAAATATGGCTATTGATAATGATTCCGGCTAATAGTCTTTTCCGGCCGTGGTTGCCGGCTTGTCGGAATGACAACACAAAACTCATTTTTCACAGAATCAGCTGAGTGAGTGCGAGGCCGATCTTTCATTAATCAGTCACATTACGGAGCTGATACGCCGTAATACGCAACGCTTTCCTCACAAAGACTCAAACACTTTGTCATATTTTATGTTAATTACCAGTCATTTCGTTGTGTTCCATCAAGACATCATGTAATAGTTAACATATGCTAAGGTAAAGCTCCCCTGTCCCGCCCCCGGGTGCTCCATTGGAGGATGCCGTGTCTGTGTTTGTGGGGAGACACGGGGCCAATGATGAAATGGGCCCTGCTCTTAATTTCTTATTTTCCTGAGCTGAGGCGCTTATAGGAAGGGTGGAGCACAGGCTTTTTTTAAATGGACCTGCCATAGTGTTTTCCCAAAGTTAATGGAAAAGCAGCTTGCTGGAAAATAGAAGAGGGAAAAATTGGAATTAGGTTCAGAGGCTTTCACACACAATAACAAGGTAGAACTATGAGCCAAGGGCTCATTTCAGCACACACAAATTAAGGCTGTCATATTCTCACAGCCTTCCCTATTAACTAAAGGTGATTTTTTAGTTTTTTATTTATATTTTATAATAAAAGTGTGTGACACAAATGCTTCGTCTAAATCCGTAAAAATTAAAGGGACAAAATGCCATTTGATATAAACCTTGTAGAAATGGTAGCATGGAGAATAACTCTGTTCCGTTCAGTGATTTGATTTAAAATGTGTCTTACCTCTGCAGCCTGACCGCTGGGAAAAGGGAAGGAGCTGAAATAACTGCGATATCAGCCTTCCTTTTTAATCAATGATATGAGCCCCTCTGCACCAATCATGCTGCTGGAAGCAACTTAATGATCAGCATTTAGGCTGGGCAGGTAAACCACGGCGCTATAGAGCCAACACAGGGGCCAACTGCAGGAGAATTAACCCAGTCCAGATCTAATATGCTGGTGTCAGCTCTGGTTAGTTCATGGCTAACTGTGGCCTGTATTGGCAGTGGCATAGCATCCAGCGTTGTCTCCCTCATATGCCAGCAGGCAGCTATCTATAATCGATGGCCACTTTTAATTGGACAGGCTGTCTGTTAGTGAACAGTGAAGGTTGTGCAGGGGAGGCAGCACTGTATTTACCACATGTTTATTGTGGATAAATAGGTCGAGGATGTCGGAGGTTTTCTCTTTAAAAAGCCAATCAAGGATTCTGCTGTTGCATGACAGTCAATTATATCTGGACATTTCACACAGTGATCCTCAAAAAAGTATTCCAGTCATAAATGCTGTGATAAGCATTCAACGCTAAAGATGAAAATATTATTCTTTTATTAGTCTAAATATTATTTTTAAATGATGAGCCAAATATGCACTAAATATTGGTCTGGTGTTAAGCCATTGTGCACACATGCCTCATTGTTATATTATTGCAGAGTCAATAATAACAAAACAATTCAATGGTTTATAATAAATGCACTATAGCTTCGTTTCCAGTGCTACAATATAAAGGAAAAAACTTGGTTACGCAAATGTAATTCATCCTGATTGAACTGAGATGACTTATTATATCCAAACAAACTCATCTAAAAATAAAGGTATTGGAGTTGAAGATATGGAATCATAACAGCAATACCTTCTGTAATGTAGTCAATAAATGAAATCAGACATTATTAGCCTCATTTCTATACTGAGGCATGGAGGTCAGAGAAAAGGAGAAATGTGAATTAATTCTCTTTTAGCCGGAACGACCTACAGATGCTGGGTTGAAAGGATTTTCAATCCGTTTCCACATACTATTCATTATTTCCAAAATGAACTCCACGGAGGTAGGCTACCACCTTGACTAATAAGCCTAAGTGACTCTTCCTTTATTTTTCCTCTTGATTTGAACCTCGAGCCTGATACAGTGAAATGTATCATACAGATCTTCGACTACATGTTTAAAACTGGCCTACATCTGAGCAACATTGCCTTAATGGTCCATTCTCATGTCTCCCTCATGGATGATTGCTGCCCCCAATCGTAAGTCTCTGCTCTGCTTTTTTTCTCCTTTCTATTTTGTTATCAGGCTAGTATATTTTAAAGCACTGCGAGGAGACTGGAAGCAGGAGACAGAGGGCCACCGGTGGACATGCTGCTTTTGGCGCAGCCTCTAATTGATATTGAGCGAGCTGCTGGTGAGGAGCGCACAGGGCCACTGCTGGCTAATCTATGCTTTAATCAGCGTGTGTAATGAGAGTGGCGGCATGCTCGTAGAGAAAAGAGACTTACAAGCAACGTCTGTCAGGGTTTGGGGGAAAATATTGGCTCTAATTGTCGTGATTAAAGAAAACCAGAAGACTCTGGACTGCGAGGGACGTTGCTTTTCCTTCAGCACCACCTGAGCTGGGCCATCAGACGCTGTCCAAGGTGCTGAAGATGTAGACGCAAGTAATACGGACCTATAACTGGCACTGTGCCACCTATGGTGAAAATCTCTATGCATCTATTTTCAAACCTAGTGCATAGATCTCCATTAGAAAACCTGATCACAATTCTGGTGGGATAAGATAATTAGTGAATGAATCCGCTATTGTAACGGAACAAACCGTGCCGAGAGGAGAGGCAGGAAGAAAGCAGGCAGGCCGCAGACTGAATAGCAAGAGGAACATTAGTAGAGGTGTGTGTGGGAAAACTGTCTGGCAATTAACAGGGCATTAGAGATGACGTGCGTGCACTCACACACACATAACCATGCTTGCACGCACACGTAGGCCTACACATCACATGCCAAACACATGTATTGGCACACTTTGGCCACACACGCAAACACTTACAATGTGTGCAGCACCAGATAACAAATAGCCCTGTATAAAGTAATGCAATGTAAAAAACTAAACATTGTAAAACTTCTCAATTTTAAATGATATGCTACTGTATCAGAGGTGTTGATTCAAAAGGTATTTTGCGCTGCTAAATTGCATTGAGGTATCCAAGTTAAACCATGTGTAAAACATAGTTTTTCTTATGTACCACCTGTGTCAAAATAAAACTCAAATAAGCAAGAACTATACCAAAAAGTAGTTTTAACATTATATGAACATTTTTGACTGAGTTAGTATTTTTTGCAGTTGTTTTAATCGAATGCCACCGTACAGGTGTTTCTATTTTCTGGTCACTCAGTGTGTGACTGACAGACAGAGAGGAAGGAGGGGAAGCTTGGAGCCTCAGTAAAGCTGTCTGACAGTCTGCCTGCTGCTGAGATTAGCCTCATCTATCCGGTGTCAGTGACGCTCGTGTCCAGAAAATCACAGCATAAACGGGTCTGACTGAGGTGAGAGAGAAGGGGAGAGAATGAGAGAGAGAGGGAGAGGGAGAGGGAGAGGGAGAGGGAGAGAGAGAGAGAGAGAGAGAGAGAGAGAGGGGGGGGGGGCAATAGGGAGTCCACTTCCTGTCCCCGGTATAAACACTATGTCCTTTCATCAATCACTCCTGCATGAATTGATACACATTATGTGAGCAATGCACACATCTACAGAGTCTTGTTTGCCTTTTGTGTAAATAACACACTTGATGTGTAAGCATGTATTTCAAATAGATATATTGTTTTTTTATTAGCACAAGAGTGTGAAGAGGGATTTCCCCACAACAAAATGAGATATCCATCCAGCCCACCAAAGTGACAACTTCTCTAACAACATGATTGATAGCACAAACTGGGAGGATATCATGGCACTTTTTAAAGGTTAGGAGGCACCTGCAATCATTGGCTGACAAAATGATTACACTTGCACAAAGTGGGTCCCTATACATTTAAGAGATGATGAACATTGGGTGATGTTGTTGTTATCAATGATATTGTGTTTTTTTCTTATTTAACTGCAATAATTGGCGAATGACTAGTGGGAAATTTGAAATTAGCCGTTGCAAAATATGAAAATGTGTGAGAAAAAATGTGGGGTTGCAGGTTAAACCACATTCATTTGAGTATTTCCTTAATTAAACCAGTGCTTATGTTTACTTTTTATTTAAACAATTGTTACTTAAATTATTCATTACAAACCTGATGTGTTGTATGATTACATAATGTACATATCTTTAAACACTATTATTAACCTCTTTTATAATATTATTTGCCTAAATAACAGAACAACCAACACTGGAGCATTTCCCCTTTATGCTCCCTATTTGAAAAATGTCCGGCGGGACGGAGAAATTGAGATATCAGGAGCGATCGTATTTATGAGGCTTTCTGACAAATAGGCACAGTTACGCTTCGCACTGCCTGTTTACATAGACCAGCTCCATTTTATCGCGAGGCGTTTATGGAGCGTGTATGTTGTTGTGTATCGACGTGCAAGAGCGTGTACGTGAGTGTGCATGTGTGTTGTGCACAGATGGCCTGGTGACCTTGGAGGGGGTCACCTGTGAGGGGGTGATGCATCCCGCAGAGAAAGGAGACCAACCAGAGCTCCGGCTCACCTTCCAACCTGTGAAGATGCTGAAGTTGTGAAGGTGACTGCGTGCTTTTCCCTCATACATCTGGAAGTATGAACTTCCTGTATGCACTGTGCCTCTCCTGGGCTCCCCGGCGCTCTAACTGCCTATTATGGCTCTTATTGGAACGACCCAGAGTTATTTCCTTTACAAATAAAGTGCCTTTGAAATAGATTAGAGAAATATGTATGAATTTTAGCTTAATTTATTTGATCATTTCACATTACAAAGCAGCGTAGTGCTCAAATGTGATAACACGTTTTCAGTTCCTTTCATTATGTAAGATAAATTAGACCTCGATAGGATTTCACTGGGGCGCAGTAGTCCCCCGGATGAAATGTAATTTGTGGGGAGAATTTGTTGTATCTGTCACAAATATTCCCAATTAGCCGCGTAATTATTTGAGGGTTTCTGCAATTACGGCTTAAACCGGTAAATTTGAAGCCGTAGCTGTCCCTAATTGGTCTAGATTTGATATTTTGCATATTTGCATAATGAGGAAATTGGGAGGAAATTGTGTTCATCCATTTGTGAAAAAATCTATGAATTTTATGAATCTGAAAGCCATCCCCTTGCGGTGGGTGACTTTGCCTCAGCTCCCAGAGGAAGCAGGGCGGGAGCGCGCAGGGCACGGTCACGTCTCCATGTGCGCTCAATATACGGCAATATACAGTCACCGAGCAGTCGGCTTACACTGCAGGAAACTTTGCTTAAATCTATGCGTTTGTAACTTGTAAATAATATGGCGATTAAAAAAAATATCATAAAAAAACTGTTTTGATTTATATTTAGTACAACCAATAAAAGCACTACAGCATTACTAGAGTGGGACAATATGAATCACATGAAATATATGTTATGGAATTTGCTTTTAGCGACTGCTCATTTATTAAGCATTAGCAGAAGGGCAAGCTTATCTTTCTCATTGTCCATCAGTTAACAAACAATATGGCTGTATGGTTTTATTAAAAAGTCTTTGATTTTGTCATTAGGTTTATATTAGATAATTCATCCAGATTGGTCTGTGAGACTTAATTATGCATTATCACAGTGTGCTGATTGATATTGAGAAAGCTAAGTGTTCTATGTAATTGGTAATAAAGAAGGCAATTTTAGAAATTTGTCCAATCAGTAATGATTATGAGGCCGTGAGTAGGTAATGATGTTAACCCTATTTGCCTCTTACCCAGTCCACCTCTGGCATATCAAATCTTAAATATAATAAGGTCTACAAAAAGAGGAAATAGCCTGACCACTCACATTAACTTTATTAGACATATTTGTTTCTATAGTTAATGAAGATTTAAAAAAATTAGATCAAGAGGCCAAGACTCAGGTACAGTAAGACTCTCTTCCTACGTACTAACAGTGGTGTGTGTGTCTGTGTGTGTGTGTGTGTGTGTGTGTGTGTGTGTGTGTGTGTGTGTGTGTGTGTGTGTGTGTGTGTGTGTGTGTGTGTGTGTGTGTGTGTGTGTGTGTGTGTGTGTGTGTGTGTGTGTGTGTGTGTGTGTGTCTGTCCTCATGTGAGGGTTTTAGCCCGCTGAGAGCCGTATATCAGAAGCAGTAAAAGAGAGACGCTAAGAGCACTGATGAATGTCTGAGAGATAGATGTGTTAAGTGACCTTGGTACATTACACCCTCCTTCAAAGCCACAGCAATGAAGATTAGTATAGTCGTATTTTACCACCCCAAGTGTTCTTGTGTGTCTGTGTGCTTGTGCATTTACTATTTTATATTGTTGTTATTTTTGGAATTGAGTGCTTAGCTGCTGGGTTAAACAAAATGTGCTTTTTAATAATAACTGAAATAGATTTTCACCATTGATTAATCCGCTGATTTTTTTCTCAAGTTATCAATGTATTGTTTGGTGTACTAAGATACCATTTAAAAAAAAACAGCAAATCACACAATGAAGAGGCTAAACATTTAGAATATTTGGCAATGTGGCCTTATAAATGACTTGATTATCAACCAATAGTTTCCGAATATTTTTTTCAACTAATTGTTGCAGCTCTGTTCTCAAACAGTGACATCTAAGCTTTATAAACGTTATAGCCAAATATAAGAACAAGTTTGGCTCATGGAGGAATACATTTGGATGAAGTCTGTTGAGACCCTGAATTACTGAAAGCAAGGTTTTATTGAGAGGGAAAGAGCCAGCCAAAAACAAACACAATCACTTTGATTTATCGCAGGGATATCAGAGAAAATATCCTTCCTTAATAGTCGCAGGCAGCTCGTAAAATAGGCTGCATAATAATTTCACCATTTCATGGGATATTAGACCATAATGACCACAGTCCACCTCTCTACACCCCACAGCCCTACAGGCTACGCTACATACAGATATACACCTCAACCTCTGGGCAGACCAGTGTCGCGGCTAATTTATAGGTGAGAATGAAAGGCAAGCTTAATGTAATAGCTTCTTACAGCCTTGAGATACTACGGGCACCATCACTCCATGGGTTTAAGAAATGGGAAGATTTGGAAACAAAAAGACTAAGACCAAAGGGGAGAGAAGGTCGAGAGAGAGAGAGAGAGAGAGAGAGAGAGAGAGAGAGAGAGAGAGATATCGGACACATCAACACAGGGATTGGAGGGCTCACAGAACACATTCAGTTTTTTTCCCAGGGAAAAAACAACAGCAGCCATGAATGTGTTCCCGATGAATCTACAACTACAAGCCTGAACAAATAGAATCACACACACACACACAAACACAACGGCAACAACAACAGCAGCAGCTGAAACTGGCGTATTCTACTCTTTGAGTTAATGGGAATAAAATACCTCAGTGGATGAGTGCAGATGTGTTTGATACAAATAGTCATTTTCCTATTTGCTGCCTCATTGGGCATGATGAATGATGGAAGTCATGGAGGCGGTGTGATAAATGGCAGCACCTTGGCTCTACTGCATGGCCTATTGATTCTCCTTCTTTATTACCCCTCCAACCCAGCTGGCTGCTCTGCCCCCCCTTAGACGCGCACACACAGACACACTGAACACACACACACACACACAAACACACGCAAAGACATACACACTGCTCTCAGAGTACAAATACACACGTGCATGCAGCCATGTGCCCATTGAACACACACACACACACACACACACACACACACACACACACACACACACACACACACACACACACACACACAATGCATGCAACACATGCACATTTGGAGATAGACTGAGCAAGGGGACTGTGATGAGAGGCAGCGGGAAAAAAGAAGCAAAGAAAAAGTAATCAGAGGTTGAAGGAAGGGTGAAGAGAGCATAGGAGAGCTGTGTTTTCATATCTGTGTTTTAACAAAGCTATTGGGGGTTGGCTCAGGTCGAAATCCACATCCAGAGAATAAACCACAAGCCCCCCCCCCAACAAAAATATCCAAGAACATAGAGATGACTCAATTAAAGTGTTTTCTGAAGGTGATTTAATGTTTACTTCATTTCTAAATTCCAATCTGTCAAAGAATGAATAGTTTGATGAAGGATTGGTCTGTGTGTGCAACACCATCAGTCACACAGACGAAGCGGGCAGGATAAATCAGTGTTAGGACCATCTACTGAGCTCTTCATCATGAGGTAATGAGGGTAATATCCTGCTCTGCACACTAACATCCAAGCAGCTTTCAAATAGACAAACAGACAAGCCCTGACTGCTTCCTTCTGTACATTTTCACACACACATAACCATACTGCCAACGAGGCAGCGTGATGTTTGAGTAGCAGTGACAGGCGTATTCTGTGACAGCATGTGCAGAGGTGAACCCAGAGGACTACTTCCTGTTGGACAGCAGGAAGTGACACGGGTCAGAGGGAATGAGGTTAGACGGAGCTGAAGACAGATAAGGCCTGTCAAATATGAATCAAGGTAATGTCTCTATCATCCCTGTCATAAAACAAAGAAAACAGTCCTTTTTCTGGTGTTATCTCTCCAAAGCTCCACGAAGAAACAGAGGGATCAAACGGCACTGACCTCTCAGACTTAAATGTACCTTCTGCATCTCCTTGACCTTGAACCACAGAGATAATAATTCAGGGTCTTTCGGGCAGGTGATAAATGGTTTGTGTGCATGTGTGCACGTGCATGTGTCTCTGTGAGTCCATATCTAATTCACAAAAGCGAAAACAAATGGAGAGGCACTGAGCTAGACAAACAGAGGCAAAGCACACACACACGATTAAAGAACACACCTGCTAGTGAATCAGTGTTGTGTAATGTACTAGATTGTAACAGAAATTGCTGTTTTGCAATTAAGATCAACTTTGTTCCATTAGGCTGCAGAATAATTGAATATTTGTTGGGGCTTTTGCACTATGTTGCTCTCGAATTTCCAATAATGGGATTAACTGTCACTGCAGCTGTGTTTTGGTAACATTTTCTTATAAAAAACACAATTTATAACAGGCATTTCAAGTATACAGTAACTAATGCCTTAACTGATGCCTAACTTAGGATGTATTCATGATTTATAGCCATTCATTATAATGATCTTTTTCTTATTTTGTAGTGATTTAGTTTCATATGTTGATAAAAACAAGTACACCCCCATGGGGTCTCACTATCTAATAAACCATTGGTCTATATAATATATAAGAAATGGTAATATTTTCATTTTATACCAAGCTGCAATATAGAAATGCTCCATTCAAATCTCTGCAAAGAAAATGTCAATTAAGAATTACAAGCTTAACAATCAAGTACTCATACTTTTTATAAATAGCTCCTGTCAGTAAATGTATATTATATATAACATTATCAAATGATTGTCTTTGATGTGTAAATGCTGCATAAGCTTGTCATGGTTCTTATGTGAAATCTAAATTGTTAGGTAACTTCAAGCAGTCAATACATATTGTATAGGAGCAAAAGAAACCTACATATTCCCCCTAACTGAACGGGAAATAAATTAGCATGAAACTGAAAAAATCAGGGAACAAGAACCTCAAATGTGTACTTAAGTCAAGCACATAATACTTACGTTCCACTACTTAATATTAATAAATATATATTTTTCTTTATTGTTAATTATTACAATATGTAGGCCTATAGATATTTTTTTACGGATTGGAAATCCTCAAGTCTTATTAACACATTTATGATGCTTGGTAAATATGAAAATATTGTTATAGTTGCTACAGCTTATGAAATGTAGTGGTGTCCTATTAGAATTAACCAGGTTTCAGTAACATGAAACCCCCCGCCCCCCACAGAGGTGTGTGTGTGTATGTGTGTGTGCGCGCCAGGAGCGTGTGCGTGTCTACATACGGGCTTGATGGCCTCCACCTCACGCTCCCTGCTTTAAAAGTCCATTTGGACTCCTGCCTACAATCACCTTTTCGTCGTCGCTGTGGAAACGGAGCCAGGCCTAATTAGTATGCATTATCAATTAACAAACTTAATAGCCGGCAGATTGATTAGATCCTCAGTTATAGGGGCAGAACTCAGGCGAAACATGGAATGAAAAATAATCATACGCACAGGCTTGCAGGCTCACTCTCTTGCTCTCTCTCTCTTTCACTCACACAGCTACACGTACACACAACAGCAGCTCACCAACCTTCTCCTCCTCCTTACTTGTGTAATTACTGTATGCATATGGCGGTGAGTTGATTGGGAATGAGGCAGTGTGAGGTTTTAAATAAACCTTCAGCTTATAATGAGTCAGGCCGCCATGGCTAGTTTAGCTCTGATTGTGCTCCACTCTAATGAATGACAAACCTTCTCCACTGCACACGCATGCACACTCACACGCACACACACACACACACACGGAAACTGTGTATCAATACAATAATACAACAAGATATTTGCGGTGTGTGGAGAAATGTATAGGTTGCGTCTTTCACTCCCACATACATCCACATATTTACAAAGTGAATACGCACACCCACAAATAAACACACACACCGAGATGTAATCAGGCGTTAGGTTTACCCTCCTATCAGTCTAATGGAGGTTAATGAATGATTAGGTCTAATAATTTTAGAGTGCAGCTCCAGCTTAGCCACACGATGCATCAAACGCTCAACAGAGGAAGAGCAATAGGAAACTGACTCACCATTCAACAACATCAATGTCAGCATTGTCGTTAAACTGAGATGAACTAAACATTTTAGAGGTTGCTTATCCTGATCACACGTTTTACAAAATGTAGAAGAATATTTGTCGTTTTATAAGCGTTTTTTCTCCTGGCAAGATATGTTCTTTTTTTGAAAAAATATAAACATTTGAAACAACAAACGGGAGCAGGTTGTCAAGGAGAGAAAGCCTATTACTGATGGTGTAGTTGCATTTCTTTATGGATAAAACAAATTATATATATATATATATATTTCTGATATTTTTCATCAAAATTATTAGTTTTTCATCTGCTATGGTTTATTTAAATTAGAATCTTCTCGTTTAAAGTCAAATTCTGAAAAAACAATTTTCTGACTTATTATTAAATGTGTCCAATAACATTTGCATAACTATTTAATTTACAGCAAAAACATATTCCCCCTAAATGATCTAGACTGGATTTAGTCTAACTGCAGGGTTCATATTGTCAATAGTTTTTTTTCCAGGTCAAAGAAAATAATAGATAGACATCAAAACAAACAGAATACAATCCATGTGTAAGTGCAGTATTTCATGAAAAGACCAATAACTCAATTTGTTTTGTAATATTGATCGTTTGCTGAAGAATGAAGATAGTAAGTCAATCAGTTCTATAATATGGATTCACTCCTGTACCCTGGGTACTCAATGCAGGGCTTCATCACATAGGCCCCGTATAGAACCACTGACCTACCACATCAGTGAAAGGCCAATTCATGGGCATTAAAATGCAAACGCATGCATATTTCACAGTGTTACATTTTATGATGCATTTAAAGCACCATCCCTCCAGTAGTAAATCCAAATGGTCTTATTTCCTATTCATAATATTCATACTCTCCACCTCTTTAGCAGTCACATTAAAGTGTTTGCATCCACCAACTTAGAGGTTGAAATTAAACTGAGTTTGGCAGTGAAGACACATATTTACACACACAAACATACACACAGCACACACACAGCACACACACAGTGTGACTTTAGTGCAGATGTGCGCTAGTCTCCTCTGCTGCATTGTGGCCCAGTTTGCAGCCATCTCCCTCTGATGTATAACTCGTTGTCCAAGCCTTAATGTTGATTTATTATCCATCCATAAATTAGAAAAATATGTTTGAGAATTCCGTGGCGCAGCCAGGCTCTGCGGACCGTCTGGGGACTGGCTGACGTGTCAGAGGCGCATATTGGCTCGCCAGGCAGCCTTTTGTTTCCCTGCACCAGCAGGCATTTAATGAGTGCTGATGGCTTAAGGTAAATGTGTTAGGACAGACAGCAACAACAGCCACAAAAACAGCCTGCTACATGGGAGCCATGTAGAGCCACTAAACAGCAGAAACCTGCTCAATTTATTTACTTGCGTTAAAGAACAACATGATTTGTATTATAAATCATTGTTTTTTTTTTGTGAAGACTCAAATAAAGTTTCACAAGCAGTTGATGACTATAAACTTCACGAGCATGTCTTTACACCACCTTAAAGATTGCTTTGCTAATTTTACAAAGCTCCAACCCTCCATTCAGCGGTTCGATAAAATGCGTCTCCAGAGCCAACTCATCATATTAGCTCCAGTTTCAGCAGTATGCAAGCCTATTTTTCTCTTATGCTGCTATTATCGAATAAGGTTGATTATTACTGGTGATGATTCTCCAGCCGCTCCTGGCTGACTTGTGTACCGACATACATACTAATTTCTAATAAAGCCTCAGACATCTCTGGGGGTACCGTGTTGCAGCACAAACCAGACTGTGCCACGGTCCTATCAGAAATGTTTTTGTGCAGTTCGCATTAATCATAGAAGTAATCGCAGGTCAAAGTTTAATTTTGTGACATAAAAGGCTGCCATGATGTACGCCGGAGCATCATTCCCCATTTATCCAGAACAGCCTCTAGCTCTATGAGACACACTGTGGTGCATAATCAACACACTGAGACAGAAACATCATTGTCATCTTGTCTTGAGCTGACACTGTCACTTCACTGTCATGGCTGTTAGGTCTGCTGTGCTGATGTCCTGCTCTGCTGTTTATGTTACAGATGTTGCAGTAATCAGAGCAGCAGCGTGTGAAGGACTGGGCCTGCAACCCCGACCAACATCATGCCTGCAAAGGTCATTGTGGAAATGCTGGATGATGGTGACGGCTGGGATAGAATGAGACATGGTTCCTCTGAGATAACCCATTTTTCTCACATCGGTACTGCTGCCATCAGTGTCTCTCTTATGTCTTTATATACTCATATTCTCTTGATACGTTAAACACAGAAACTAACTTAAAACAAAAATGTTTTCATTTTAATGACTTTGTAGTAAGCCATCATGCTGAATAACTTGAACAACAATAAGGACAGTGAGGCACTCATGTGTACTCAATGTCCATTATCATATTTTAATCATCTTGTTAGATCTTTTAACTAATTACAGTGCTTGTCACAACATTAGCTGGCCAGTTTACTTTCCAAATAGAGTGCCTTTTCTCATCCAAAAATCAGTAAATTGTTCAAGTAGAAATCACTCAAGGCACAATTGCTGTTTTTATGACGGCATGGGTTGAGGAAACAACTGATGTAGGTTTTCTAGGGGGAGAAAATAATGCCTGTAAGGCACACTGCAAGCATTTATCCTGGGCCATAATGGGGTGCTGAGTTGCTAGTGGCGTCCATTGTTTAATGATCTCCTTGGGCGCTGGGAGTAAACTACTGCGGTAATCAGAAGGGTAAACTCAGCTATATTTCAATTTGGAGAGCCGCTCTTCCGTTCAGAGAGGCCGCTCTGAGACGATAAATAATAGGACTATTTAGCCTATCCCACAGGCTGCCTCTCTGACACCTACCCAAACACACACCCAAACACACACACACATATACACACACACACACACACACACACACACACACACACACACACACACACACACACACACACACACACACACACACACACACACACACACACACACACACACACACACACACACACACACACACACAAGTCAACCTATAACAATTAATGTCCCTTCCATAAATCAGCCCCACTAAAGGCTGGTGATTAGCGACATCATTTAGCCCCTAAAACCCAAACAGCGACAATTGTTTCCTTCCCTGTTTTAGGGAGAAGATGGAGAGATGCACAGATGGTAAATTGGTTGAGGGGAATGAACTGTAGCTGGATGACTGGATTTGGGGATGTAGATTAAATTCAATGCAGGTCTCAGTTGTAGGAGTTCAGATGATTCTCATTTGATTGTGGCCAGTGAGGGTGTTGACCTTGTAGACTATAAGATAGTCACTGGGGAGATGACAGCATTATATATTATGTATTTTGTTGTTTTTAAAAAGGTTGAAACAGTTGTTAAGGTAAGGGATATAAAGATACAGACTGAAAAATATCTGTTAAAACAGTTGCTAATTTAATTTGTAGTTTATTATTTAAACTGTTCCTATTTATTTTCATCTATTGGTGGGTTTAAATTGGAAAGCAAAGACAATTGCTCTTGCTTATTTTAGGAGCAAAACTACAAATTAACAACTGGAACTTATGTATCAAAATTATGCAAATGTTTTCTATATAATTATATATACTTTTATATTTCCCAAGCTGCAGAGCAAAACACTCCTGGTGTTTATTTGTGCTGGAAAATATCACGTTGAGGGGGGGAGACGACAGCTTATAGTGGAAGCACACATCGAAATCTAAATAAAAATAGTTGATGGCTTCACAGTGAGCTTTATGAACGCAATACATCATGCTTGGAACAAAGACTAAAATAAGATGGTTTTTTTTATGTAGACAGTGGTTTACTAAATGAATGTTTACACATATATTTTACTATTTTCTTTTTGTTTTCCCTATTGTAAGTTTCTAAAATATGCAGTATATGATACATGACCTTGCTTTAAGCAACACTTTTGATTGTAAAAGTTTGTATGCGTTTTCTTTGTTTACAAAATAAATAAAAAGCACAAGAAAAAAAAAAAACTGTAGTTCCATTACTAGAAATCCTTTTAGTTTTTTGACAGCAACTTCTTCTTTTAGTTTTAAACTAAAGAAATGAATTTAAATTGACCAAAATGTTTCCACTCAAAAGAAGCAGGAGAAAAATTTGGCTATAAAGAAAATATTTTCCAGCCAATAATATCCTCATTCTTATAACAAGCACCACTAAATTCGAACCGATTAGCAACCTAACCCCACAATTTTCTCTGTACGACTCTGCAATACTGTTGTTCTGCTCTCAGAGGAGAAGGATCAGACGTGTGTCTGATGATGGCTTCCTAAAGAGCTTCAATTAATGGCCTGTCACTTATCATTAGAGCTGCTGAAAGGCGGGACACCAGGGAGCATGATGCAAACAAAGGCACGTTTTAGAACGTCAATTCTAAAAGCACCCATCGACTGTCTATTGTAGCGGCCGGGCTCTGAGGCCCTCGTCCCTGCTGGCCCTGGACCCTGCTGGCCCTCCTGGGGGATTAGGGGGATCTGGGGAAATTAGCCGTTTGGATGACAAGCAGAGGCCAAAGGACGAGCGGGTGTTAATGTCCCCTTTAACGGGAACAAAAGCAGTAGGGATTTTAAATAACACGTTTCCACTGCCGCCTGCGTCCACTCCAGTCATGGTGTGAGTGTGGAATCTTATACTCAGCGGCGTTAATTGATTGCAGTCGTGTGCTAACAGAAGGAATTGGTGTGTCTGATAGCCTACCTCAACCTGCATCTGTGGCTCACAAGTCCAGCTCATTCTCACAATCCTAATCTATATGATTGCAGACAGTTTAAAAGCAGCACTACCCAAATATTTTGAGAAAACATATTATTGTCGCAACAATTTCATAAAACTTGAATTAAATGTATAAAATGTTTGTACTTAATGCTGAAAGGTGCAATGTGTCAACATCAACTTAAAGTCATGTGATTCCTAATGCGGCCCAACTATCTTTGGTCTGGCACTAGCAAGGATGTTTACTCTTCATTACAGTTTCAGACAGAGGCAGGGAGATCCTCAAAGAGAACATCCACAACAACATCCTCTTGACTGGGGCTCTGCAGTGCTGCTTTTGTCCATTACGCTTGGCCTCCTCATTGACAGCCAATAAATCATTCATTTAGAGGCAAAGCAGGGAGAGAATCAAACAGCCATTTCAGAGGCTGAGGCCTTTCACTGTAGTGGCTGCTGCAGGCCACAGATCTAATGTAGAGTGGCTCGGCTGCAGGCGGGTGGAAGGACTCTTAAGAGACAGCAGCGCATTGTTTGGAGGGATGGGAACCGCTGCTCTCATTAGACCTGGAGCTGAAAACCAACCTGAAAGGCCTGCTTCAATTTACCTGCCCTGTGCTTGGAATAAATCATTGTGTGTGTGTGTGTGTGTGTGTGTGTGTGTGTGTGTGTGTGTGTGTGTGTGTGTGTGTGTGTGTGTGTGTGTGTGTGTGTGTGTGTGTGTGTGTGTGTGTGTGTGTGTGTGTGTGTGTGTGTGTGTGTTTGTGCAAACACATGAACAACTGCTAACACGTATACACACTCTTAAGCAGACACTTACAAAGAGCTTTATACATGCCTTTCAGAGCGCACCTCTTCAGGTTCAGAGTTGTTTTAGCGCAGCGCTTGTTAAAGGTAAAACCTTTTACCTCTCTGCCTCCGATGGCCCTTTTGTTAAGGTGCTTTCTCATTCAAATCAGAATCACAATTAAGCCAGTCCTGACCTGTTTTTTTTTCCTTCTGTAGATTTGAGTACATCTTTGTATAAAGAGATGCGTTGCTGCTTATTCATGAACAGGACTTCTGTCAGGGACGCCCAGCTGCCTCAAACAAAGCTGGCCTGAAAAGTATAAGCCTAGAAAGATATTAACAGCCACCATTTCCATGGAATATTGCCAGAAAAATGGAAATCTTGAACTGTCGCCATGTTAAATTTCACTAGAGCCAAAAACTCACTCAGCGCAGCCAAAGTAAAGAGAACCTAATACTTTACACCAGCTAGTCAGGCACAGCGGGTAACACAGTGTTACAAATTCCAACACACACTGAGACAAAACAAAAAGAAAGGGAATACATTTCACAGTCGCTGAAATAAATAGCAGAAAAAGGAATTGACAGAGCATGAGAGTGGCCTGGAAGAAGAAATATGGATGAAAGGTGAGTAAAAGAACAGATGGATAAAAAGGGCTGATAAGAGAAAATATGGAAAAGTGGGAATGGAGAGCAGGAAGCCCCCACAGAAATGTGGTGGCAGAGATGTCAGACTATTTAAATACTGATGAGGCCCTCTGTCTCTCCTCGTCTCTGCTAATGACATACTCGTCAAAGCCAGACAAAAGAACCTGCAGCCTGTCACAACACAGACACACACACACACACACACACACACACACACACACACACACACACACACACACACACACACACACACACACACACACACACACACACACACACACACACACACACACACACACACACACAGTCGACACACCAGGGTACATCTGTGTTTATGTGTCAGGGGGATTCTCACACTGCGGTTCTGTCAGGGTGTAAGGTACCACTGAGAGGTGATAAATCTCCTCTTCCTTGTCAGAGAGTGCTGGCACTGCATCTTTAGACACACACACACGCACACACACACGCACACACGTGCGCACACGCACACGCGCGCACACACACACACACACACACACACACACACAAACACACACACACACACACACACACACAAACACACGTACACAAACAAATCTCTACTTGGGTCACTTTAGCTTTTCTTCCTTTACTCTCTCCTCCTTTCTTTTTTCCTCCACCCCTCATACCCTCATCCATTTCTTTTCTATGCCTGCTGTGTCTCCACCAGCATATCAAATTAACGTTTTACACTACAGCAGATGGATTACACATGCACCGTGTCACACACACATCATAAATGAGGTGAAATGGAATCAGACTTTATTGAATGCCTGCTTCAAAAACTGTGTTTTGTCCATAAGGACTACACTCCGTTTCAACCCATATCGATCTCTCTTTTTCATTTGTTTTGAAGTGTGTACATGTTGGGACTAACGACAAAGTCTTTGTTTCTCAGACGGCTGACAGGAAACAGCAGGTGATAGAGCAACATCATGAAGGGAATGATATGCTATAAAACTAGCCATGAGTACCATAAAAAATGGGTGCCTCAAAAAACGCATACGTCTGTTTGATACATGAACACGGAGTCAAGCCAGACAATAAAGTGTCCATGCAACAGACACTCAACAGACAGGGGGGAATATATTTGTTTGGGGTTCACTGTGGGAATACATTTATAATTGTTATTGCAGCTGGAAACTAAACTTTTGCTACAAATTGGCTTTAAAAAGACATCATAAAACTGTCTCTCCATCTTTCATCCCCTCTCCTCGTCTTCTTTCGTCTCCTCTTTGTGACTTTAGCTCTAAAGCAGAGGAGAGTGTCAGCGAGTGTTCTGTTTGATTCAGTGCTATCTAACCTTGCTTTATGAAAGCATTAAATTGATGGTTCCAGACCAGCCCAGAGAAAATGCACATAAAACTGAGACTAACTGAGAGATAATAGTCCTCGTAAACTGGTCTAAGAGCTCAATAACTCACAACGTCCTCAACTTGTTCTGTCTTACACAGCACAAGCTGTCGCATCCAAAATACTGATTCGCCCAAAGGCACAAACCACAATGCAAATGTAAACAAAAGGGAAAAGACAAATGAGGAAAAACTACACTGGAACTTGCAAATCACTCTCAAATATATTGATTGGTATTTTAATACACACACCAATACATGTGAAATAAATCTAAGTCTTTAAAACTTGTTGAGCTGGTTATTGTTTGTTACATCAGAGATTAAATACTGTTCATAAATGGCATAAATGCTTATTTACTATATAGCACTCATCCCTTAAAGTCATATTTTAGAAATTTTGAGAAAGACCCTTTGCCGTCTGTTGGAGAGTTACTGCAGAGAAGATGACCGATAATACTTGTATGTTTGTTCATTATATGTGAATCTGGACATAGCAGACAGTAAGCTTAGCACAAAGAACGCTCATAGCCTGCTTCGTCCAATGTAAACACCTCTGAAACTCACTAATTAACAGATCAGTGTTTAATCTGTAACAACCATTTTCAATATTATATTACTATATTATTTATTATATGGGGTTATGTCAGAATAAGTTTAGGCTGGCAGTGATAACATGTTTTTTGTATCTCCAATTATTGCTTAGAAGCTTTGCAATCAAGACAAACCATAAAAAGATAACTTGTAATCTTTACATTTTCTTTAGGCTGTAGGTTTTTTTAAAGTTAATTGGCACCGAAAGGAGTATCAACCTTCTGAACTACAGAAGGTAGTTAGAAAGTATAAAAGCTTATATTATGGAAAAATTCCTTTTAAATTATGATCAGTTTGTGATACAAAAAAAATGTAGATTTAGAAAAATAACAGAATAGGCTTTTCTTTTGAGATCTTTGATGTGATATTAGATATATGTGGTCTCATGTTGTACCACTCAATAATGATATAATAAAATAAACGTCTCCCTCACATGCAGGCTTACTGTGTGTTTGCATACACACAATACGATTTTCTACATTCTTTATTGTTGATTAAAATGACAAAAGTAAGTGTTTAAGAATGTGTGTAGCAGGTGCTGTCAGCTAGATGAGTGATGAGCCATGTAAAGGCAGCCTTGACTCGTGCGTGTGTGTGTGTGTGTGTGCGTGTGCGTGTGCGTGTGCGTGTGCGTGTGTGTGTGCGTGTGTGTGTGTGTGTGTGTGTGTGTGTGTGTGTGTGTGTGTGTGTGTCTGAAATGGGAGATAAAGACATTTTCCGTGCAGCACCGACCACTCTCAATAATTGTTTAGCTACCATAAACAAACTCTACTTCTGCTTCCCAGGCCTCCTGCCTCTTACACCTACCCATCCTCTGCCTTGTTCTACCTTTCCTGTATGCACACAGTGCTAAGTGATGCAGAATTTTAGGTAAAATAAAATGTGCTCCTCTAAGTCCTCCACATCATAAAATGGGCAGGATAATGATTTATATTTTGTATGCCGACAATAAGTGTGGTGCGCAGTGAGTGCATGAGATATCTGAGTGTCTTGTACACTGTGCAGGTTGCACGGGGTGGTAATGGATGGCCGGCAGGTGCCCGCTGACGTGTTATTCTTTTATAAAACATTGCCTCTGCGTACCGGAGCGCAGGGGAGAGCGTGTCATGCTTGTGATGAATGACCAGAGGGTAACATCTTCACTCCTGACCCCTAACACAGGCGAGCATGCTCACACGTAGACACAGACTCACATAAAATAAAGCATGCATTCATGCACATTCAAGTAAGTAAACACTTTTTTTCCCACAGTGAAGCAAACAAAAACATATGATGGGAATTAATCACTAAGCAGAGGGTAAACCAGATGCAGGTTGCTGACCTATCCGTGGGCCTCCCTTTCGAGTGTGTGCTGAATACAGAGGTTTGATCTTCGTATTCTTTTCAAAGCTTCTGTTCAGGTTGGATTCATCGCTTCATTATTATTTTTTTTGATCATACATCTGTCATTAAAAATACTTTTCCTTACTTCCTCTCATTTATCACACAGCCTGACTAACAGGCCTGCAGTCATCAAAGATATCCTCAGCTATGTCTCCCAACAAAGCATGAAAGAACAACATCAAAAGCAGCTCCTATTAACACTGGCAGAGCCCGAGCTGCTGGACAATGCTGAGGAGCTGGAGACGTAAGTAATAAGCAGTGACCCTCTGCTTTCACATGCACACTGCCAGCACTTGAACGCAGCACACAGACAATCTAACAAGCAGCAAAGAATGCTTATACATCTGAGCCTAACCCGAAGAGGTGCAGCAGCAGGAAGAGAAAAGAAAAAGAGAGACAGAGAAAGAGATAGAAAGAGAAGGAGACATGATAGGGAGGAAAGCGAGACAGAGGGGGTGAGGGGGGAGACAATGAGACAAGGAGACAGAGACAGAGTGGGTGAAGGTGGCCGTAGAGGCGGCGGAGGTTTGGTGGGGCTGGTGGGGAAGGGGAACAGGCAGCCAGTCTATTATCAGGGGTCTATAGAGAAGCATTTAGGAACAAATAGGACACCACCCCCCTGTCACCCCGTACCATTCAGCCCCTGTCAGCCCCGGCCATTCAGCCAAACCCCAGGGGGAAGTGTACGGGGGGACAGAGGGGAGGAAGCAGGATCAGGGTGGTGGGGGGGTGCTGAAGATGGAGTACCCTGGTACCTCCCCTCCATAATGCTTCAGATGTGTAACCTAGCAACGGCACTTTGGGAGTGAACCTTAGTCATATGGCTCCATTCAGTTTCACACCCATTGAACACGCACACACACACAAACACACACACACACACTCATGTACAACAATTAGCACGGATCATGTCCCCCACCCCTCTCCCCCCCACCTGGCCATACCAGCAGCCCCACAGGGAGCAAGCTTAATTACCATCAACAGACAGAGGGGAGTTTATCTTTAAACACTTAAGATGATCCACTTTGCACACACTCTCACACACATGCCGAGTCATCCCATTCAAAAACTCTCTATTTCAGCACGCTGTCAATCACATGCTAATTAAAGCATCGTATTGATGGCATTCTTCTCAACCCGATTTTCATATGGAATTAGTATTTAATGAATTGTGTGCAGATTAATTACAACATAATGATATTTAATTGTTCCCCCCTAATTGCTATGACACAGCTTGTTTTGCAGTTGCTGGGAACTTTGTTTGGTTTAAGTTTGGAAAGGAAACAGTTGGTAGGAAAACATTTAATTGAGCAAGTTTGAACCTTGCGACAAATGTTTGTGTAATGTTTCTGCAAAGAAAAAGCAATATTAAGGATAAAGAGTGGAGGTTTTGGATGACAGTAATGTGTTGACAAAAATGCTTTAATTAATGGTGATCGTTCTTTACCTCTGCTGACACACGGACAGACACACACAAAGGGTCTTATTTTGGTAATCCCCCTCTCAGAAGGATAAATGTCTTTATGGGGCTAATTGATTTATATACCCCATCTATTATTTATCCATGGATTATCACTGTTGCCTGAAGGTAGTGATGTACAATTTTTACCATGACCTTGGGCCACTCACACAAGATTACGCTCACACACACACACACACACACACACACACACACACACACACACACACACACACACACACACACACACACACACACACACACACACACACACACACACACACACACACACACACACACACACACACACACACACACACACACACACACACACACACACACACACACACACACACACACACACACACACACACACACACACACACACACACACACACACACACACACTTCCAGTAGACTCAATTTGGCGTGAATTTGGTGAGTGATAATAAACAGTTGTGCAATAATTGTCCCAAAGTCACTTTGTTCTTTTTCAACTCTGAGGACCATTGCAAGCCAATTCTGAGGCCTATTGAATAAGATTGTCTACAGAGTCTTTATGACTACTCATTAAAACACACTTTTATCATTTGTTATAATATAGCGCACTCCTCTCCAAATGACATCATTAAACATAATTCAATCTTTACCTCCTCTTCATGTGCGCTGGTTTTCCTGATTTATTCCCACTTTTATTCCTTTTCTCTCCCGGTCCACAGTAGCTGCAAACTGCTGCACTGCCCCTCTGTGGATGGTTAGGCAGCTGCACGGAGAAGTGCAAATACAAAAGAGGGAAAGATCACTGAAAAGCAAACTGTCCACTCAAACCACATCGATCTACAATATTATTGGAACACAAACAGACAGCATCAAGTTTACACAAATGTTGCCCAGCACAAACATTGGGCACATGCACGCAGAAATACACACTCACTTGCTCTCTGCGTATACATACACACACACGCATAGGGCAATTTAGTAAATGTCATCAGGTCTGCAGAAAGAGAGGGAAATAGGCCTGCCTCCCATCTCTGTATTGGGAACACAGGTGAGATTGATGAGTAGCGTCTGTTTATGATATCGGTTATTCAAGATGAAAGATGAGGGTTTGTAGAGGGGTTCCTCCCATTCACTGTCATTGATTTACACACACACACACACACACCCGAGAACATACCCACAGTGAGTGTCCTTGCTTTGTCAATAGTCAAGGTTATTTTATATGCAGTAGAATATTTGACTAATATTGCAATATCAAACACAGCAAATCAAAAATACTCGGTCATTATGACAGAACAAAGACTGACTTCTTAAGGGACATATTCTCTCCAGACAAGCAAGTAAGTACCGAGTGAACATCCATCAGTGAAAAAAGAACATAAAACTGTGGTTTAAAAGCAATAAAAGACGGAAGGGACATTTGTGAAGAGCGGCCAGGGTAGAAAACGAAGCACTCAAGCCAGAGGCTATTCTGTTCTGGTGAATTAAAACCTAAACCTCTATCACATTAACATCCACAGAGAGGCAAGTGCTGCGGTAAATGAATTGTTGCCTGTGTTTGTGTCAAAAGCCTGTTTTTCTTCCTCCGCCCAATTAGAGGGACTATGGCACAAAGGCAGCTAATTTTGTCAAGCTCCTGTAAATGGAATGATGGATGCTGACGTTTGGGAGGTGAGAGGGGGGCACTGGGAGTGAATGTGTGCTTCATGGTAACCCAGCAAGGCCTCCTTTATTAAAGCTTCCTCCAGACAAACACAGTGAGACAAAGATGCACAAACATTCCCTATTCAGGATGAATTAAAAACCCACAACACACTACTACTCGAAAGAGAGCATTCATTATGTAGCCCTAATGTAATGGCATAAAGCACAGGAGCAACAGCCTATCAAGTGCAGCAATTTGGCTTTTTTCACTAGTGCTGTTTCGTTGCTATAGGGTAATTTGTAGCACTCAGCAGGGCAGGGTAAAGTGAATCAAGATTAATTTACATGCAGGCGAACACTTAGGCAGAGGCAGAGCGGTAAGCAAACGCACCTTCTCTGCGGCTGAGCAGAGAGGAGGCAGCAAGGCAGAAGGGGGAGAGTGTTTGATAATTAAGGAGCATCAAATGTGATTGCTGAAGGCAGTTAAAAGGCCACAACATGCCGACTGTGGTCGCTCTGAGATTGCAGCCTTTGCGTTACGTCGAGCTGCATTGATGTAAGCATGGATCCTAACAACAGCTGCAGAGCCAACCAGCCATTCCAGATTCACTCTTCATTACGTCTGCTTTAGTGTCTTTTCCTCTAAGCATCTCATTGCGATACATTAGTTTGTTTTCATTCAGGAAAAAGAGTGCCGCTCAGTACAGCACCAGGCAACGCAGTGCTAGGCTATAGTCTATAGCTTGGCGGAGTCAAGGAAGCTCGGTAAGAACCAAAAGCAGAGGTTATTCAATTGAAACAGTTGATTTAAATAACACATTGTCGTACATCACAGTGACACAAAGACAAAGAAAAAAGTCCCTGAAGATGTGAGGCTGAAGTGACAAGGCTAACTTGGACAAACTGCTGCAAACATTTTGATACAAATGCACCAAGTAGAGGGGAATGAAAATGTTAAATGAGCTGTTTGAGGTGGACACACATCTCGGGAAGCGATGGGAGCTGAATCTTTGCCCCACTGAACAGACTTAACATATCAGAGAAAGAGAAAGAGATCACTGGGATGGGATAAAACGAGGATAGTTGGCAGAGTCTCTCCCCTCTATCGCTCAGTGGTAATGGACCCTGGACCAAGCCCATGGCAGGGGAATTTGATCAAGCAAGCTATCCTGGAGACACGTCCACGCACACATGCATTCACACACACAGAATGTCTGTCAAATCTGAATAAACACAAACACACATCGGTTGGATTGTGGGGTGCAGCTTGGGGATTTGGGGCGAGCGTCTGGCATATTTGGCCATCTCAGATCTCCTGTCAGAGCCTGAATGCAGGATGACAGCAAGAGAGAGCCTGCAGCGTCTGGAGACCTGTCTCCATCTATGCATCTCTCACATAAACAAATTCTCCCATCGCTGTATTCAGACTAGCCTCTCTGCTCTATTACACACAACACACAGCTGCCACAAGCACTCAGACACCCAATCAACAACCACAGAGAGAGAAAGAGAGAGGGAAAGGAAAAGAAAGAGAGAAGGGGAAGAAAGAGGAAAGCAAAGGGGGAGAAGGGCAGCAGAGGGAGATGGAGGAGAGGAGAAAGCGAGACAGGAGCAGCGTCGGGGGAGATGCTGAGATGAGAATGTTGAGAGGAGGGCCAGCGCTCCGAAACTGTGCTCAGCGTTCTGTCTGGCCGAGCAGGAAGCTCCTAAAAGCAGGGCGACAACCTGCGGGAATGAAAGAGAAGTGGGCTCAGTGGGATGAGCAAAAGACAGGGGCAGGAGTCGGGGGCTAAGGGTTGCAAACACATTGAACGCATGAAATATTAGGACCACCTGCGCTTTTCATGAAATAGGCTGAGCAGGTGAATGTGTATTGTGTTCTGAGTGGGCTTAGTGGCTCAGTCGTTGGCTCTGTCGCCTCTTAGGAGAAAAGGAATCAGATTCTGTGATAAAGAGTCTTTCTATGTTTTATGTATGTTTACGCGTTTGTTTGTTATTTACATCCTTCTGGCAGCTTTGGTTTCTTTGCACAATTCAGTCACAATCCATAATCAGCTGAAGTGGTCAGATCAAGGATAAAATAGAATTCCCATCGGTAGTATTAAAGAGCTCACGCTTTATTAATTTGTGTATTTAAACAATTTGTTCATATTTTGATTATTTCTCTTGATGTTAAAAATGCTAATCACACATGTATGTCAAAGAGACCATCTTCAGTACAGTTAAATATCTAAATATATTTGTTCAATCATTTTAAACTTAAGAAAATAAGTCACATTTCAAAAGCAGACAATTATTTTTTTTATTATTAAAAGAGTTCAATTTAATATCTTAAAGAAATATTATATTTGCTCCCCTTTATCAATTGTCAAGATTGACATGAAGAGTGGAGTTACTCTAAAAGAGAGGGTATTTTTTGCATTGGTAATCTTTCGGTTTTACAATCAAACCAGTATCAGGAGCAGGTGGAGGTGACAGTCATGTTAATGAATACCAGGCGTGCGTGCCTGTATGTTTTGAGTTTCTCGTCGTTTCTAGACATTGACTTAAGTTTCTAAAATCCTGCTGTAGTGCCGACTTACCTTTTCTTTTATAATGGAATTGCTGTGATGTGTGTGTTGGCCAACCTGTGTTCAACCTTTATCTGGTAACTTGTTGATGGTGATGGCTTTTTGTAGAGACTAGGAAGTTTGAGCAGAAGTGTGTGAGCATTTGAAATGAACATAGGAGAACCTAAGAAATTAGCACAGGAGCAAAGTTAAAATAGGCTGCACAGTGGATGTGGTGGTGGACAAGAACACACCCAGAAACTGTGCTGTTCAGCCGGATTGATCTGCCACATTACAAAACATCCCTCCTCCTTCCTCTGCAGCCCTCTCTTTCTGCCTCCACCTCTTCTGATCAGAGTATCGATCCCCAACCAGTCGATCGGTTGCTACTCTGTGATCTGGGCCGGGCCAATTACTTCAGTGAGTAATAGTGATTAGTTTGTGTCTAGATCAATCCACACTGATACCTGCAGAGAGGCTGTGGATGGGGCCAGGGGAACCACTGACTATTCACATCAGCAGCACATTTGTGAAACAACAACAGTGTCGTAGTAGGATCCTGTGCTAAGTATCTTCAATGTAATTGTTTCATCGTGCCAAACCTCCACGGAGTACATATCTGTGGACGTGGAGGTGAAGTGAAGACCTAGAGACGATCCAGAGGCTTGCAAAAAGTTACAATTCTGAATTTCCTCCACAAAGAAACACTGCATCCATTGTTAGACCATTATACACACACACACACACACACACACACACACACACACACACACACACACACACACACACACACACACACACACACACACACACACACACACACACACACACACACACACACACAGTGGTTAAATCTCAGCCTGTGCCATTGGTCTGACATTGTACAGGTCATTAAAAGGAAAACTGGTACTAATGTCAAAGGTAAATCTATTTCTGTTGATAGTATTCATGGGCAATCTTTCCATAACATTGATCAACACAGTTTGTCTAATAGGAAAATAATAAACAATTACTCCTGCAGACGAGAAGGGTAATTGATTTTCTTCTGTAAATTACTACCACCATCAACCCTGCGTACACAGAAAGGTGATCATCTGCATAAAATCAATGGTATATGATCCTATCTGTATGATAATCATGGACTGTAACCAAGGAGCCTTCATTAGCTTGTGAGAGAGAAGAGAACGTGGAGGGTGAAACAAAGAGCCACAGAGCGGCCAGACTTCAAACAGATGTAAAGACAGATGTCCTCTTATTAAATTGCGTATATGACATTGCTTGTGGCGATATTTTCAAACATTTTGTAAATCCAAAAACAGGAGCATTATCTAAGCTCCAGAATCAAGGTAAATTATATTTATAAAACAGTAGCTTCAAACCAAAGCTGATCATCATACTTTCATTTGCTGAGTTTCTCTTAAACTGCAGTCACACACCAGCTAACTATATGACATTGTATGAATAACGTGAGAACAGTATGAACTTCTGAAGAACAGTAGTTGATAGGAAAGCTGATTTTATTCTCCCTGATTCATTCATGACGGCTGCTCACACCACCCCTGGTGTTCCCAGCCAGACACTGACTTATGGTGATCGGTGGGCCCACCACCAGACAGCTGTATGTATGACTGCGTGCAGGCCTCCAAATCAATATTGCCAGCAATATTAATGTCACCAGCAATATTAATATCACCACACATACTGTGTGTCAACAGGCTGCAACAAGGACAAAGAACGAACATAATGGATAAGACTTACTTACACTATAATTGTTCTTAATTCACAACAAGACTAGAACCAAAAATATTAGTAACCATTATTGTTCTCTCCTGTGGTCTCACCAGGAACATTACATACGTTTTTATTTGTTTTAACGCTTACAAATGCCAAGTTTTGTTTTCCTGACAACCAACTTGTATATGTGAATACAGTTCAACAGATTGTGGATATAATTGGCAAAGAAATTCCTAAATCGTGGCTACGTTTGACTTACAAAGTATTTGACTGACATCGGAGACTTACTTGATAAGCTGTCTCTTGAAGATGTAAATATTTTAGTTTCTAACCATGAGAACGATCTTTTCTCAACCTTAACCTAGTTTTAGTGGCCTTAACCTACATACATCTTGAGATGGCAGATACAAAAAAATTCATAAGAACATTGAGAAGCAGTCTAAGAGCCGTTATGGAAGACGATGACAAAAAACTGTGTTTATTTAATGTAGTTATTAGGGTGTCTTGGACACTTACAGCTGCCGCAGAGCCAGGCTTAACCACGATGGGGTCCTGGGGAGAAATGCTTTTTGGCCCTGTAGGCAGGAGCCTATGAGCCTTCTGCTCTCTCTGACAAAATATGTAAGTTCATTTGGGGACTGAACATGAGAACATTATATTTCATAGTGAGAGCTGGTTAAAAACCAGTACTAACAACCAGTAAGGATGTTATGTTACAGAGAGCACCCAGGGAAATGTTATGTGAGTGTATTTGGATGTTTTCAGTTTTCCCAACACGACGATAGTATACCGTTCAATTGGGTATAAAAAAACAATTTCATGGGTCCACTAAATCATTATCTCATATATTGTTAATGAATCAGTTCTTGACTTTAAACTTGATGACCACAAGTCTGAGACTTTTCTTCTCTTGTTTCTGGCTTTAGGAAAGTAGCTCATATTAAAAGATATCGCTCAAACTTACAAAGGCTATGGAAATATAATATGTGAGGGCTTTCAGTGTTAATACTGTGCCTCTATATCTCTATTAATCCCCTCAGGCTTTCCTCTCTTTTTAGAAGCCAAACACACGTACTATAATGAATATTTTTTTAGGCACCAATGGCAATCAACCCCTTTTCATTCTTTGTTCACCGAGAAAAAAGTGGTACCCAATATTGTAAGACCCTAAAACCAAATAGAGGCCTTTTCAATAATAAAGGCTTTAGGCTTTTAAAGCTGAAAGAATGAGTAGCTGGAGACAAACAGCAAGAAGAGGCTTTCAGTATATTAGCTTCTCAAATCAAATCACCATGAAGGGAAGACAGAAGCAGCATTTCACATAGTGAAGAGGCCTGGACACACAGAGGGATGAAGTGAATGCTCTGTTTGAATCTGTCCTCCCTTCATAGATTTTAATGTCCTATAATAAAGTGAAGAGCATTAACATTAGCCCCAGGACTATTTTTTTTAAGGCACAGAGAGGGTTTACCCTATTTACAATTACCGTTAATGCTGTCAACTGAACAGAATTAAATAAAAACATCTGGAACAATCATTGTCTCTTATCAGATTATATTGAATTATTAAAACTTGTTAATTTAATACAGCAAGTGCAATTACAAGGCACGTACATTACTTAAAACCACAGCCAAATGTTGCAGGTCTTGGTATAGATTACAGAATATTTAGCTGAATTAGTTGTTGAAGATGTAGCTTTGTACAGCTTGATGTCCTGCTTTGGTCATGAGCGGCTGAAAGGTTGGGATCACTCAATACTTATCAACAGGCTGGACACAAGCTGGTCTTTATCACTTTGTCCCCTTTATATGACTCACAACCTTGGCTGCGCGACCAGTTGCCTGATTTCTCATTTTGTTGCAGTGCGACTGACAGTGAGCGGCTCTGATTGAGGGGATCCATTAGAGATCAGCCTGAGGAAAGCCTGTTTGATGGATGAGACCAGCAGTCACCTTCAGCGGTTACTAACAACACCTGTATCCTCTGTGTGTGTGTGTGTGTGTGTGTGTGTGTGTGTGTGTGTGTGTGTGTGTGTGTGTGTGTGTGTGTGTGTGTGTGTGTGTGTGTGTGTGTGTGTGTGTGTGTGTGTGTGTGTGTGTGACAGAGATTTAGAAATATGAAAATCTATACCGTCTTATCAGCAGTGACTCAGTTTAACCTGTGGCTGCCGTTACCGCGTTTACAACACAACTTTAAAGTCCACAGTTTTTAGCTAATGTGATGGCATGAATATGGTAATACGACAATGTGCATGTCATTACTTAGCAATGTAAACCATTTTCTTTCCTGCTCTTGTAAAAACAGACGGACACAGAGAAAATATATAAACATAAACAATACAGTCTAAGGAATCCATTAGAGCATTCATTCCAGTGACATAGGGAAACATGCCCATAATAAAAAGGAAGCAATTTTTATTTTACATATTTCAAAAAAAGGCATTGTTGTGCCAGAGCAAACCTTATGAGGAAAGTCGTAGACACATACTATGTCATGTACAGTATGTGAATGTATGATGATTAGCTCAAATGTAGGTTGTTGGTGGTGACACCTGGTTACATAATAGAAGAGTTAACATTTTAGTTAGAATTACTTTAACACTTTCAGAACACAAACAATCAGCTGTGATTTATATTTAAATGTCCCCTTTAGAGGCAGTTGTTTCCTTTTCTCAGAATTGTACAGTATTTATATAAGTACACGATTACACTTCTGTTTGTGTGATTCTACATTTGTTGGTGTGAATAGTATTCTGTGTGCAGCAGGCTAATTGCTCTGAGCAGTATTATCTCATTAGGGCCCATCAGCATTTGACATTAAAATACAGAGCTGCTAAAAGGCCCTCTGCTTTTTTAATATTAACATTACCATTCATCACATCCAACGGAGTGGAAGAGCAGGCATAGGCCTTCATCCTTTAGCTCCTTTTCTCCTGACTCCCAGCTCTAAAACCTCAAGGTAATTCTTTACTTAAATAACCAATTGATGCATTAATAAGAATAATATTGTTAGCGTGAGTGTGGCAAAAGGAAAGAGCGCATTCATATGACAAGTACAGTGAATGAAAATAGTATAAAATAAGGAGGGGATGCTGTGATGAGTGAAGGTAAGCAGGAAGGTGAAATGGAGGATGAGAGGTGGAAGAGTGAGGAGGGATGGGAGAGGGTGAAAGTGAGGGAGGGAGGTCAGCAGAGCGCTGTTAGAAAGGGAAGGTAGAGCCTGATGGGCACCAAATGAACAAATTATGACGGGCTCCATTTTGCCGGATGGGGTCACACCCTCCTCCACTCCTCCACTCCTCCTCTCTTCTCTTCTCTCTCTGACAGTTCAATTTCCCCCTCTCGCCTCCCTGCTCCTGCCTGCTAATTGTGAGTGAAGCCTTATCATTGGGCCCCCCATCCACCCTGGGTCCGAGGCATCGCAGTGTCTGAGAGAGGAGACTGGAATGTCAAAATGTTATCCAAGACAGCAAACAGCCAGCGAGACGGAGGTCACACACAATAAGACTGAACGTTCATCTGGATGCAAAAGCAGAGGCACGCCGCCTCTCGCAGGAAAAAAGTAAAAAAGACCAAAAAAGTGTTGCGATGAAGCATGTGTATAGAACATGTTAATCAAATTATTTTTCCCTTGTTTTTATGTATCGTGTTAATGCTTGAAACACATTTTCTGCCCACACATTTTCTAGTGTTTAGCTTGTTGTCAGGGGTCTGAAGGATTGGCTGCATCAAAGCGTAACTGAGTGCCAGGTGTCAATCAAATGCAATCATTAGAAAAACACCTTTGTTACGCCAGGGGCACAGAGCTGTGACTTAATGAATTTACTTCAAAAACATATTGGATTTTGAAACAAGGAAAACAAAACTCACGCAGTGACGGCAAGAGGGAATTCTAAGAGCTGAATTGATTCACGCGCTTTATAAAGATTCCTCACACAATCACACTACCCAAATCCTGGCTGAGAGCACTTGACTCTTGTGTGCAAAGAGGAGCTGAGGCATGTTATTTACGGACTAGAGGTGGCCAGGTTTAAATGACAGCTGAGGATAAAGCTCATCTCACACCAGTGCTCAGCCCTCTGTCTACTTTGTCATTTGAAATTGAAGCGTTGCTGAAGAACATTCGCTCATGGTTTCCTTTTTAGGCGTACTGGTCCCTCAGTTCATACGAGACAGAGACAGATAGACAAACAAGCTGAGAGGCGTGAGGCAATCTTTACTCTGTGGGGAGCAGCTGGCTGTTGGATAGGTTGGGGTTTAAAGTGCTTTAGTGGTCAGCTGATAGGGCTGATCTAAGGTCAGAATAATCTGAATGCAGGAGGAACTATCAGGGGCGACACAGGACAGAATCACTGACCCCAGACGTCCCCCATCACAGAAAGCTAGATGGAGGTAAGAAAGGGATAGAGGGGAAAAGATTGGGAGTCGAGCAGGAGAGAGAGAGCGCTCATCTATATTCAAACACTGGTAATGAGGGTTAATTCATTGGTTAAGGATTAACAAGGTGCAAGAGTATGATAGGCAAGCAGTTGCCTTCTCGAATATAAGTTTAAATCAACCCCATTATGTGGGATGTAATTTCAGCTGCAGAGCCCCGCCTAGTGGGAAAGTAATTGTGCCATGACTTCAGGGACTCTCCTTAAAGTAAAACTACCAACCTGAGTCACACCGACACAAATGAGAGGTGGTTCATTCAGCCAGTCATTTTCACACAATCTTTTATAAGTCATGCAACATCTCCCATTGTGCAGTCACATCAGTGTGAAAGCTGTTTAACCCTATGAAGTATTCAGAAAGAATTAGATGGAGGGACCAATTTTAAATGCCCACCTCTGGGCATATCAGCTTGACCGGCCACAGCAGGGTTTAAATGATCCAGGTTGGCATGCAGGTTCCTTAGAGGCTATGGCTCAGTAATGATAATCTATAATTAAGGTTTAAAGAACAATTGCTTTCTTTTTTTAAAGAAAGACAGAGGCCTTTTATTTAAATAATCTATAGGAGTGTCGAATAACTCAGATGCATTTTTCACACCATAGAGCAGGGGTATTCAACTAAAATTCAACGAGGTCCAGTTAGAGAAAATCTCCCCATGCAAAGGTCCGGAACATCAAAATGTCTAACTTGCTTCATGAATTAGTGTGATATATATTGAAGTGACCTGTAGCTTTATCAACGTCTGCATGTAATCAACAACTGACAGCCAATCAAATAACGAAAGTACAATTCAAAAACAACAATATTTATTGTCAATTAACATTGAACTCTACAGATATACAGTAAATACTGTGGATATGTGTAATGTTCCTCTTGGGCTGCACTTAAAAATAAAATAGAGAAAATAAATAAAATAGCTTTTGAAAATGTGTGCATCTTAAAAGTGCTTAATTTTAGATAAATAAAATAAAGTGTAGCAGCAGCTAGAGTTTCCCTTTTTCTTTGTTAACCGTTTCACATCATGACTTAACTGTTTCAGACGATTATAGAACAATATCAGTCTTTACACATCATAACAATTGAACAGTTTTACATTTTCTCTTTCTTTCCCTCTTATATTGCAGTCCCTCACTCACTTTTTTTTTAATTCAGTGCGAGAATTGAGCTCGAGCTTGTCCTGCCAGGAGTTTGTAAATCTGGGCTGAAATGGTGTCAGGGCCATTCTCATACACATGCAGGTGCTCATTGGTTACAGTGATGCAAACACAGGTATGGTGAAAAAAAAGAGAACTATTCGAAACAGGAAAAAAACTGCGTAATATACCATCTGACAAAGGCCTGTGCTATAATGCTTCAATTAACTGGCTATTCTTTATAATATACTCAGATCAATAGGAGACAGAGATGTTAAGTTATAAATCAAGGGGTTTTATTATTATTTACAGCAGGGGTGGGGAACCTTTTTCCTATCAATTTTTACAACATCCTCCGAGGGTCGTACAAATGATTGAACTCAACCTCTGCTTAAAAAAACTAAAATCACAGCCATTCATTTGGCCTTTCTTTCATGCTGTGCAAAGAAAAAGCAACCTCTTAATCCAGATATTTTACCATAACTCACGTATGCATGCATGTGTACGGTTGTGGCATGACCACCAAAACAGAAAGTTATGGATACAAGATGTGTGCAAATGTGTTTAGTATCCTATCCATGTGAACATGATTTAAGTGGGGGGAGGCCTCCTCTAGGGGGGTCCGGGGGCATGCTCCCCCGGAAGATTTTTTTTTTAAATATTGAAGTTAAAAGCATCAATCTAGTGCACTTTGAGAGCAAAAGGAAGAGATCTATGGATTCATCTTTCTCTATTGTTGTTATTTTTAACAACTTTTTTGTTACTGTCATATAGTATTTTATAGCCTACCTGTTTTTCATTTAGTCTCATTAATAACTATAATGATCATATCAAGGTGTGCCTTAACCTCACTGAGCTGAGGTTATTTGAGCCTCTCAGGAGAGAGCTCTCTTCCACCTGGTTGTAGAAAAGCTCTTTCAATTCGTTAGCATAGCTAGCTAACCAGATGCTAATAACAACAGATCGCCACTGTGCTTACAACTAAAGACACAGCCACGCAAACACTGCGGCATGTGTACTGCTCCTTATGGGTACTGCAATATTTGAAGGGCTGGAGCGGCGTTCCGGTGCTCTCTGTCAGCACTCCTTTCAGACGAGACATATACCACGTGAAGACACGTTACACTCGTGTTGTGTTCAAGGAACCTTTCCTTGGCCAGGAAAAACAGGTACTCCCTTGTTTAATTATTTTTGCGGTCTAGATTTCTTCTTCTTTTTTTGAAGTGAGAAGTTGTCCGGCGTCTGGGTCCGGATCCGGACCGCGGTCCGCCTGTTGCCGACCCCTGCCATAGAGGATGTATTATTATTATTCATCAAGTGTTTTCCTGTGGGATAAGCTGAATGCAAGGGTAATGTAATATATAAAATAACCAGTTTTATATATTCGTATCAAACCCTGTAAGTCTGGTAAATACAGCTAACAGTGTTTAGAATACTCCAGCAGATGGCATAATTAACTTGTAGAAATGTATGTTTGCCTCCCTGAACATTATTTTGAAGATAAACACGAATGCACAAAATATGCTGGAATAGCAAATACATTAAGGTAATACATGTTAAAGCTTTAAGTTAGTAAAAACAGGACCGCGTGCTAACATAACGCAATGTCCTCAGTTTGCTGCTTGTCAAGCCCCCCTGCTTTTAAACTTGCTTCTGTCCCAACTCCTTTAACTGTCAAACAAAAGCAAATGCTACAAAAAGCTAATCAAGACACTCCAAGCAGATGAAAGAGAAAAGTAGCAATGACTTAAACAAGACTTTAATATTAAGCCAACTTATTTAAACTGAGATAATCAAGAATTGAATCTATACATTCAGTTAATAACTGGGTTTGATCCCTGTGTGTGGGTAATAAGATGGACCTGACCTCCAAGGCAAGCCCAGACTAACTAATGATGGCCTGAGCTAAGCTAATATTTCATCATAAGCTAGCCAGTGTTGGAATGATCTTGATGCTATTAGCAGCCTAATGGCTAAATACTCCGGCACTGCTAGGAGGAGGCAGCCACTGACACACTTAGCAACCGTGGGCTCGTTTAGCATGGACATAAATGAGAATTTGAAATGGAGACATGAGAGGGATGGGCACACCAGTGACCCCTACATATATACATGCACACATACAGACACATGCCCCACCACACACACACACACACACACACACACACACACACACACACACACACACACACACACACACACACACACACACACACACACACACACACACACACACACACACACACACACACACACACACACACACACACACACACACACACACACAAGAACGGACATTGTGACCCCTACACGGTTGATGAGACGGGAGCTGATATGCGAGTCAGACGGAGCCACATTCGTAAAAAGCGATAGCCAATTACGGCAGCCCGGGCTGGGGGATAATAGCCTGCCTGTCAGGCTCTGTGTGCAGTATACGCAATTGCATGTATGTGTGTGTGTCTGTGCCTGAGCACGTAGTACCCAAGAGTGAATATCGGGTTCCTATTCTCATCTATTCGCCCTATATCTCCATTCCTTAGATATTAATTTCGGAGCACTGCTGCAGCACAGGGCCCAGGTCGTTAGTGTGATTCATCTGGGCGTAATCCAGAATGGGCATGAAACAGACAAAGAGTAAGCCATGTCTACCAAAATAGGAGGCATATTTCTCTAAGGTTCCAGCTGCACGGAATAATGGGGAGGTTTTTACCCATAACATCCCTGCTTTATATCACAAATGATGCGATAGTGGGTAAAGCAGAACATTAATATGGAAAACAAAAAGATTGGTGAACATATTCAAGAAAGAGGAGGTTTGTTTATACTCATGATCAAATAATGGATAACATGTTAATGATTGTATATAATCACACTGTAAATGCTACTTTTGAGCACTCCAACAGTACCAAATCAGTGTCAACCCATGGACCTCCGCCATACAGGCATTGAATGAAACACAGCAGAGACAAGGGGAAAAGGCAACAGAAGGGACACTGGTTTGAAAGCTCAAACATCAGTGTTTGTCCTGTACTTTCCACAGACACATGATCTCCTCAAGGACTTGGCCCTGTCAGCCACAGTGGCCAGCCACCTGAAACAGAGGAATGATAGACTATCAGAGGAAGGGAAACTGTTCAAGGGAATTGTGTGGATTTAGTGGTCTAGTGCTGACACATGGCTTTGAGCATGGTAGAAAAGCACTTTAACTCTTCAGTGCTTTTATCGCATGTACACACTCCATAAAACATGGATCTATGTCGTATAGCATGGCTCACACAGTAGAGTAACACACACACACACACACACACACACACACACACACACACACACACACACACACACACACACACACACACACACACACACACAACGCTACGAAGGTAGCATGGTTGTCAGAAGAATCCAGAATCTTTCTAAAAACAATGTTTAATGACAAATGTGTTATTGTGAGTGTCCCCTAGTTAATAGTGAATAAGAGGAGGTTACCAAACAGACTGGAAAAGATTGCCAAAGAAACTGTTGAGACATTTGTGAACTGCTTAGTGTTCACATCACCAGCAACAGAGCAGAGTCACATCCTGAGGTTTACACCATCCACTATGTCTGCAGAAAGGTCCAGGCAGTATTGTGTTCGGATTGAACATAATGGACTTTTAATTTACCTTTTCTAAAAGAGTTTTTGTTTACCAGTGTGAGCAGCACTCTGACTCTGCTTTGATTTTTGCATTTCAGCAATAAACTAATTTCCAATGGTGGGACTGATACAGAGATTCATCTAAACATGTACCCAACCAGACTCCTGCATTTGTTTGTTAATTTGATCCCAGCAGCTGCCATCTTATCATTTCAGAACAATCAAAATCAGAGAAGGTAACAATGAAAACCCTACAGGAGGGCAACATATTGCGGCGAAAATATGCTGAAACTGCTTTTTATAGCATTATTTGATTGAATATAAAGTAGTTCTCTATAAAAAATTGATTAACTGAAAATAAATTATTTTTCAAGGGCTGGCAGAATACGAGTGCATGAATTCTGAATCTATTCTGGAGCTGTAAATGGTTTGCTCTTGTTGTTCATATCTATTTTTATTGTAACACTGGAGCGAAATGGTGACGATACAGTGGATAAGAAAAGTTTTGATTGTATTATTTTCATCAGCATGCCTCTCCTTGTATTTTTAAATACATAATTCATTTGTACTTAAAGAAATCCCAGATTGGGGCTTCAATTCTAAAAAATAAACAATAAAGTTAGAGCGTATCCTATGCGATATTCCCCTCTCTCCTATTCATCTCCGTAATAGAGATGCAAGCTCCGTAATGCTCGCTGGGAGCCAAGCATGAGATTGAGGATTTCTCACACACCATGCATTATTCATCGTCCAGAGCAACAGAGTGTGTAAGATGAGAATTACACAGCATGAAGAGAACAGGGGAGAGGGGACTGAAGGGAGAAGAGGGGGAGAGGGGAGGAAGGCGAGGGGAGCAAAGGTGAGAGACGGTGTGGAAGAGGAAGAGATAGAAGGTGAAGAGAAGGGAGATAGTGGACACTGTCAGACCTCCATTTCCTTTCCCTCTCAGGTTAACCCCAGGATTGTTTTTGGAGTTTGTGAACAGTGGGGAGGAGGAAATGAATATGGAACCGAGAGCCCCAGATAGCTCCACCAGATTGGCACACAATTTGCATTTGTTAAATGTGCGTCTTGTGAGTTGGTTTGTATTCCGAGCACAAACTGAGTAGTGAGCAGGACATTTCAGGGTTCTGTTATGATTCGTGTCCGGTCGTCGTTCTTCATAATGAAAAACAATGGGAAGTGAGTCAGGGTTGGAATTGATTTGTTTAACAATGGAAAACGAACAAAGTAGGAGGCATGCCTTCTTAAATTGAAGCTCGGGACCAAGAAATTGCAAGATTGTGGCTGATACAATTTGACAAATGACTTGTACAGAATGATATAGAGCATTTTTCATCACAATAATTGGTAGATGGATAAAAAAAACTGATTTCATGTCTATAACAGTAAAAATATTGCTTTCCTGAAAGACGTGAGCAATAAACTCATAGTGCACTTAATATACAGCTTAAAAAAGTGACATACAATTGTACAATGTAAAAGTAATTCACAGAAACCATTTTGTGATTGTGATTTTTAAATGAAAGCAGGATATGTAATATGAAATAGTAGCAATAATATTGTATTTATTACTCTGATGACCCTATATGCGTGGTCTGAAAACCTTTCTCAGCCGAAGATGAATGCCATTAGTTTGCCAAGTTAATTGAATATTACTTTATATATTTGTTCCTTTTCATAATATGTGTGTGTGCGTGTGCGTGTGCGTGTGCGTGTGCGTGTGTGTGTGTGTGTGTGTGTGTGTGTGTGTGTGTGTGTGTGTGTGTGTGTGTGTCCTCAGATGCAGCCTTAATGACAAGTATGTGATGGTTACTGGCTTTTTAACTTCCCAGTGATGAAAAGCCAGTATTAATTTAGGCTACAGATTTCATTTGTTCCGAACAGGAAAAACAATATAAATCACTTTTAGAGTGATTAGAGAGAGGGTTGGATTAATCCAGGCCTGATTAGGGCATTATGCTGGCTTGTTATGGACACACAGGGTGACTGACGGTAATTACTGTCTGTAATAGGAGAGCACACACTCAGTCAAGGCATGAGCCACGGCGCAGTGTGTGTGAATGTATGTGTGTGTGTGGTTATGTACTTCTGTGTGCGCCAATAGTTTGACTGAAACAAGGGTTGATAATGTTTGCTTTTCACAAATTGCACGTTGAAATATGCAGACTGTGTGCACTCTAGTGTGAGAGACAGCTGGAGATACTGTATGGAGAGGGGGAAGCAGAGGGATAGGTGAAAGAGTCATGGCTTTGTTTTTGATTATTGATATCCCTTAGACAAACATATTCACCCAGAGAATAAAAACAGATGGCAAATATTACCCTCTGGAAAATTAGAGAGGTGCTAAATCAGCAAATCGAACATTAGTGTGCACAATACACACACTCACACAAACCCATGCACACACACCTGAGTCTAATCCATAAGTAATATAGACAACATCTAGGTAAAATGTCTACCTCTACAAGATTTCTAGTACCAACATTAAAGTATATCCTGATATCATTTCTGTGCAAAAATAAAAGTTAAGAGTTGTATTAAGTTCAAACAGCATATACCATAGGTGTCTTGACAGCACTAGAAAGCATAGCGCAGATTCAGCGGACTCCATACGCCAATATTGTCTTTATTATGGGGAATTTCCTGCAGGTGTAAAATATCTTTTATAGTTTGGAAGCAGACATAAGGCGCCCAATGAGATGTGTCCCATTAAAAGCATGGAAAATAAGTATGCATATTTAGCAGAACGCTGCACTCTCCATCCTCCCAAAGTACTTTGTCTCTCTCCTCCATGCTCCTTTTCCTTTCGTCTCCCTCTCCTCTTGCCCCCCTTTCTTTCTTTATGGTGGCAATTGTTCCTTTTCATCACATCATTGGTTGAAAGAGAACTTTAACACGCCGTTGGCTCAGCAAGAGCTCCACATGATTCGATAGGCTGAGAGGCCCCCCCATCGGTCCCTTTGGGCTGTAAAACAACTCTGTAGAAGCTTGTTTTATGAGTGCACGCCTCTGCTCTTTACATGTTTATGTCAAACATTTGGAACAAATGGCCTCCATTGGCTGGAACAACACGGATAAATCTAGTCAATTCACAGGCATGAGAGCAGCAGAGGCCACTGAGAAAGTGGCTCACTTGATGGCTGACAAGAGGAGTGCTTGCATTATTCAATTAATACCTGAAAGGCGTATGTTTTATGCAGCATTTACTAAAGCATCCACCAGTCGCATACCACACACAAACACACCCACATAAACACACAAACACAGGGACTGTTTGCATCCCGGGAGAAGACTGGACTCCCCTTCCATTTTGCTAAATCAAATATACAGTGAGAGCAAGCTAAAAGGCACTTTCAATCAGCCGCTCTGGGTCTGTCTGTCAATCTGGGAACAACAACAATCTAGCCTACGTGGAGTGGTCTAGTCAACATCCATTCCCCAATAAATTCAATCAGTGAAGCTTTGTGTGTGCGAGTGTGTGTAAGAGTTGCGCGTTGCGTGTGTCTAAGTGCAAGTGTTTACGGCAAAGCGAAAGACAGTTTCTGACTGAGTTGTTTTAGAACAACAAAAGATCATTTTAAAATGACATCTGAATATATATAGAATGTTGAATATTCAAGAAGAAAAAAAGATAATGACACATCCAGGCTGGGAAATACAGGAAATGCATAAGAAGATACATTTTACTTTGAGCATATTGCTATTCCTCTTCACACTGACAATAGGAATCTGCAGTTCACCAAGTCATCTTAGAAAGCCAAGTGGAAGTTAACAGGCCTGAGCTAATGACATTGATGTGGAGGGCTGCACGCTGGAGTGATTGTCTGACTGTTTGAGACCCAAAAGCAGCACCAGCGAGCTCATCATGGACCCGCACTCTCATTATTTGGCCACAAATGGAAATGCAAATCGCTCGCTTTGCTGCGGACGCCTCAAATTTATTAAACTAAAAGGTTTAATTTCCATTTTTCTCTGCATCAGCTTTATTTATAAATGTCGTGCCCTATGAAGACCCTGTTATTTTCTCCCACTCCTGCAGGCTCTTAACAAATCTGCTCATTAATATGGAAATGGAGAATCAATCGCTTTTCCGGAGACAGCGTGCAGTTTCCCTCTGCGGTGTGAAATGTGCTCCGACTGGTCGAAGGCACAAAAAAAATTCCCAAGCATACACACACAAAATATATAAAGCCATATTTTTAAACCATATCTATACCGTGCCATATAAATATTTATAGAAAAATATTGCATTCTATATTATATTTTACTTTATGGTTGTAACATAATTTCAATTCTGACTTCCCTGCCCATTTAGACAACTATCAACCTATTGCCAGAATGGCAGCAGATGTCGCAGCATTAATAACCCATAATATCAAGTCCTGCTTATCCAACCTTTTCAGGGCCCTAAAATAACACTCATAGACCTTAATGGGATCTAATTATGCACAAGGTTCTTATTCAGGGCAATATGATAATTGCATCTGTGGCTTTTAACACTTGGGCGTCATGTTGGCCAGTAAATTGCCTCTCTTCCTCTCCGTCTGTCCTTCTGCCTGCCTCTCTCTCCTCTCTCTGTCTCTTACAGTCAACATCTGGGAGTGAACCATCACACCTATCCACTCTGGTCCGCGACCTAATGAACATTTCTAAATGGCCATGACCAGCTGGTTAAGAGACTAATGTTGCAGCTATTAGCCAAAGCGGTTGTTTCCTCACAGTCATCTGTGGAAAGCAGCATAGAAAGGCAGGAGAGAGTGGGCAAGGACAGACATCGCCCTGCTTTCACGCTATTCTTCTCCACACACACATATACAATACACACAGACACAAACGTTGCACAGCATGTTTATCTTTCACATTCTGCAGCAAACAAACCATGTGACGTATTCTCAGCCCACAGTGCATTAGTGCTTATTAGGGCCTCTAGGTGTGTGTGAGTGTATATGTCTGTGTGTGTGTGTGTGTGTGTGTGTGTGTGTGTGTGTGTGTGTGTGTGTGTGTGTGTGTGTGTCTTATTAGAACAATTCAGTTTCACTCAAGGTCTCAGCACTGTGGTTGCAGACCACTGACCATTGATTATTCATAGAGTCTGTGATTGGGTCCATTAATACAAGATTAGGGAAGGAACTGATGCTCATTTTGTGTGTGTTTGTGGACAGGAGTTGAATTGTAATGAATCCAGTTTGTGTTTATCACTGCAAAACATTATCTAGGTGCAGTCCATAAGATGCACATTAGGGTTATTAGGTGATTAGTAAATTATTATCAAAACACAGTTTATAAGGTATAACATGTTATCTACCATAAAACCAAAGTAACACAGTGCCTTTGTTTGAAAATGAGCAATAGGAATCAAACGATAAAAGGGAATATTTAACCTCCTTCATTTACCACACACTGTACGATTTCCACCTAATAGCATTTGTTCTTCAATTGAAACTTAATCTGGGTAAATGGTGCTTAAATGTTTAAATCACATTTACAGGCTGTCAACTGATGTGATGTTCTTCACATGGTCACCCTTTGTTTGAATGAAAATAAATTGGTGGCAAATGAGAAAGGATTTAGCAGAACTGGTTGAGCAGACATATTGAATCATAGCTCCCCCAAGTGGCCATTTTGGGCAACTAACAGAAGCCCAAAGCCAATGTGGTCCGATTCTTCTTATAGAGACAAGTTAAATAAAATGATTTTCAGTCAATTGTCTGGGATTGCTGCTGAGAAAGAGGTCAGTGTTACATATCATCAAATGAGAACACTGGGTTCGCCTTTCCAGCTCTTTCTCACAGGCAAGAGATCAACTGGGCAGCAGACACTTCCATATATCATCCTCGTCATCATCATTATCATCATTATCATCATTAACTTAATCATCAGGTGGAGGTGATGTCTGAGGAGTTTGACCTACAGGAGCTCAAATACTGTGTGACAAAGTAAGCATGGACAGTAATACAAATAATACCAACCATATACATGTATAAATGTACCTTGTTTTATTTTTGAAACTTCAAATACCATGTGGGCGAGATCTGCCATTCAATCTATACAGTGTGTGCAGTGAAAACATTTATTTTTTTATTTTTTTATTTGGGGCTTGACTGAAAACATGCAGTAACACAATACTGGAAATACTTAATGCAGGGGTGTCCAAACTATGGCCCGGGGACCAACGGCGGCCCGTAAAAATGTTTGTTCTTAAATATATATGTAAACTCAATCACACCGTAGTATTCATGTATTAAGATGCCCACTTTTCAAATACATTTAGTCAAAGTTCAAAACATTTTCTAACAAATCTTACTTCATAAAAAAAGCCAAATAACTTATTTGCATAACAAGCTTGAAATAGACCCTTCATATTTCCCTTTATTGTAAGCAATCTGAGGTTTCTATATTAAGGAATGAGCTGCCAACAATTTTTGTAACAAAATAAATAAAACCCTAGTGACAGCTGTGATGGAGGCTGTTTTTTTTCCTTTCTTAAAGCATATTCAAGTATCAAGCATAATTGATCTACATTTTATTGAGTTGGTAACTTATAATTTAAGTTTCACTTTCGATTGGATGGTATAGCCCAGCGCAACCCCTTCGTCACACATGTTGCCACTTGTTTGTACCATTTTCAGGCGATTTGTGATCTGTTCTAGAAAAACAATGTTTTTAGGATTTCAAGAAGCATAAAGAACAAACAATGGATGTATTTTATGAACATTTATCCATGCTGGAAGTAAATTTAGATGTTTTAGGAGTGAGATAGAGATTAGTATCTAATTTATGCATCCAATGAAGCATTGCATGAAGTCTGTTGAAATGTAGTCTACATTTCATAAGAGGTGTAAAACCTGTGAGCATTTTAAATCGCATTTGAACGGAATGCTTATATAATCTGTAGTTGTATTTGTATTGTTAATTTAATTTGTGAACGAGGCGATATAGAGAAGTTAAGCTGTCATTATTAGGGTGTAAATTGTTATAAACTATTGGAGTGGTAAGCAGGCCTTTTGTTTTGGTATATTTGTGGAGTTAGATGGTCTGTGAGTGTTGTTCTATTGGTAAGTGGTCCTTGGTATTAAAAAGTTTGAGAAACACTGCTCTAAGTGGCCCAGCGCTTCATATATTTCTCTATATGTTGCCCTCAGTGAAAAAAGTTTGGACACCCGTGACTTAAGGTAAACATTTTTAAAATATTGTATTAAGGCAGGATTAAACTGGGGAAAGCAGGCAACTGCCAGAGGGTCAGGTCTACAGAAGCTAGAGATTGTAAACCAATAAAGTGTACAGTAATGCGATCGAAATGTGATCACGATTTGATCTAAAGCAGATCCAAATAATCAGGTTGTTCTTTCATAAGTGGGCCATGGGTTGTGGTGGGCCATGTGTTTTAAACCTAAACTTAAACAAAGACATGTTTATTTAAATGACCACAAACAAACAAACAAACAAATTGTGGGACCAGGCAGTAATCCAGCTAATGAGGCCTGATTGATTTTTGTGTCTGAGGGAATAAAGAAAATGCCATGTAATGCTTTGTGCACTGTACTTGTTGTAAACTTGGAGGCAGGATAGGTGGGCCTGCAACACTCACAGATGGTGGGAGATGGTAGTGGAGGACGTCAATAGGGTCCCAAAATTAAAGAAGAATTACAAAAAATGACAATCATGATTGAATGAGAAAGTGTGTATCCGACAAGTCAATATAGGCCTATATATTCCAATCTAATCCTCAGTTTTAATAATAAATATGATTTTTATATGTAAGACAGCGAGACAAAAGGGCATATTATTCTTATACACAATTCACTGTGATGTAGGCCTACTTTCCATACACAGTTCATGGATGTTCTGTACCTGTCAAGACGTCATGCTGTCCGCGATGCTGAAGCAGTGACGTAGGAAGTTGACGCTCATCACGCATCCGCTCCTGCCATTTTTGTGCTACTGGCTAGCTTGCTTAGCAAGGGGTCTCCATCAGCAGGAGGCGGAGAAAGACAGCGGGCAAACAGAGAGAGCAGTCGAATCAAGAGACTGAACCTTACCTGGAGAACCGGGGGGCTCTTCCACACAGGAAACAGTTATTAGAAAGGCTGTACAATGTCCGATTTTGACAGCAACCCGTTCGCAGACCCGGACTTCAGCAATCCCTTTCAGGTAGCCAACTGAGCCATCTAGCCTGCTATCCTACATACGCTTCATAACCCAATGAGGCCAGTCTTAGGTTACCATCCCTGCTATCTGTCCAAGCTAGTTAGCTAGAGCTTTCCCTGGGAAGCAGAACAAGCTAATCCTCATTCATAATATTCATCTCATCACTGACACGGTATATGGCAGCTCACTTAGTAAACGAGGCAGTAAAGGCTCAGCTAACAATCTGTTGCTGAGGATGTTTGTTATCAACGTTGCGATAAATGTATATAGCAACTAAGAACAAAGACACATGCTGTTAGCTAGCTAGATGCCCACCGTCAGTGATCACTTGCTGTCACCTGCTAGCTTGGTAAATAAGTTTGATAACTGAATAGTTACCTCTCTTATGAGCATTGTATGCTTAGAATTATATCCAAATCTCACTGGCACGCAGGTCTTGGACATTTAAACGTGTTATTGGAGTTCTATATAAAACACATCAGTGCTCTAATTCAAAAATAAACATCGCACACAACATTGACTAAAACATTGACTTCCTACTCATCTTATTGTGGCATAATATAAAAGGGTAATTTCTCTACATCTTACATATCTGATCGTACAGAAAAGGCTAGGCTATTTTGTATTGTAGGCTAGATGGAGGCAACAAGCTGTTTCTTTCGGCTATAGTTGAGTTGATCTTACCTTCAACCAAGACAGTCTGCTGCTCTTCATCCTAACAGCACCCCTGAGTGGGTGATTTAAATGTTAAGTCCCTCCCCTGCAGGTGTGGTAACCAGTGGGTGGAGTCTTGGTTGGAATGAAAATCAGTCAACTGTTGGCTCTTCATGTCACATGGTGCACCACCTTAAACTTCCATAACCTTACACCACCATAACCTTACACTGCTATAACCTTACACTACCATAACCTTACATTACCACAACCTGACACTACCAAAGACTGTCCTCCCTAGCAAACATGTCCCTGGTGTTTCTCAGTTCCCCTCCTGATCCCATTCCTAAAGTCTTAAATGGCCGCAATATCAAGACCAATTTACATTGTTTATTAGGTTATTATTTGTATTGTGTTGCATCTAAACCTTAGTCTCTGGTTCCACCTTACCTGCTGTCAACACAACATTAATAACTGACAAGAACAAGTGAATTACTGGACCAAGTGTTTATGCAGTCATCTAAAAACTACAATATATAAGCGTTTTGGTTGTAGTAGTACCCATCATGGTCCCTTTTCTGTCCTGTAGGATCCCTCAGTGACTCAGGTGACCCGGTCTGCCCCTCCTGGTGGTCTGGAGGAGTATAATCCCTTCACAGATGCCAAAACGGTCAGCTTTACTAAATGATTACCAGTTGTTTCTGTGCTTATTAACCTCATTTTATCCACTACCCTACTTCTCCCTTCAGCTACAAAGTGACAAAAAATGACTGTGGCCTAATTACACTTTAAATTTGCTGTCTGTCTTAAGGTTGCACATATATTAAAATAGTCCATGCTGGTTTACAGGCGGCCCCTGGGAATGCTCCCAAAGCGACTCCTGTACCTTCCCAGCAGAACACACAACCTGCCATCATGAAACCCACAGAGGAGCCGCCAGCCTACTCACAGCAACAGAGTCAGGTACTTGTTTATGTATTGAATCGCCTGCAGTTTTATAGCATATTTACAGTCACTCTTTATCTTTTAGTTTCTGGTTCACATTTCTTAATTCCCGTCATTCTTTCATCTGTTCTCTGATGGCCCAACAGCGGCGCAATGAGGTACTGTCTACCATCTTAAGAATTGTGTCTTTGTCTTGACTAGTGTGAATTCAGAACTTTCCCCAGCTTTTCTCATGCTGTTTAAATGTAGAGATAGGTTGAGAAAAAGCGTGAACCACAATAACACCTTGCCTTTCCAATTATAACCCCTTTGTTCCTCCTTCTCAAAATAGCAAACCCCTGAGCTTACCTAAGTGGAAAAATACCTTAACTACTTACCTGATTGGATATCATACCTCCTCAGATGTTGGACAGTCACTTTAACAAGTATTTCTGTGTCAGGACCAAGCACGTGTTCAGGCGGAGTTGTTGAGAAGGCAGGAGGTGCTGGAGAAGAAAGCGGCAGAGCTCGATCGTCGGGAGAGAGAACTCCAGTCCCACGGAGGAGGTCAGTCAGTTTATCTACTACTAACTCATCAACCTCAGTCTGAAGGCTCATCCCAATAAAAGCTTGGTTAATGACAATGTTTAGACTCAGAAAGTGGATGTGTTACCATAGCAACAACATCCTTTGTTTCTATTTGTGATTACAGCATATCTGTGAGTCATATATTACATTCAATACAAACATCAAACTGTGTTTCTTTAGACTGAGGGTCCATACAAAGTGGCTTTTTTTTTATCAATGAGGATAGAACGTATATTGAGTATTTTATATGTTTTTTTTACGTTCAGCTGATATAAGCCCTACTTGTTGAATATACCATAACTTTTCAGAAAGGCCCTGGTGTAGTCACTGATTTGTTTGTCAATATATGGTTGTCATAGAAACAAAACTCACATTTATTAGGGTTTAAGTAATGGCAGTGTCAACAGTGCAAATGTAAAATTAAACTTCACGGTAAAGCATTATTAGGCATTTTCTCTGAAGCGAATTATTGCATATATAATACTTGGATTTTGATGCAAAATACCTCTGTCATTAATGTTAGGGTTACCTTTAAGACTCACGGTAGTCATGTCATGATGTCATGAATGAGAAGAGAAAACTTGTGTTGTAAAACAAAAGGAAAGTAGGTTCTATCTCACACAGGCTCCACCCTCTACTGGACTCTATGGGTACTACTCTCATCAATGATACGCGAGCGTTCACACACTGAAGTTGTATAAACGTAGCCGGCCAATCAGGGCGAGCCTACCTGAATGCGCGCGCAGGTCCACAGTATATAAGGCGCTACGCCTCCTGACTGTCATCCTTTTTTCTTCAGCGAGCAGGACAACACCTGACAGAGAAAAGTAAAACGTTTGAAAGAAGAAGAAAGAAGTTATCGTACCTTCATGGAGTCGCCACTTCTAGAGACCCCGGGCCTGTCCTTCGTGCCCTGGCTTAATAGCAGGCGCCGATCATAGGCGGCACGTGAGGCTCAAGTTTGGGAAGGCTAAATAACTTTTTTTTACCTGACGCTGCCCGCCCCCAGCGTCTATTGTGATGGAAATCTTAGACCTAGTCAATACTGTGGAGATATACAATTAGAATGATCAATCAATAAACTGGTGAAACAAACAGAGTTGTCTTTCTGGATCTTTATTCGAGGCGCCTCGAAGGCACAAGTCTCACAGAGTACAGGGTAGTCTGCAGGAGTGTGCGCAATAGTCACCGAATAGCAAAGCTTATATACAAGATAGGGCGGGCAGACAGAGTTTTTGTGTAGCATGGCGGAACGCCTCAGAAATCTGCTTTCACACGGATGTTTCATATTGTTATTAGGCACCTGTGTCCTTGAGCTGTATAAAGTATAATGGTTATCAGAATATGGAAGTTCAAACTTTGTGTGAAGAGGAGTAGTTTCAACATAGTCTGCCAAATCAGCTCTGTGGCCTTGAAGCGCTTGAGAATAATAACCCTCATTAGAGTAAACAGATGAAACAGCAAATATGAAGAAATGGTACAGTAGTGTTAGACAATGCTTTCAGAAGCATTTGGTTTTACCATATAAGGTAACATAAGAAATTGCCACTACACTATAGAAAAGAGATCAACTCAGTGAAAGCAACGCCTGCTGACCAACGAGCTCAGTGTGCAGAGTTTTAATCTATCAAGTCATATTACAGGATAAAGGAAACACAGTTTAAACTGCCGTTGCAGAGAAGACGCCGACGTATCGCAATCATCATTCATATCACACTGATATCACATGATCAATCAGATCATCGATCATATAATATCACAATATTTCCTTATCTGAGTCAGCTGACCCGTAACTGGCCGTGCAACACTTACAGTGTCACATACTGTATGCAGAAGTATTATTTTAAGCAACACATTAAGTTCAAGAAACACTCAACTCAAATGTAATTAAAGTCAGATCTACTCGTGTCTTAGATGGGGCAGTGATATCATAAAACTGTTGTACGCTTTCAAACACTCAACCAGTTGTTCTACATTCACCTTGAAGGTGCAACTATGGGGCTTGTATCCTGGATTATATGTTTAAGTCATGGATGTTTAAAGTTCATGTTTGTTTAATATTAGTTTACTTTTCATTAATGAAGTATGACACTGCGCTGTCACTACACTAGTCCCTGTTTGTGATTGGTCAAATGTAGCTAACCCCGCCCCTTTCACGTGAACGCGCTCTCAGCTGGAGAGAGAAACCCTGGCCTGATTTACCGAGTTGATAACCAGTGTCGTAGGACCGCTTAGCGAGATCTCGTTTGTTAGGGTTAGTTAAGATAACTCAAACATATCCAGGGTCTGTTGAACTGGCTTCGTAGTACAGTATTTTACCAGGATGCTGTGACAAAAATATTTGGGAAGGCTTAGCCTTCCCTAGCCTACAGTACCCGCTGCCCCTGGTTACATATTGTAACAAGCACAGGCGGAGCCCTCTACCTAGGGGCCCTGTCTTTCCTAGGCTCGCTGAAGAGGGTGTAGGATGACAGTCAGGAGGCGTAGCGCCTTATATACTGTGGGCCTGCACGCGCATTCAGGTAGGCTCGCCCTGATTGGCTGGCTACGTTTATACAACTTCAGTGTGTGAACGCTCGCATATCATTGATTAGAGTAGTACCCATAGAGTCCAGTAGAGGGTGGAGCCTGTGTGAGATAGAACTAGGGTTACAATACGTAACCCCCCGTTTTCTACGAAGGGTTGCTAATCTAATTAAGGCATCAAAATACCCAGGCGATTTCGAATAAAAAAAGTGACAAATATTTTACTCACACTCATGCATTAATATTTGTTTGCATATTTCAGTTTATATGCCGTAATCACAATGCTTTAGATTTAACCAAAAAATTGCAAAATACAGGTTTCCTATGTATTTTTTTCATTTGCAGATTGTACTATACACTGTACATTTTGTTTCTATCGTTGTACACACACATGTTGCTTCAAAGTATTATACTTCATAGTATAACATCTAACTCTTATTCTTTACATTGCTTATCATTAAAACACTGTTGCCTTTGTCCACACAGGGCGTAAGAACAACTGGCCTCCACTGCCAGAGAAGTTCCCTGTTGGTCCATGTTTCTACCACGACATTGCAGTGGACATTCCTGTAGAGTTCCAAAAGACAGTGAAGATCATGTACAAGCTTTGGATGTGTAAGTGGAACACCCAACACACCCCTAATGAGCTGTATTGCCTCCTATACCTGTGACCCGTGATCACACTTGGCTTCTCTTCAATGCAATATATGGGATTGTGAGACTGCATTGAATTTGGACATTAAACACACGAGCACATCAACAACAAGGACATTAGAAAACAAAAATATGTGTAATTATGCTGAGCATAAATTATGATTAACTGTGTCTTTTATTTTGTTGTTTTTCTCCCAGTCCATGCATGCACGCTCTTTGTGAACATGTTCGGCTGCCTGGCCTGGTTCTGTGTGGATACATCTCGCGGTGTAGATTTTGGCTTGGCCATGCTATGGTTCCTGCTGTTCACTCCCTGTTCCTTTGTCTGCTGGTACAGACCGCTTTACGGGGCTTTTAGGTAAGCAGATACATGGAAAATAACATTGAGATTATTATTATTATTATTAGAGAAGAGTTCTCTGTGCACAGCCATGATGTATGCAAATGAAGCTTAGCAGTATGTGATCCAAGTATGAATAAAAATAGAAAAAAGCAGTGGCTATTTGACCTTAATATGCTCTTACTTCTTGAGGTTATTGATGCTCATTCTTTATCCTCTTCTTTTTTTCCAACTCTATAATGAAGTACCAAGTTAAAGGTAGGGTAGGTAATTCACTTCAGAAAAACTTTTTGTTATATTCCATGGAATGCTCTTAACATCCCGATAGCAATGAATAAATTAAAAGCTTTGAGAATAAATACATACAAATATTTCATCTGTGGAAGCGGTGGCGCTGTAAAAAAGCACGACCAATTGGCAGGCAGGTAGGCCAATTGGATGGCCTACCTGCCTGCCAGCCTCCATCTCTTGTGTACTTTCAAATTCTAGCTTACTTGTGCTGGTTTCTCCATTCTTACCTACCCTACCTTTAAGACATGAATAAAGCCAGACCTTCAGACATAAATTCCTGTTTAATGAACAATGCCTCTTTTTATTTAATAGCCCACTCTTACTACCTTGTTCTCTGTGTCCTCTACAGGAGTGACAGTTCATTCCGCTTCTTTGTCTTCTTCTTCATCTATATCTGTCAGTTTGGCGTTCACGTTTTACAAAGTATTGGCATCGCTGGCTGGGGTACATGGTTAGTAATTGTGCCTTTACTGATTCTGTAACTCTATGAGTAAGTGCTAAAGATTACTTAAATTGTTATTGTTTTGTTTTGGTAGTGGTTGGATCGCAGCTTTAACTGGTCTGAACATCAACATCCCAGTGGGCATCATCATGGTGCTGATCTCAGCTCTGTTCACTGCGCTGTCCGTGGGATCACTCATCATGTTTAAAAGGGTAACAATCACACAAAATACATATCAGCGCCGGCTGCGTTTCTACCTGAATAGCTAGCATCTCATTATTGGAGACTGCCCATGATAATAAAGTTAAAATATATACAAATAAGTTAAACACCATTGCTATCAACACTATAAATAAATGTTTGAATAGAGAGTGGGGAGATGCAATCTGACTAACAAGCTGACTGCATTATGAAATGTGAGTGCAAGCAGGCAAAAGTGACAAGAATAAACAGAATACTGTGCGTCACTACTAATGTTGAGACAAATGTCAGTGTTGTGATGAGCCAGGAAGTTAAACCTCTGCCTAACTGTATTGTGTTATTCTTCCAAAGGCATGCCGGGAGATTTAATATTACCTGACTTGTATAACGTAACTTATTTATATTTTTCTGCTCTTTCCAGGTGCACGCACTATATCGCACCACCGGGGCCAGTTTTGAGAAGGCTCAGCAGGAGTTTGCAACTGGGGTCATGTCTAACAAGACCGTCCAGACCGCGGCCGCCAACGCCGCAGCTAATGCTGCAACCAATGCTGCTCGTGGGGCCTTCAAACCTCAGCCATAAACAGAAGCGCCCACATACATGCACACATGCTCACAAATACAAGCATACACTCACACACACAAATGTTGGAGGTGTACAACTCTGGCCTTGCAGGCTCTCAGATCAAATTAATTCTATTTCTGAATGTTGTTATTCTAAGATTGGCCTACACACGTTGCTAAAAAAAAAGTAACCAGAGTTGTCCACCTTCACTTAAGATCCAGTTTTAGTAAAAACTCTCAAGTAGTTGAATCATCCACAAAGAGACTCAAGATGTGCTCTGAGTGTGTGGGATTTCATAACTTGCTCCTCTTTCCCCGTCCTCCTGTCCCGTTGAGGTGTTTCTAAGTCAGGCAGAGGTTGCAGTTCTAGTATACCTTATTTTTGTCATGGTGATGACCTCCAGACAGCTTCCTGCCTGGTACATTCAGTATAGATTAATGAAAAGTGATAATATGATCAGGGTGTTTTGCACATAGTTCTGTTTTCTTGGTCACAAAATGAAAGTACAGAGGGTGTTTGTATGGCTGGGCCTGCGCGTGAATGTGTACTTCACTTAACGAGAACTCTTTCATTTAGATCTGAAAGGTTAATCATCCTTGTCCTACATCTGTGCTTCTATTCTGAGATGAATACACTCCTGGTAATTCATATTAGTAAAAGTATTTCAGTACTATTTTATCTAGGACCTTCCTGCAGCCCTTAGCAGTGACTTATTTCTGAAATATTCCCTGTTTGTGAGCTACTTCAAACACCAAAGTGGGATAGCTTCATAAGATTTGATGAAGTGAACTGTGAAGTCAGTGCATGTCCCTGTTTGACTGATTGATGATGTTTGGATCTATTAGTGAAGACACACTGAACCCCCAGGTCAGCAGGGTCACCAGTTCTCACCACAAACCCAAAAGAGGGTCAGTCAGATGCTTTCATGGCCAGGTGTAACTAAAAAAGGACAAACATGAGAAATATCCACTTTTCTTTATGTACTTTAGGTTTGGCATTAACAGACTACTGTGTGGCTTCATCTCAGTTGTTTTTGTAGCACTTCACACTGTTTAAAACTAACGCTGCTATGAATCTTGTGCTGTGATTATTCTTTTGGAAAAAGACACATTCATAGGGAAGACGGAGAGAAGTGAACAGCCTTTCTTTGACGATGACATTGGTTTAGATTTTTCTAGAGATTAACCTGCATACATAAAAAAGTTAAACATTGATACTGTGTTTACCTCCACAACATAGCTAACACTCCATTTGCTTTTCTAAAGACAAAAGCAGTCAGTCCAGTTGTTTTTCCTCTGGCATAAGAAGTTTCATATCTAAATTGAACATTTAGTAAGAGAGGATTCAGTGGTATGACTAAATGAATGAATGTATATACAATAATAACAGTGTTATTCAGAACTAAGTTGTACAGAAATATGGACGTGTGTTATTTGTCTCGCTTTAGCACCTCGTAGTGGTGGTGAACGTCTGAAGCTGTGCACGATGACTGGTGATGCCGGTTTTACAAATGTATGGACCGAACATTATAGTGGATGAAATAATCTTGTGAATAGAACCAAGTTGACGATCAATGATTTGTTAGGAAATCAGCCAACGCCTCGACAGTATTGTTTTTGTTTGTTAATATTTTTGTTTTAAGTTCATTGCACTTTCTTGTTTTACGTTGAACTTAGTGCAAAAGACAAGCGTTTTTATTTATGGTGTAATTTAAGTTGTTTGCATTTTCCATTTCGTTTGGTTTGATTTTACATGATGTGTTATGTTTGTGTGGTTTTGTAATGACGTGATCATAGCATCAGCTAGATTTAAGAGTGTTTAATGACTTTGCAACTTGACCCTGCAAGATGTGCTGGAATGGATGAGAATGTGTAGGATTGGTATTAAAGGCCCTAAAGTGTTATTCTGTGCAGAAAAGCTGTGAGAAATCTACCAAATGTCCATATAGATTTGTTTTTAAATCTTGGTTAGTGATGTGTTCCCTTGCCATATTTTACTTTAAGATATTACTTTTATTTTGCTACAAACACCCACATGATTCCCATGTGTCTAAAGTTTTGAAAAGTTGTCAAATGAAGCCATGCCACAGAGAGTAATTTCTCGATGTATTTGGGCAAGTTGGTCCGCAGTATAAACGATGTATTTGAAGTTTGCTGACACATCACTTTTTTTGACCCGTGACCATGTTATTTCACTGAATCAGAGAAGAAACCTATTCAAAAAGGGACACTTGTATATTTTGTAAAGTTGAACATTTGATCCCCATTATCAATTACATGTAAAAAGAAAACGTAATGCACTCTTGTCTGGCCTTTGTTGCATGTGAAATAGTTTGAGTTTTGTATATTTATGGTATTAACATGGAATAAAATTTGAAAGAAATATTGATTGACTTATTTCCTGAAAGTTACAGAACTTTTTTTTTGTGTAAAAGATTGTCTGAAATATTTGCTTCAGATTAGAGTTAAGTCATCCTTTAAATCCTCTTGTCTGTTTGAATGTACAGAAGTCGACAGTAATTCAACCGAAACGGGGGGTCTACTCTTCGTCTCTAGGTGTCAGTGTTTCCTTAGTTTGATTTAAAGGGGAAGCAACATGAAAAAAGGAACTGAGAGAAAAATACATGTTTTAAAACTCATCACAGATATATTTAAAGAAGGCCTGGTTTATTTGAGTACAAAGTACAGACAGATCTCTCACACATATCAACCTCTCATACATGCGGCTTTATACAATGTGCCACGGATGCTGTTACCCTTTTGTTAATGTAACAAAACAGAGTACAGTCAACATATACATTTTAGCACAGACAGACTAGAAACATCTCATCCTCTCAGTCCACTCTCTCTCAAAGCAGACACAATATAGTTGAATTATTGCACATCTTATCTACAAATAATAAAAGTGATCACATGATGTTACATTTACAGCAACTTGATGAAGCAGGGTTAGGAAAGTTATGAAGCAATTTGAAATGAATTGAGAACCAAGTGCAAAATACAATACTCTGATCTCCAAAAGTACCAAACAAAACAGAGAGGTCTGCCCTAATCAAAGCATCACTGCAAACCCATTCATTTAGCAAAAGCCCAACAAAGCCTTTTCAAAATGTAACCGGTTCTTTTGGCATCTTTACAAACCAGATCTCGTCTGTGTGCTGTGTCGTAAGGTAACCTGTGATAATCTCTGGTGCAGCCTTTATCTCGCTTTGAGCAAACATCTCCTCATGAAAGTCCACCATAGAAAAACACATGGCGAGTCTCGGTTCTGTTCACACACTCTGCCAGTTAATAAGCTTTTAGAGACCCACAAACAATCCATTTAACAGGGAAACCACCTTTAAAGTGAATTATCCCTTAAGTGGCATATGGAAAGTTAGAGAGTCCTGCTGTGCCACACAATCAGATCATAAAGAAGTTTAGCAAACAAAACAGTAAATGTTTGTCACACACACACACACACACACACACACACACACACACACACACACACACACACACACACACACACACACACACACACACACACACACACACACACACACACACACACACACACACACACACACACACACACACACACACACACACACACACACACACACACACACACACACACACACACACACACACACACACACACACACACACACCCACCCACCCAAGCCCTTGTTGGGAGTCTAAATGGACACATCTGCTAGTATTCAGTGGTTTGTTACGTTTTGCAGGTGAACCGTGTGAATGAACATTATAAGGACATTATAAACATACGCACTGACTTGCAGTCATTAACCTGTCCACAAAAATGCTAATGACTCATCGACTACCGATTTCTTTAACTAATCTCCTGCTTCTCCAGTACAGTGGTTTGTTCATGGCAAAGATAATTCGAAAAATAAACACTATCTTGTTCAAAAACATTGAATACGTCTGCAGGTAATGTTCTTTAGCCTGCTGCTGTACAAGAGCATTTTTGGCAGTTCAACCTGCAGCTGTAGAAGGGAAATATACGTTTTACTTTGTCCATGTTTATCATTAGGTAGGATGATATTGGTAGCGTGATCTGCATATTAACATTTTGTTTTCAGGGCTTCGATTTTTTCAACAACCAGCGATCTCATCATAAAGAAAATTGCAGAAAGAAATGTCTGTTCTCCTCCACCGAGATCTAAAAATGTGTGTAAAAGAGAAAAGACACCAAGGATGGTTTCCCCAGGTTGTTTGAAGGCTCAGAGCAGGCAGATTAGACTCTTCCCTTCTTCAATCTCCTCCTGGACCTTGTCGCTGGAAGTGGCAATCTCAGCCTGTGCAGACAAAACGGCACACAGGAAGGACCCCAGCGTTCCTCCTATCGCGGCGTAGAAGGCCCAGCCTAGGGAACAGAGGGCCGGCCTAAAGGGCAAGGCCTCAGCGCCACAGTAGCTGATCACCTTCTCTGATCCCCAACCAGCAGGGTACAGCATGAGGCCCACCATCAGCAACAGGCCTGGAAGCATAGCAGAGGATGAGACCAGTTGTTTAGTCACGTACGCGTAAACATCGGGGAAGAAAGCACAAACAGATCACAGTGCAGCTGGGAACATGGTGACTCAACTCTGGGAAAGAATACATGTATTTTTCAGCTGACAAGCACTTGATTTGTGTTGACAGGAAAGACCCCATTTGACCACATGTCACATAATGATAGATTACCTACTTGACAGACATGAGCAATCAAACAGACCTGTGGCCATTGTTGTAGAAATATGAAGGAGACTTGGAGAGGTTTGGTTGGAATATCCAAACTACAACTAGGAACATTTTGAAGGAACGCAACTAGATGATGCCAATTTATGAACGTAGATGTTTCAACTTGTAAACTTAATAACAACACAAGCATTCCCTGAAGGCTAGGCATGATAATACAACCATCATAGGCTTGTATAGACATGTAACCACTATAAACTCTGTGTCCGGGATCCTAGACTATTAGCATTAGCAACGATAAATGCAATCCAGCTGCTCAGCATTTTGAGTCTCTCGATGGCTCTTCCCTACATTTCCTGAGATCAGTCACTGAAAAATACAGGTAGGATTATTGTAGCAACTTCCAATCTATTTCTTTTTTAACTTCTAATTTACTTAACTAACACAAAATATTTGATCATTTTGATCCAGATTTTTGTTTGACATCACATCTTTATATTGCAGAAGTCTGATCTGAGATCCTCATCTTGTTTTGTCTGGAAATAGTTGCCATTCAGTTTGGTGACAACATTATTATAAAGTTATAAAAATACATGATATCAGACATATTTCCATTGTATTTTCTGTTCACATAGTCCACCAGCCTTTTTTAAGAAGGACACAATAATTAAATGTCTGAAATTAAGATATATTGCAAAATACTTAAGTTGTTTGCAGTATATACAAATAATGTATATTATTGTAGGTTTCCTGTTGGCCCTGTGGTCGGATATCTCTTTATCTCATTCAAATCTTTCATGTCAACTCCTAATGAACACTTGAAGAAGTTGATGAAAAACATAAACTCAAACGGACATCTCACCTCCGATAGCCTGGAGCAGTCCACAGATGTTGAATATGCTCTTCTTCAGGATGCTCTGGAAGCACAGGCTGAAGATGGAGATACAGGCGACTCCTGCTAGAACTAAGATCCCTGCTGCCAGAAACAACATGGCCGCCTGCCAGAAGCCGCTGGCCACTTCTCCAAATGTCCGAGCGTAGGGCCCGCAGCTCACCCCAATTCCCCGGGCCCCAACACGAAGGCAGCGACTGTACATGCCGAGAGACGGCCGGTACTCCCCCGAGTCCACGCCCGCCCCGCTCGCACTAGAGTCCGAGCGGGGGGATCCCAGCAGCCAATCAGGGCTCATGAAGGCAATAAGCTCAGCAAAGGCCACCACAATGCTGAGTAGTGTCCAGAGCATAGAGCGGCAGGTTACAATAACATGGCACATGATGCTCACTCTTTCTGAGATGGTCACAAAGTAAAAAAATATATAATTCTTGAACCCTTCAACTGACTGATACTGGGGAGTTTAAATTCCTTTACTACAAAGAGAAGGTTCCAGTAGGTTCCCTGTTCTGTTCTTATCCTCTCTGAGCAGATGTTTTTCCTCCTCTCAGTCAGTATTCTTTGCTCTCGCCTCTTCTTCTTCTTTAATGGGGCAAGGTCTGGTCATCGCAAACAGCTACAACGCACCGAAGCAGCTTCCCTCAGCCATGGTAACGTTTGAGAAAGCACACCTATAGACACAGAGACACAAGAGGATCAGACACAAGCAGAATCTGTAAACTTAAAAAGGGGGGATAAGGGGGAGAAATGCCTGACACACGATAAGAAGGGTGAACGGCAAATGATTTCCCATCCACCATGAATCATCAAACTCCCTCGGGTTTGTCCTACAGGATGTTTAATGTCTTCCCATGGTAAGCTACTTCATATTCAGCCAGCTGTGAGTGTAGCATGAGCAACACTTTCAGATGTCTGTTGGACGATGAATCACACACAAAACTGCAAGTTTATACTGTCTTCATTTTACTTGTGACTACTGGCCTTTGAGTCATTGATTGTATCTGTGAAATGACAGGAGCCTTGTGTGTTTTGCAACTGAGCAGCTGTCAGCACAGATCAGCGCCGAGCTCTGTTACAGCATGTCACATTTCACAGTAACACACAGGGTAACATGCCAGATCCTAAATGCAGGGGCAAGCATCCACGTCACACCAACTGGAGTTCACTATTCAAATTACAGTCTGGATCAAAATCAAATGTCTTTGTTCTTTATTCAACAGCAATCAATACTTGATTACAAAAAAAAGTATAACTTGTAACAGATGACTTGAGTGCTCAATGCTGCTGCATGTGTGTCTGAATTTGATTCAGGGTGGAACTCTGTGTATTTGAGTGAGCGTAAATGAGTCCCAATCAGAGTGACTGTGATACTGTTGCTATGTTATGATACAGTTGCCGTGACCAAACTGGCCTCGACACAGCTATGGTCTCATGGGAGCACCGAGGCTTTCTAAGAAACCCTCTGATGTCATCATCCAGCATTATCAAACACACAGGAAAGTGTGTGGGATCTGGGTTTAAACACAGCAGGGTTGACTCTGCTGTTATAGCTCTAGTAGTATCTATAGAATCTAATTCAATGATTACCTCAGCAAAATGCCTATTTGTTTAATCTCATTTGAGGATTGTTCCTGTTTTTAGTTGAGGATTACTTTCTCTTGTGACGTTCCCATCAGCATGAGCATAATTATTTTGTAACAGAGGATGCAGTAGAGGTCAGCTTCCCAGCTATAACTTTGATAAAGCAACTTTAAAAAATCTGTGATGATGTACTGATGTATTCTGCTCCGCATGGATTTAGCTATCTTTCCTGCTCTGTAATTAGATGATGTTGTCCATATTCTCAATTCCACCAACAAAGCTCTGTTTTGTCGATCGATTGTCCCATGGGGGGAAACAGCTCTTCCTACTGAAGTAAAGCTCCCTTTCAACTGCTGACAGTGAGGTTTGTAACAGGATATTTTTTCTAGAAAGAGAAATTGCTGTTAACTATAAAATGAAAGAAATTCTTCAAAGCTTTCACATTAAAAGTGAAGGGCAGCTAAACAGATGAGTTGACTGTTATCATGTTAATGCTCTCATTCTAACTGAATGTGTGTCATTTTGTTGGTGATGAAAACTTCTGTCCAAAAACTTTAATTAAAAGTCAGTCTGGTGACCTGAGGGGAATGAATGTGGTATTAGGTTATCCATAACGTGCACGCCTCCAGTCAGGATGGTAAATCATCCCACTACATCTGCAGGGAATGAACACTATCCTGCATGTTGTCTGATATGATCTGAGTCACAATTCCCCGGCCTCAAACTAAGAGCATTATCTCATGCAGCTAAAAGTCTGACTGATTCATCTGAGGCCGGGGTCGAGTAGAAACCAGCAAAACAGAGTCACAGGCATGACAACATCTAAAGAGCTAAGGTATGAGATGTGAAACACTTAAGATGCGGGCATAACTCAGTTCAGCGAGATTTACTCATGTCTGCACTTCACGGTTGTGTTTTCAAGGAGTTCTGCTGTAGTTGTGACAGGTTTGTTGTGCTCCCAGTTTGCTTTGTCTTGAATTTGATATTGATGCCCATCTAACATTCACCGTCAAGTTTGTATCTTACCATCTACTTTGCTCAAGCGGAATATCACAGGAACGTCTCTGCTTAACATTGCTTTATTCTCATTCTACAATTTTGCATCCTAATTCAAGATTTCAAGAACCCTCAGCCAGAATACACTGTCTACATATAATTACCCAGCTTGAAGATAAACTGAGGTACATTTCAGTTTCAACTGAGCCGAATGTTATAGCAGACATGTAAGACACTATAACGACAATATTATCGGCCTACAAAGGCAACGGCCGTAACAAGCAGGAAGCAAACAGGAAGCATTGTTGTATGTCATGATAAACTGCTAAAAAGTCTTTCAATCTGAATTTTCTAGCAAGTTTCCACCAAACTTATAAAAAAATGTTCTGAAGAAACATGTTTGCGTTTGTGTTTCTACTTCCAGGAATGACAGCAACAAGAAATATAATCAGATGTTCATATTTGAACTGTGTTTATGTGTTTGAGGGTGGTTTGGGGTGTGCCCTATTCTATTCTAGTCCATTCCAGGCCTCCTCTCAAAATCATAGCTGTCCTTATTGTCATCAAAGTTTCCATTCAGCAGAAGTTTCAATGGTTTCAACAACAGCTCTCACTCTGCCCGGCCGTCTTTTAGCACTATTTAAAGCAAACCTTAGCATTACAGCAATTACTGATGTTGTGTGTGTGCATCCTGAATAAACATATGTGTGTAAATGCCTATGTTTGTTTGAATGGGTTTTAGTTTTTTAGCCACACTGTGAACAGTCTTGGATTCTCAGTGAACGTTAAGTCTTCTGTTTACAGCAGATTATAGCCCCTCCAGGCCGGGCATGGTGCTCTCGATTGAGACTACAATGCCCTCAAATTAGCAGTTCTGCCTCTTTAAACTACCGGGATGGAGCCTAAACATGCCTTGTCAAGGTAGTCAGAAGGCACAGTGTGTGATCTCCCCCAGTACTTACAGGAAATATCTTCACTCATACCTCATCACGGCTCTCTGTAGTCTCACAGAGGACTGCACTCAGAGGAAGGGGGAAACATGAAAGGACTTTTTATTTGTATTAGTGGGGCAAAGAGCAGAGAATTTAGACGAAGTATGTTGTCTTCGAGGATGAACATTATGATTCTAACACCTTCATAACCCAATTAACATATTTATTTTTTATTTAAAGAATCAGTTGTGTTTAAATGCTATATATTAGCTGATCATCTAAATATGAATACATCTTTAGCACTTTTTGGTGTTAAAATCATTTGAGTTTGAGAAATCTGGTGATTTGCTTGTGTGTATGTTTTTGCATGCTTGCATGTGTGTATGTGTGTGTTAGGGTGTATGCTGCTTTGTCATTAAGCGAGCAGAAAGGTCACTACATCCTGAAAGTGATGAATACTTTCCGCTTGTTTGCTGGTTGTTAAACAGACTTCTGGGAAAGTGCTTGAACAGCACTTCCTTGGTAAGGTCAAGTCTTTTTGTGTGTTTAAGTGAGCGCTGAGGGAGGAGTGTTTTACACTTCGCGGCACATCACAATTATGACTTATTCATAACCCCGCAATCAAGGCGCTGTGGGTGAGAGGTCTCGGCCTCCAAGTTGCTTTTGATAGATATGTATCTTAAAGAACTGTCAGATCTTTTTTACTGCAGCTCTCCATGTGCCTGTGGAGACACCGACATAGATATGCATTATCACTAACACTGACAGGTCATGGGGTCTTGTGTATCTTTCATGAATCCTCCACGATACTTAGTTAACTGATGATACAGTAGATACTATACAAGATGAAAGGAGTAATGTGGTTCTGCATCTGATCTGGACCGGCTCATTCCCACCATAGACTGTATAAAGATTCCCACACTGTTTTCATGTCCTGACAAAAACCCAAGTGCTGCCACACAGGATTATATTCATGTAGTGAAGGCCTGGAGCCAACTTACACACAGTTCTCCAAACCTTCATTGAGCCGGCCAACATGAACAGTGTCCTTGCTGCTATGAGACAAACTTCCTCTTTTGGAATTCACAAAAAATACAAACCACGGGCCAGCAGCCAGCCATGTGGACTACAGGTTTGGCTGTGAAAACTTTTTGGCCAGGCAGCCCTAAAGTATATGCTCAATAACATGTCTACTAATGAAGCGTCAGTTTGAGTGGAGCCCTTTCAAAGCCTCAAAGCATATGAGGGTCAGTCGGTTGGCCGTTGGTTAAAGGAGCCCACTGAGTAGTAACTCTAGAGTAATTGGTCCGAGATATCAGCAAAAGCTCTGGTAGCATGCCAATGTGCTGAGGTAATGAGGGCCGGCCGCTGTAGTGTGCTCTTGAGAGTGAAAGTGAATGAGGACTGAAGGTGGGTGGTGCAGAGATCTGAAGCTCAGTTGACCCAGATTGTTCTTCAAAGAGGTGAGACACAGAGTTTGAGATAAACAACTCCATTGATTTACAAAAATAAAACAATTCTGAGAGATGATGGAAATTATTTTGTTTCTCTATAATGGCAAGAGCGTGTCCCTGTTTAGGAAAATGTATTCAAGCTGTTAGATCCACCGCCCAGATCCGATGACCCCCCAGTTGATCTGGGCTGGGAGGACTCGATTAGCTCATTTTCTCTTGACGCACAGATCCTGTACCAGAGACCTCAAACCAAGGCAATCTGTTCCCCAAGCTGGTCTGCTCTGGTAATGCATCTGGACCAGCCAGGAGGAAGGCCCTCAAACCAAAACCACATAAGAGGCTGCTTCACCATCTTCAGGCTACACACAGCTACACAAACAAAATGTGTATGGTGAGGAAATCACAGGCCACTGAGGGTTTCATTTCCATCAGTATCTCCAAGAATCCAAAAACCTAAGAGATATGAAACAGTCAGAGTTGGGCAGGACCAAACATATCCCTCTTTCATAAAAGAATGCCGTTGAGCTCCAGGTGGAGTGAGGGAGAATGAAGCAATGTAGCTTGAATACTGAACCTCCCACACACCCATTACACACTCAACTCTCAATATCTCAATAAATGTCATAGTCATTGGAAAGGGAAGGCTTCCCATTCCTTATAAAGTATCTGTGCTGGCATGGCAGAGTGGATGATGTAAGAACAGGCAAGCCATAACACCAGTCCGAATAGAGACGCCCATACCCTGCAGAAATGCCTCATGAACTCTCATTTATACCTGCTGAACAACAACAGATCAACAATGTGCTCCAGTTGCCCTTAGCAGTGTGAAAGTAGATCTGTGAACTTAAGAAACCCAAACCATCAGAAGTAGAGAGAACAAAGCCTTTCGAACAAAAGGATGGAACTTGCATGAGGAACTAATGAGTTGTACATCCCTTTGATTGTCACACCGAAGCCTTAGGGTGGCAAACATCCAGCTGCTCTCACAGTGTGCTACACACAGAGGACAGAAGACAAAAGAGTCTTGCAAAACACAACAAACAGACAGAGATACGTTTAGCTCTCTCAATTTTCCCAGATAATGTGAGGCAACTCAAGCTGCTATCCTAAAGAGCTCGTTCTTGCTAAGCATAACCATGTGAGCCACTGCTTTGGTAGCCCTCCATAAACGGCGAATAAAAGAGTTGCAAGAGGGAAAATGCTTCCCATGGATAAACACTTACCACAAGTTGTGTGTCTCATAACTTCTGTGAGTGATTGCAGCCATCAAAAGCATATTTGTTTGCTCTGGAGTTAGTTTGGATGTATTTTACAGACCCAGATTAAACACTATAAAACAATTCAAGATGCTTAAAGCCATTAGTTGTTATTCTTTGACTGTGTATTGAGATTAAAGACATGGCAGAAGTTTCAGCTTTCAAATACAACGAGGTGGCTTGAGGTTTTCGATGACAAAAGGGGTCTGTAGAAATGTACACAACAAGTGATGAGCCCTCCACCAGTGTTCTGAAACAATACAACCCACTTTACTGACGCACAAACATATAAATAAATATACAGCCATAAACTGTGAAAGCTGCCATCCTGTGCTCACTTGTCCAAGCTATAATCGCATCAAAACGCACGACTTCCCTAGAGGAAAGTATCAGCCAAGCCTGTTTGTGTGCATGTGTTTGTGCCAAAAAGCCTGAATAAAATCGGCCCACTTCATCTGGTGCCACTCAACTTAAACAAAGGCTGCACAAAGACATGCCGACGCCGGCCCCCTCACGCACTCTTCAGCTCTCAAAGACATGCCACCGTTGGCCCCGAATGCACTCCCTCATTCTCAAAGGCAGGTCGCTTTGGCCCCTAACCTATTCAATCTGCGCAACACCCCGGCCTTCACTCCCCGCACTGACTCTGCAGCAAAGCCCCTGAGTGACCCTCGCATTTCACTGACACAAAGACAGGAACTACATGGCCTTGCTATAGCCCATCGTCTTTTCTTACTTGTTTTTAAGATGATGGATGCCAACTTTTCACTTCTTATTTTTCTTAAGAACTCTATACTGTTCCTTAGTGATGTTTGAAGGACCTCACAGGTGTTTTGGTTAATGTTGAATAATTACTAACTTAAAGTTGCTTATACTGGTAGCTGCTGGTTTCCATACAATATGAAAACGTGCAGAAGATCAGTGTACCTCTAATGAAAAGTACTTCTTAGTCTGAGAAAACTGAACTTCAGGATCCATGACAGATCATTTCAAAATTGCAAGATGGAGAGGGACAGTAGTGTCCTAGAAGATAGGAAATTCATCAAGTAACCTAAACCTTCAAATAACTAGTAAGAAACTAAGCAACAATGTGAAGAACTGCCAATGAGTAATACATATTATAACATACAAGGAGTCTTTCATTCTCTGGTAGTTCTAATCATAAATCACGGTCAAGTTCTTCATGGATTCTTCTTCATTAACTTTCTGCTGATGTTCCAAATACAGGGGACGAAATAAATCACAGAAGAGGCATAGTAATCAATGTTTTCTATATCTGGTAAAAAAATCTCTATAAATCCAGTTGACATATAGCCACAAGACAGTTTTTAAAGCATCAACATTTTTCTTTTCACTTTTGAATAAAACCTCCCTCTATCCATTTAGCATTGACAAGTTTGCGCTTGTCAAAACTAATTCTAGGAAAAGGAGGCAGGTGAGAGCAATCCCACTTAGATAATATACAGCACAATTTCATCATAAAATCAGTCCTGGAATGTATTATATTTAATACAAAAACTCTGATTTGTAACAGTATAGAAGTGTAATAGCACTGAATGGGTGGTGATAATTCCCTCCTCTCATCGTGTCACTTTAGTTTGTCCTTGAACTCAGCTAGTATAAACACTGAACCTTTTCCTGGTTTTGTTTGGTTTATGATGTTGCACCACTTCCCCTCTCAGTGCAGTGTGTGTCAGGCAGAGAGCTCCATGGTGGCTCTCACACAGATTGACCTCCTCCCTGCACCTCAAGGACATGGCCTTGTGTGGTGGAAAGAGCAACTTAGAGCAAAAAGGCTGTTGCATGGACATGTGAAAGGTGGATTAAGTAATAATAACAAAAAAATGCTATAGTTAAGGTTCTAGTGGAGGCGATTTCTCTAATTGCTACTGTGCTGTGGTGTCAAATGCTGCAAGATGGTGTCCCTGAACACCAAGTTGTAGAAATGTCACTTTCTCCAAATCCACATTCATCAACTACCTCCATTCAAATTGTATGTAGGTGGCTGCTTCAGCATCTGAATCAATGAAGCATGCACACTTTCTCCATAACAGTTGGGAATACATAGATATGCAAAGAGGAGCTTGACTGAGAAAAAAGTTTAAAGTAGGTGTTCTGACAGTTAGAATAACTTGAACGTCAGCTAGACTTCTTGCATTGAGTATGCCAATCAGAAAAAATACCATTTCGTAAATGACACTTTCAGAAACACGAGTTGAATCTACCAGCCAAAAAGGAGATGTGTGAAATCTTAACGTAAAAGAGCTAAATTGTGTTTGCTCGTCGCATTGTCTTCTACTCACAGAGCCGACGTGGTATGATGTTGCAGCCGACGTGAAGGAGCCGTCCTCTGTTTTGAACCGCTGCTGTGTTCCCGGTGCAGCCCAGCGCTCACTCACTCCAGGCTCCTTTCTTCAGGACGTTTTCTCTTTCCTTCTCCCCTCACATAGATCCATCCCACCACCGTCTGACGTCGCCCTTTCTCCCCTTCTCTCCTCCCTCGCACTTCTCCCTTCCCCCACTCCGTTTGTCAGAGAGAAAGAAGAATACAAGTTGCGAAGATGATGTCAAAGATGATGACGACTTCCTGAAACGCGACTTCCCAAAAACTCCATGAAACTTATCCAGGCTAATTTAGTCACGCTTTTTTTTCAGCTTTTTCTCAGTTTCAAGTTCTCCTTTTTTTCCAGTGTTGCCTACTTATAAGTAAGCTCACAATGCATTTTCTCACAGGTCAAAGGCAAAAGTAAGATTCTAAAAAACTTCAAAGCAACATCCTTTAAATATGAATGATTTGACCTGATTAACTCTTTAAACATTGCCAGGTATAGGTTCTTGAATTTGTATTTAATTATTATTATTTTTCATGTCCATGTGTTTTGATGGCTTTGGATCTAAAACAGTAGTGTCTCCACTGTAGCTTTGTTTAGCTTCATTAGGCAGCACTAAGTAACAAGAGAACACACTTCATTATTTTCTTCATGTGAGGCTCCAGAAACATTTTTAAATCATAAACTGTGTCTCCTGTAAAAAATAAACGGTGTTATTTCTTCTTGAGCTACAGACATTAACCACACAGTGAATGTCACTGGGCCCTAACTGCATGTTTTGAAGGATGTGTGTGGCTTGTAAGCAATGGTCAAATGTTGACAGTGATACATTTCTGGAGGAAGTCCATATAGAATCTGTTTAGAGTCACTTGGAATATCAGAATATCCTTACAGACAGGTTTGTTAAACATGTTCATGCTTTTATTTTGTGCAGAATGGAAACAATGGTCTTTTCAGCTCTCTGCATTGGCCTCTGGTGTGTTTTGGAATCATGTTTAAAATATTCCTCCTTGTCTATAAGTCTGGTTTAAATCATAAAGCAGTCGGCTTACAGATCCAAGAGTCCAAACTAAAAACATGAAGCAGCAAAATCACAAAATGTAATTCAAATACTGCAGCTGAAGAGGACTTACTTTAAATCTGAATAAACTGGTAAACTCTTCTACTAAAAATGAAATATTAAAAACGTACTCCTTTATCCTTCTCGCTCCTCTATTTGTTTCTCTTCCTCTTGAACCTTTTTTTAGCCTTTAAAAAAAATCATTAATGCCCTAAATTACCCATGCTGGTGTTTCTTATTTATTGTTATTTAAGCTTTCTGGCAAGCTCTGTAAGCTACCCATTCGAATGAAATGTCCTGTAATTAGTCTTACCTTCATATCAAATACACCCTTAAAGTTAGACCCGAGAAGACTGAATATCTTTTTACCTGCTCTATTTAGTGACTTTTGTTCTGATTTACAAATATAACGTAGTAATCTGGTGTAGACATTCTCCGTTCTTGTCTTTTTGGGGTCTTGCAGTTTTTAATTGAACTTTAATCTAACACACGGTATACTATGACTAAATAATACAGCTTGTGCCAGACACATATTTTCGCACGGTCATCAATGTCATTTTTATTCTTTGTTACCACTACAATATCAGTTCAGTTAGCTTGTTATGTTATATTTCATAGTATAGTCCAATATCCCTGCAGTAATTCACAATTTGGTGAAGATCAAGCTGTACATATTTTGTTGAGACTATAAATAATGATGTTATAAGCAAAGACCCCACAAAGTGTCACATTGATGAGGTTCTAATTGTGATTACTTCATGTGTTTGACATGCATCTTGAAGTTTGTTATAGGTTTGCCAAACCATATTTGTACTGTGTGTATCACTGAGCAAGTCCATCATTATGAGTTTTACCACATTGGTTTACTGCGTTCTCACTGCATGCTGTTTCTGTTATTTTCTACAAGACCATATAGAAAACCCTTCAACAGCAACTCCTCTCCCCAGCCTGTTAACACCAGCTCTAATTTCCTCTGTGGGATGCTGCAGTGGGAGTTGTTGAGTGCAGCTCTTCACGCTGCCCTGCTGACATTCTTCACCGCCTGAGACTTCGTACCCTACAGTTTGTCTCTTCGCTCACACGGGGCCTTGCTCCTCCACCGCGGCCCAGCCACTGTGTCATTTGGTCGGGCCTGCCTTCAGGACTTCCTCTTTGCACACCAGATCTGTCTGTGTGTGTCCTCCTGGTGAGAACACTGTGGGAGGCAGGGGAGTATGTAAATAGATGAATGTGTGGTGACCACAGCGCTCCGGTCTCAGGAGGAAGATGCTCTGAGCTGCAGGGCCACTCCATGGGAAACACAGACAGGACCCAAGAGACACTGAGAGAGGATTGGTTTTGATGGTTAGTGGCTGTGGGGAGGAAGTTACACTCTCCTTGCAGAAATAATGCCATGATGCCATTCCTGGTGCGTGCACAGATATGTATTTGACTCTGAAAATAAGGGCTGGTATAATTGCTGGTATAATTGTGTTAATTGCAGTAGGGCTTTAAATATATATGCACTGTTTCTAAAACTTAAGTCTGAGTTGTGGAGTTTATTTGTGGAAATGTTGTGAGCAATCCATTTTGTATAATGATTGTTTGGGGAAATAAAGTAGTTCAAAAGAACATCTTAAACATGAAAATGTAAATGTTTTGTAGATGGAGTTATTATTGTTCAGTGTAAGTCGTTTTGTCTCTTTCAACTTTGACCATGTATTGAATTTGGTTGAACTAACTACTATATATATAATGTATATACTTCAGTCCAGTGAGGTAAACGTGAGCATACAGCAGGCAGCAGTGTGGTCACATGGATTTCAAAAATAAACGAGGATAATCCATTATTTCTATTTTAGTTTTTGGGGGGTTTTCACAGCAGTATTGCGTTTCTATTATAGAGTTTGATGTTGTAAATGAGGTCACAGCCAACTCACATGAAACACAAATAAAGAATGACATAAAGGTGACACGAGCCGGGTTAGTCACTCAAACAGACCTTGCTGGGACAAGCTGTGCATGATTTAAGGCTTCAGAAATAGACACAGAAAAAACTTGTATATCTCCTTTCAGGAAAAACATATTTTCATCATGATAGATAATTAATGTGTTTAATTTAATGCATAAACAAAAGCAGTCTGTGTGTGACTCACACGTGTAGACATAAACACCCAAAGGGATCATCATATATGGTGATTTTGTGGACTTTTTACTTTTGGCTCACCACATCCTTTACAAATATTTTGAGTCTTGCTTATCGAATTTTGTTTATCCGACAAATCCTCTTCTACTTATCTCAACATATTAATCAACTTGAAGACACAAGTAACAACCTTAAAGGCAGCAGCATGCACTAAAATCAGATCAAGCACATCAACCCAACATCAACAGCATTACACTGCAGTTTGTTTAGCCAGAATCAACACAACGCTTTGGTGATGGTGATTAATGAATTGTATTTGGATAACACATCAGTGGTTGCTAACAAACAACAGGCACCAGCTAACTCAGTTTTAAAGGTTCATTCCTCAATAGTGCTCTTCATAATCCTATAATAGTGACAAGGATGTAAAGAGAGTATTATTTTATGTTTCCTATGTGATTATCTTTCTATGCACATTCAACAGGTTTCTTTGGAGTCAAGCTGTGTGATTATAAGAAGAAGGTGAAACGTTGATGTACACCTTCTATAGAGTTCTACATGTATTCTTAACAAGATGTAATGAAAAGCTGTGCAGCTGCTTTATTACAGTGAACTACAAGTTGTTTGATCAAACCTCTTTTAACTTTATGGGTATCTAAAATATGTGTTCACCTGTTGCGATGCAGCTGCTATGACTGAGCTGTAGCTGGTGTGCTGAAAAACTTAAACTTTGAAACAAGAATGTACATACAAATGTGGAGAAGTGTCAACATAGTGCAAAAATGCTGACACTTAAAGGTGGGGTATGTAATTTATTTCAGAAACACTTTTTGTTATATTCCATGGAATGCTCTTAACATCCCGATAACAATGAATATATTAAATGCTTTGACAATAAATACATAAAAACATTTCATCTGTGGAAGTCGTGGCGCTCTAAAAAGCACGACCAATCATTTTAGCCGGCCAGGCTAAAATAACTGGATGGCCTACCTACCTGTCAGCCTTCCATCTGTGCACAAACTTATCTCGTGCCCTCATTGGTCATGTGCGTGTTCGTGTGTGTTGGAGGAGGGGCTCTGTAAGGAAGTGGCAGATTTTTCCCTGTTGTGTATTTTCAAATTCTAGCCCACTCGAGCTGGTTTCTCCAAAATTACCTACCCCACCTTTAAGAGACAATATAACTGGACACCATAGCAACCCTGAGAAGCTGTATGCCCAGGCCTTTTGGGTTTATTTTGTCTTTTAATGCTTGTGTAAAAACGTATAGCCTATTAAGAAATATACATGTATAATTTCTGTATATATGATGGCATGAACAGTTTTTCAGAAGATTTTCACTCATTTTGTGTTTTTTGTTGGATAGCACACAAGCCTCAACACGCCACCTCAACTTTAAATAAATTGAGTTTTGATGACCCATAACAACCTTAACATGTAATTCCCATATTTACTACAAATACACCATTCTGTGATCTCTTGTATAAAACATCTGATTCATGTTTCTTTACCCATTAAATCAAGTTTCTTGTCCATACAAAGCAGATACTGAAGAAAGTGTACTATTGTGCCCTCTGGTGTCTGAAAGAAGTATTGCAGTGTATCATTTTACTGCATTCTTTTTATCCAGTACATTTTAAACATTTCAAGAACCTATGAAAAAGTATGCCTTAGTGTTATTCTCTACCACTATAGCGTGGTGGAATCGTAAGAGACTTTAGAAAAAGCCTATGAAAACTAAATCAAGTTTAAAAGGTCACAGAGTGCTCCCTCTCTTTCTCTGGCTCATTTCACACTCAAGTCTCTCTCCCTATCTGACTTTCTGCGGCCTTCAAATCCACAAAGAATGGACGGTTTCAGCAGAATGTCTTCTTCAGCTTGAGCTGTGATTGGACCAGAGCAAGGGGTGGAGGTAAACAGGGAGTCCCTCTATAACAGGGAGAGTAGAGAGTCAGGCAACACAGGAAACACAACATGTATGTGGGATATTGCTTAGGGTACTCAGCACATGGGGAACTTTTACACACACTTAAACTTGTGAATTTTCAATGATATACTTATAAACTGAAGAAATTGTGAAAACTTAATTAAAGTTAACGTTCAGCAACATTACCTTCATTGTGATAAAGTTTGCAATATAAAAACATACAATTTCAAATGTTGGACCACCTTCTATCTTTTTAACTTGTGTACCACCTGACCAAAAAACCATGTGACAAGCCCAACATCTGATCAGTTCATCAGGAGTTAAAAGTTAACCTCAACTTTATCAGTGTCAGCCCAGGTCATTCACATATTAGGTGTTTCCTCACAGAAAGAACCAAGCATGCAATTTTGTGCACGCTTTTTCTCCGCTCTCTCGCATCAAATCTGGCCTTTTTCCCTGCCAGTCTCACTCATGATGCTCACCCCTTCAACTATTGGAGCTCCAGCCCACCGTGAAGTGTTCCTCCCCCTCCCAATCAGCCATCAGTCCTTCCCCTCACCCTCTGCTTCAGCCTTTGGTCTCTTTGCAGCTGCACGGACGGCCTCAGTTCCAGCCTCAGCCTGCGAGAACTAGTTGTGGCTGCAAAGAAAACATGTCACTGAGTACAGCTGCTGGTCAAAGCATGATACTCTGACTGGAATAGCTGGAATAACTAATAAGATATGGTAGATACATACCATATAAATAGATTTCATAGAACTGAATGAAAATCATATGGTCCCATATGTTAAATAAATCCCAGATCAAATGTACGCTAAAGGGTTTTTCTCAGTGGTTGTGATGTTAAATGTTAGTTTTTTTTCCATGTATTATGTCTTGATGTTTGTTCATGTTGATGTTACAGAAAGAGCTGCTGTGATGCAAATCAAATACCAGACTTGATCTGATAATTAAAGTCTTATCGCATCGTATTGTATCGTATTATAACTCTGAGAAAGAGAAGGTCAATTAAGTTACAGTACATTTCCCAAAAGAAACTGATCACTTGGGGAGAGTAACCCCTGTGTAATTTCGAGCTCCTTTGGTCCCTTCGTTGTGTAATGGATAACATTAGGTCGGTCAAAATGAGTTAATAAGGGTCATGCGGAGCAGAGTTCACTTTGGTGCATTTGTTTAGCTCTTTTCAGACCAGGCTCGTAGGTCAGTCTGCACTTGGAATTTGAGGGTCTCTTCTCCCATGAAGATTTTCCACAACTCTGCACTTAAGTGACACTTGTCACATATTTTATGTCTGCTCTACACATAAATACCACACGCTAGCAAACATGTTGACTTGAAGAAAGCATGTGCACAACACACTTAAACAGTTGTGCCTGAGGAAAGGGCTCAGAGAGTTCTTGTTGTGCGGCTGTGATTCCTCTGCAAGTGCAGCTACTGTAGCACTGCACCTATGGTCAACAGACCACTCAGTGCAAAACAACTCAGCTGCCTGTGAGGAGAAACGACTTCTCTGTTTGATGAATGCTAGGTAGTATGTAAACAGCCATTACCTTCCCACCAGTTTGAGAAACTGCTTTTAGTGACTTTTTAACTTTTTCTCCTGGCTACTCTGTTTTGTCCCTGTTTGCAGGCTAAAGGCCCAGATACACCGGCCCAGAGGCGCGGGAAGGTATTTTGAGTGGGGGTGCTGAGGTGCTGGACTCCAGTGAACACTATTACGGGCACTATAGAGCACGCACAAAAAAACTCCCCAGACGCAAACACACAGTAAACCCGCGACTGTTACAATGAAGGCTCGATAATCAGCTCACGGCAATATAGGCAGGGGTAAAGTGCTATTTTTTACGAGTGGGGAGCGGACCTCACCTCCTCTAGGGGGGTCCGGGGGGATGCTCCCCCGGGAAGATTTTTTTAAAATATTGAAGTTAAAAGCATCAATCTGGTGCACTTTGAGAGCAACATTAAGAGATCTATGGATACATCTCTCAACACCCAGATGAAACACAACTGTAAGCAGATGTTCTTTTTCTTTATGGATATTTTACAAATCACTCCCCTTTCAAACTGTATTCTTGTTTTACTGCCATATAGTATTTCATAACTGTTTTTCCTTTATTCTCTTTTTTTTTTATAACTATAATGATCATATGAAGGTGTGCCGCGGAAATAATCTTTTGAATAATTTTTGACCAAACCGTTTGAGACCCACTGAGATAACTTAGACTAAAGTTAACTATCTAAACACTCAGAGAGTCCTTTAGCTCACCTGAGCCTCTCAGTCTGAGAGGAGAGCTCTCCTCCAGCTTGTTGTGGAACAAACAGCTCCGTATGTCCGTTAGTGCAGCTAGCTAACCAGATGCTAACAACACGGTCCCTGCTGCTGGCACCGGTCCCTCTCTCTCTCCCCCTTTCTCACACACACTAAATGCGCTATTTCCGCACACACACAGAGCCGCAAGCTTGAATGACACAAGCACACTTTTATTTCCATGCAACTCTCTGATTGGTCTGGTGTCTTGCCTCTGTTGCATTCACTGAACACGGGAAATTACAGTCCTGCCGTCCTTCCTAGTGTCTTGATGAGGTTCACGTAAAGCACGGTTAATGTATTATATTATTGAGGTAGAATTGTCCGGGGCTCCAGAAAAAACATTCGGGGCAGGCCAAAATATTATTTTACCAACAATGTGGAATTTATTGGCTACATATTACACAGATTATGCACAGCGGGAGCAGCAATAACCGTCAAATAATAATTCAGACAGGGGAGCTCCGCACCCCCTGCCTGCCGCTAGGGGGTGCTGCAGCGCCCTCAGCACCCCCCTTCCCGCGCCCATGCACCGGCCCGAAATCGACAGTAAATGGGAGTCGGGCCGAACATGAGCGTGGGCACGCCCTATTCGGAGTGGTGTGCGCCGCACCGTTGGGTCTTTTCTGCCGACCTGACGCCTTTTCTTGTCGATTCAACATGTTGAATCAGCGTCGGGAACACCACCGGAAGACGGACAAAGGGATAACACTGATTGGCTGTTCAGCTAGCGAATCAGTGCATGAGAAGCGTTAACGGAAGTGAGGGAGGTAAACAAATGATTTAAAATGGAAGATGGAACACACACGGACGGCTATTTCACCTCATCGGTTTATAGAGCTGTTGTTCGTTCATGTTTTCAATGTACGAGAGTGAAAATGGAAAGAAAAACGCTATTTGTTGTTTGTTTATATCACGGAGTCTGTTCTTCTTCTCTTTCTTCCGGTTGTTCCGGTTGTTGCCTCTTTTGAATGATGAATACACACTACCGCCGCCTGCTGGTGAGGAGAGTTATTGCCACTCACGCATGCGCAGTTCATACGTGCTCGGCTCGGATTTGCGGTGTGTTCCAGTGCGCGAAGTCGGCAAATACGCAGGAGAGTCCGGCGACGCAACAGTCGGTGTCGGCGTCGGCAACTTCTCAGGTGACCGGCCAGTCACCGTATTTGGCGACTTCGCGCACTGGAACACACCGCAAATCCGAGCCGAGCACGTATGAACTGCGCATGCGTGAGTGGCAATAACTCTCCTCACCAGCAGGCGGCGGTAGTGTGTATTCATCATTCAAAAGAGGCAACAACCGGAACAACCGGAAGAAAGAGAAGAAGAACAGACTCCGTGATATAAACAAACAACAAATAGCGTTTTTCTTTCCATTTTCACTCTCGTCCATCCAAAACATGAACGAACAGGAGCTCTATAAACCGATGAGGTGAAATAGCCGTCCGTGTGTGTTCCATCTTCCATTTTAAATCATTTGTTTACCTCCCTCACTTCCGTTAACAATTCTCATGCACTGATTCGCTAGCTGAACAGCCAATCAGTGTTATCCCTTTGTCCGACTTCCGGTGGTGTTCCCGATGCTGATTCAACATGTTGAATCGGCAAGAAAAGGCGTCAGGTCGGCAGAAAAGACCCGACAGTGCGGCGCACACCACTCCGAATAGGGCGTGCCCACGCTCTTGTTCGGCCCGACTCCCATTTACTGCCGATTTCGGGCCGGTGTATCTGGGCCTTTAGATTGATGCCACTTAATAAAAGCAAAAGCCAGAAGAAAGATACCTCAACCTGTAAACAAGAATCTGTCTAATTTCCCCTTTTATTTCCCCTTAAATAAATGTGTTCCGGGCTTTTCATTTAGATATGTGATGATTTTATTGAGTAACATATCCAAATAGGGTTGATATGTTCATGAAATGGAAATATGAAGTCTTATGCATTAAAGATTTAACACATCCTGTTGCTATTTCCAGTCCAACATCAAGTCTAGTCCGATGAGTTTGAACAATGCTTGGCTGCAGAGCATGAATTTCAATGACAGAAAATACTTTTCTGTAGAAAAAACAGCGTATCTACAAACTATTGCCAGATAAATGTCTGGATCTAACAATGTTATGCAATGCAATAAACAGTCTTATTAGATGATCAGAGAGTAACTGTGTTTCCCCAATGCAAGCAGAGGAAATGTTATAGTGAACCATAGATTAGAGGCGTATTCTGAACTTTGTCTCTGTTGATAAACAGCTCGAGGAGGGCAATCTGAAACATTCCCCCTGAAACTGGATAGACCCAGAGCTGACAGAACTAGGCCGCACTCTACTGAAGGTCAATATCCACGTATCTGTGTCTGACAGCAATGAAGCAATGAAGACTGTGGGCAGACGAGCTACTGGTTAGCCTTAACTAATGCAATGATCTACATGCAGCACTTTTTTTATTAATCCAGAGAAAATATCAAAATGGTCCATCAGGGCTCTGATTCAGGAAAAGCTGAATTCGAAAAATATAATATGTCCAGAGCTGCATATAACCAACAATTGAATTATTGATTGAGTTGTTGGTCATTTTCTCAATTAAATGTTTTATCTAAAAGACATCAGAAAAAAACAAATGTGCAATGGAATTGTCATAGGAGATATCAAACTAATACATGTTATGTCAATGACTTTGTTTGATTTGTTGCAGCTTTATATTTGTTTCAGTTTGTTATAGATTCTTTGCACAGCCAAAGACTAAAATGAATAAATCACAAATCTTTCCCTTCTGTTATGAGATTTTGGTATAAAGCCACAACATACAGATCAGCCACAGGAGCTCGAACAGGGAGCATTGCTGTAATGTATTATCAATCTTGTCTTTCAAGTGTTTTTATCTTCATGACTTTGGAGACATCTCCAACTGTTGGGACATTGTAAGTTTGTTAAATCTCTAATTGCAACAAACACTTTGGGGTCACACGAAGATGACGAATACCTGAAGGATTTGTATTGGTGTTAGCTGGCTGGTTTACTAATAACATATTGATATTTAACCATTTTGGCTTATTTTGCAGAAACTACTTTTCAAACAAACTCTGGCCTTTGAAACATCTTTAATGTGTTACACTCCACTGTAGTTCCCTGTCTCCCAAATGTAAGTTTACAGCAAAGCACAAATGATTTGGGAGTATGTTACTTCTTAAACTAGTGATATTCATAAAATCCTTAAACTGGCATATCTCTCTTTCTATATTAGACCACATGACTCTGCCTCACTTGAACTGACTGCTGCCCATGTCATCTGCATTGATCTGTGAGCTCGACTGTGTTGCGCAATGTCCAAACAGACATGGGCCAATTACCCATGAATTTGGCATCGAATTTAAATCCACCCATATTCACTCTGCAGTATAAATGTGGTGGGCAGCAACTCAGTGTGCACTCTTCGGGCTAGAACAGGGGTTTGCTGTTACCAAGTGATAAGTGATCTAACTCAAACTGGGAAGAAGAGATGACATCTGGTAAGAAGGTGAGTAAAACACGAGCACCAGTTTTCCATGCTAAGGTGGAGGGAATATATTTCCCAAAGATCTGGTTCAAAGTTATAACGTTCATTCCACACAGATACTGTATCAACTCTTTCTTTGGACACAGCAGGAGGGTAAACTAACCTGAATGTGCATTACTTCTATGTTGTGTTTTGAGGAAACATACATTTATATCTTTTGTGTATGCAACATGTTCATCTATGTACTGCAGGTCATAGTTTTCCCCTTGATCTTGACTATGCTGTTGTTACAGAAACCTTGTCAGTGTAGGTTTTTGGTGTGTGTGCATTTGGTGAGCTTGCACAAGGTTTGTGTAATAGCCAGACTAAAGCGGTCACTGCTGGAGAGTCTCGGGCAAAACACTGCTTTTATCTTTGCACCTTTGAACTGCAGCTTCTCTCACATAAACACTTACAGAACATACATGTATCAATTGTAAAATGCAAAAGGTACTGCAGAACTGTATGACATCAAATTGTATTTTATATTACTTAAAATCACATGCATTCTTTTGTCTGTTTGGTTTGTTGGAAGTTGTATATATTCCTTGTTGTCCTTGTTGAGAAATGAAAACGATAAAAACATCAGGATTCTTTTTTTAAACCATTCAGTGTAAAAAGTGTGATATGCATGTGTCCCTCTGCCCTCACAGGGTATCATTGAGCGTCTGAATGCTGGGGAGGTGGTGATTGGCGACGGAGGCTTTGTGTTTGCTCTCGAGAAGAGAGGCTATGTGAAGGCCGGGCCATGGACTCCTGAGGCTGCTGTCACACACCCTGAGGCTGGTTAGTCAAGTAGTACATACACATAATTGTATCCAAAACGACATGGAGGGAAGGTGCACAGACCTAAAAGAACAACGTTTTGCCTCATAAATGACACATTTGTGTGTTTCCTTCAGTGCGGCAGCTGCACAGGGAGTTCCTGAGATCAGGATCTAATGTCATGCAGACATTCACCTTCTACGCCAGCGATGACAAACTGGAGAACAGGGGTCAGAACTTAAAAATCTCTGTGAGTACCGAGCCAAAGCACCACAGTGCAAGTCTTGCAAATTCTAGTTTACTTCACGCTGATTTATGAATAAACATAATGTGATTTGCAAAGAGTGTGATCAATGGTCATCAACAGAATGCCTTAATCTTTCAGGGGGCAAAAATCAACGAGGCAGCCTGTGACCTGGCACGAGAAGTCGCCAGTGAAGGAGATGCCATAGTAGCTGGTGGAGTGTGTCAGACTCCTTCCTATCTTAGCTGCAAGAGTGAGATAGAAGTAAAGGCCATTTTCAAGAAACAGCTGGAGGTGTTCTTGAAGAAGAATGTGGATTTCCTGATTGCTGAGGTGGATTCATGTCATGTCATATCATAGATACTTCAATGAATGTGAAATATAATCAGTAGAGCAAATAATACCTCTGTGTTGTTTTTGTCCTTGCAGTACTTTGAGCATGTTGAGGAAGCAGAGTGGGCTGTGCAGGTGCTCAAGGCCAGTGGAAAGCCTGTGGCTGCTTGTATGTGCATCGGACCAGATGGAGACATGCACGGTGTCTCACCAGGAGACTGTGCCGTCAGGCTGGTGAAGGCCGGTACGTTTTCAATGTACGACTTAGTTTCCCTACTTAAAGTCAGCTGTGTTATCTGATATTTCATAAAGCATTTCCTATTTTCTCCAGGCGCCCAGATTGTGGGAATCAACTGCCACTTTGACCCTGAAACCTGCGTGAAGACTGTGAAGTTGATGAAGGAGGGAGTGGAGAAGGCGCGGCTGAAGGCTCACTACATGGTGCAGCCTCTGGCATTCCACACCCCAGACTGCAGCTGCCAGGGATTCATCGATCTGCCAGAATTCCCCTTTGGTAATATTTTTGTCTTGGAAACAAATGTAGGGAACAGTTGTGTATATGGCATCTTTTCACAGTTGTCTCTCTCCTTTTTCTCAGCCTTGGAGCCCAGGATCCTGACCCGCTGGGACATGCATACGTACGCCAGAGAGGCCTACAAGGCTGGCATCCGCTTCATTGGAGGCTGCTGTGGGTTTGAGCCTTACCACATCAGGGCTATAGCTGAGGAGCTGGCCACTGAGAGAGGGATCCTTCCCCCAGCCTCAGAGAAACATGGAATGTGGGGTTCTGGTCTAGAGATGCATACCAAACCCTGGGTCAGAGCCAGGTACACCAGCCCAAATATTGATTATACTTGAATGCACACATTTTTGTATAGATCATTTTTACAAGGTATCTATGTGTAACATGTGTCTTTTTGTCCCCCAGGGCTCGTCGCGATTACTGGGAGCACATCGCTCCCGCATCTGGACGTCCCAAGTGCCCGTCCTTGTCCACACCGGAAGGCTGGGGTGTGACCAAGGGCCATGCTGAGCTCATGCAGCATAAAGAGGCCACCAGCAGTCAAGAGATAAAGCATCTGATGGAGATGCAGAAGAAGGCCAAGTCATCTGCATGAGCAAGTCGAGGAAACCGAGGCACCCATACCTGCAGTTTGTCAACAAGAGAGCGACGGGGGAAGGAGGGAAGTCTTTCTGGGTTCAGTTTGGATGTCAAAAGCACTTGAAACATAACCCTATGTAAACCCCCAAAAATAAACCTGAGTTTGTCACCTATGTTTATGTGTTTTCATTGGGGAATAAGCACTTTTAGACTGTTCCATTCTAAGAAAGATATAAAACAGTGTCTTGTACCATAAATACCAACCCCAATTCCCATGAAGTCGGGATGTTGTGTAAAACGTAAACAAAAACAGAATACAATGATTTGCAAATCCTTTTGGATCTATGATCAATTGAATGCACTACAAAGACAAGATATGTAATGTTTAAACTGATCAACTTTATATATTTTTGTAAATATTCACTAATTTTGAATTTGATGTCTGCAACACGTTCCAGACACTTCCCTGTTTCCAATCAACCTGAGGAATATTACAAACAGGTGTTTTTCGAGCATTCTTCAACTTTCCCAGTCTTTTGTGGCCCCTGACTCAGCTTTTTTGGAACGTGTTGTAGGCGCGAAATTGAAAATGATTGAATATTTACAAAAAAACAATAAAGTTTATCAGATTGAACATTATATATATTTTCTTTGTAGTGTATTCAATTGAATATAGGTCGAAAAGGATTAGAAAATCATTGTATTCTGTTTTTATTGACGTTATACACAACGTCCCAACCTATTGGAATTGGGGTTTGTATGTCGTACATTTCACATTATGCACAGATTTGGGCCTTGCTTGTTAAAAGTGGTTCTAACTATCAAGTTATGAATCTGTCCAGTCAGGGTCCAAAAGACATAGACCCACATAAATCAACAAGACAGAAAAACACCCCAAAACCTATAATTAACAGGGACACTCACAATACTCTCATTCAGCTAAAGAAGGGAGGGGAGCGAGTCAATATTGCAGTTGTGTAAATTGCCTCTTGCCAATCAGAGCAGCCCTTTCTTTGACCCCTCCCCTCCTCCAGAGAGATTTAAAGTGGCCTCCTGCTCCCTTCTAATCCAGTCAGGGGTCCACACTACTGCAGGATTATGGCACCAGCAAAGAAGGTATGAGTGAACTTTTGTTTTAGGAAGAGTGTGTTATTGAGACCATCCTGCAGAAGAACAACACAGGGAATTAGTTCTGTGGATTTATAATGTCTGATATGTCTTATTATATTGAGCTGCAAACTAAAGAATGGTTTATGTTTTTGCCATAGGTTTTGAGATATTTGTGTCTTAGACCATGACCATATATGTGTGATGCTTATTATGGGCAGAGGGATATAGTATATCCAAGGCATCTTCAGCACAACTGGCATATCAGGTCAGATGTCACTGACCAATTAACCTTCAAGCAGTTCAGGTAGACATGTAGTTATAATGTGTCCTGAAAAAAAACCAGACAAAAACTCTTCTCGACCCCTCGCTATACAATAATGATTAAATAAACCTGTTTTTCCTTTTGGACAAATATAGCGATGACGATTATCCCTCATTTATATTGACTTTAGTTTTCAGTCATGAGGAGCTGTGCAGCTGTTGTCAGACATGTGCTGCTGTCTTCACGAATCAGGGTCATTGAGAGAAGGGGCATGTAAGATTACATTTGGGAAACCACTAAGCATAATCCATATTCCAGTGTCTTTATTCCTCCGGCCTAATCAAACAGAATCAGTCTGATCCGAGTGAGCCATTGTGATCTACAAGAGTTATTCTAGAGGCTCATCACCAGCATAATATTCATATTTATTCTGCTTGATTCTAAGTTGATATTGTCCTGTCATGACAGGGAATCTTGGAGCGTCTTGACGCTGGAGAGGTTGTGATCGGCGATGGAGGTTTTGTGTTTGCTCTGGAGAAGAGAGGCTACGTAAAGGCCGGTCCCTGGACACCTGAGGCCGCCGTAGAGCACCCTGAAGCAGGTGAGAACCAACTATTTTACCAGCTTTTTCTCTATTTCAACCTAAAAATAACTTCCTTAAAATAATCCTTTGCATGTATTACCTGCAAATGCCTTTTCCTTATGCATTTTACTGTATGTTACAGTTAAGATGGATGTTTCCCTTATGCAATCCTATTTGTTTAATGATTTCAGTGCGACAGCTGCACAGGGAGTTCCTGAGGTCCGGGTCCAATGTCATGCAGACCTTCACCTTCTACGCCAGCGATGACAAACTGGAGAACAGGGGCAACAAGCTCTCCTTCACTGTAAGTTAATGGGGCATCACACCACTGCCATAGGAATAAGCAGAATATCCTGCATGTGGCGCATTGAAAACAGTGACTAAAACAACAAACTAAATAAAACATTCGGATGAAATGCACATTAGCAGTTTTATTAAACTGTTAATCTCAATGAAAACTTTCTATTTAAATATGTATTTATGTGTATCAGGGTTGTCTTTTTGATTCTCACCTTTATTGACCATTCTTTGGCTCTGTTCTGCAGGGAGCTCAGATCAACGAGGCCGCCTGCGATCTGGCCCGTGAGGTTGCCAACGAGGGCGACGCTCTGGTTGCCGGGGGAGTTTGTCAGACTCCATCCTACCTGAGCTGCAAGAGTGAGACAGAGGTTAAAGCCATCTTAAAGAAACAGCTGGATGTGTTTGTCAAGAAAGATGTCGACTTCCTGATTGCTGAGGTCAGGATAAAAACGTTAGAATAACCATATTCATTCCAGATTTCTTTGATTTTTTCCTGGATATTAAGAAAATGCTGATGTCATTGTCCTGCAGTACTTTGAGCATGTGGAAGAGGCTGTGTGGGCCGTGCAGGTGCTGAAGGAGACAGGAAAGCCCGTCGCTGCCTGTCTGTGTATCGGACCAGATGGAGACATGCACGGTGTCTCACCAGGAGAGTGTGCCGTCAGGCTGGTCAAAGCTGGTGAGTTCAGTGTTATTTAATTCAAACAGAACTAGTTAATGGATACGAAAAGTAGTTATAGCGAAATATTAGAGATTCAGGTTTAAACTTGTTCATATAAACATATCTTATCATCTCATGACCTCTCTGCAGTGTGACCTGGCAGGGTCCGATTTCTAACTGGTAGACACAAGATAAGACACATCTGTTTGTATACTCTTGGTATCATTAATTAACAACTGGCCCAAGCCTACGTGCCAAAACCTTTTTGGCAGTTGCTTTGTCATGTCACCACCAGCACCAACATGATTACCATTAAAAGAAACCAGCCAAATGCAAAATGTGTAATAGATATAACCAAAATCTTCAACCACAGTTGTCGCTGTCTCTTCGTCATGTGTGCTTTTTTTGCCCATCTGTAAGAGTCAGCTGACATAAATTCACATTCTTTTATAGGAGCTCAGATTGTGGGAATCAACTGTCACTTTGACCCCATGACCTGCGTAAAAGCTGTCAAGATGATGAAGGAGGGAGTGGAGAAGGCCGGTCTGAAGGCTCACTACATGGTGCAGCCTCTGGCATACCACACCCCAGACTGCAGCTGTCAGGGATTCATCGATCTGCCAGAATTCCCCTTTGGTAATAATATACTGTGCTGCATTTAAATTTGACCATACCACATATGACAATATATCATAGGCAGTTTAAACCTAAAATCAAAAATACATATTTTTCCTCTGACCTGTAATATCTTTATCAATCTTAATTGTTCTGCAGTGATTTGCCTTGTGTTGAGGATATCAGCTATACAAATTCCTGCTATCTTTTGAATATAAAGAAGTTAGACCACACTCAGCTTGTGGTGCTCAAAGTGCCAAAAAATACATTTGTAAAACTTAACAGCGTCTTTCCAGTAGCCTAATTGTGACCCAGTATTCAAGATGATACAGACCCTGTTGGGAGTAGGTTCCTGGAGGAACTTTTTTTGTTTTACGTAACCAAATCTGCCGACCGTATACCCGCACCAAATGGAGTGAGCATCTACCCGTGGACGAGAGGCTCATGACAGCTGGAGATGTTAACATTAATAGTGCCTCCTTTGCTGGGCTGTAACGTTAGATTGCTCAGGAAAGCTTCTCGTCCACAAATAGATGCACACTTCTTTCTGTGCAGTGATACACTTAGCTGGTGTCTTTATTAATATATAGCACTACACGTCAGAGGATAATGTGTATTTTTTATTTTGGGGCTAACTGTCAAAAGCAGTTTTCTCAGTGTGCATGCACATAGAGTATAACCACTGCTAGTGTATTGTTACTTAATCCAGCAAGGTCAATTATTTGATATAGAAATAAAGAAATTACCCAAAAGCAACCGCTCAGGAATAAAATGTGTATAAATCCTCTGCCAGGTCTGGAGCCCAGGATCCTGTCCCGCTGGGACATGCACGCATACGCCAGAGAGGCCTACAATACTGGCATCCGATTCATTGGAGGCTGCTGTGGATTTGAGCCTTACCACATCAGGGCTGTTGCAGAGGAGCTGGCCCCTGAGAGAGGTTTCCTCCCAGAAGCGTCAGAAAAACATGGCAACTGGGGTGCTGGTCTGGAAATGCACACCAAGCCCTGGGTCAGAGCCAGGTCAGAAGCAACTTTTAATCCTTCACTCAATATCACCTAAACTCATTCAATTGTGAAAAGTGTTAGTGGGTTCTTACGGGTATGACTTTTTGTGTCCTATAGAGCCCGTCGCGACTACTGGGAGAACCTGAAGCCAGCCTCTGGTCGTCCTCTGTGTCCCTCCATGTCTTCCCCCGATGGCTGGGGTGTTACCAAGGGCCACTCTGACCTCATGCAGCAAACAGAGGCCACCTCTAAGGACCAACTCAAACAGCTGTTCGACAGGTCAAAGAGCCAATGAGTCTCTCTCAGTCAGCTGGCAGCAGGCCTGGGTTAAACAGCCGTGCAGCTACACTGTGGTGTGCATGATCTCTAACAGTGCTGCACCTAACAAGCTTAATTTCAGGGGTCACATCTTGACTTGAGGCCATCACTGTTCTGTGCAATATGTTGATTGTAAAGCTTAAGTTGATGTGTAGCCACAGCGGGGTCTTAAATTAGGTGTCGACCCGTGTTAAGATCGGGACCTTTTTTTCCATAATTCTGGACCAGTTTGTTTAATAGAATATAATCTAATAAAGTGTGAATTGGCCATTTGATGCTTCAGGTGTGGTTTCTTTGAGTGGATTGGTGGGTGGGTGTTTATCAGTGCTATCATCGGTAGATACAGTATGTGTGACAATCATGAACATGCACACACACATATGTATCTTGGAAAAAGCTGTGCACGAACATACAACATCGACTTAAACATGTCAAAAAAAAGCAAAGTTTCAATTCAATGATAAGTATAATTTAATGATTAGATCAATAATAGTTAGGTCACATAGAACAACATATTGTTATGTGTTTCTCTGCGGTTTGCAGAATCATGTCAGATAATAAACATAACGTTAGGAAATTTTCTGATCTCCCACTGGGGTTTAAGGGAAATGGGCGTTAGTGTTTATATTTGTGAATTACATAGGATTGAAGGCACCACACATTGCAAGGCTTAAGTGAATCATGCAATAAATGATGGATCCAGTAGATGGCGGTGTTGGGATTGTATGGCCCATATTTCTGACCGCACTTACAAAGAGCCTTAAAGGAAAGATGTTCCACCAGCTAGCACCAGCTGGTAAGAAGTTGGCATTTTGTTTCTTATTAAAAAACGCTGTCCTTTATTCTGGTATGTACATTTTAGACTCAACGGGTCAATCTACCAATATTTATTTATTTATTTATTTACAGTATTTTCTGTGCAAAGGCCATTCCACTGGTTTTACTATTCATAGAGACTATTCAGAAAAGATTGAAAAGTAAGTGTTTTATGGCCCAAATGATCAAGGTATCTCTTCCTTTAGTTGGACAGTTAAACATAAAGTCTGCATTATATAAAAGGAAAACTAGTTTAAAATAAATGCACATAGCCAGTCAGGGAGTGCTATGAAGTAAGCTATTTACGCTGTTTTGATTTTAGATACAGCATCTTACTCTTTATAGGGACACAAATTCAGGATATCCAGCCTTTGCTGCTTTGATGTGTATCTACATTGATAGTTAAATGTTATTTGTATGTCCCTTATACATCTTAAACATTATGGACTAGCAATATTTAAAAAGCTAATTTTATTAGACTATATTTAATTTATGTTGTAATTATTATGTGATGATTTTAAGTATAAATATCAATTATAATATGTTATTACTAGAGCATGAGACATTCTTGCTTTGATTTCCTAGTGCATGCCTTGTGTATTTCCTGTTGGTGACACATCTTCTCCTATAAACGCTCTCTGCTGCTTCCCTCGTCGTTGATTGGACAGTCTTTGAGCAGATGACCTTGTTATCCGGGTTTTCCTCCCCCAATGCGGAGTGAAATAAAATACAGGGTATTATATTTGTCTTTGACCTAGCACAGTAGCCTTGTTTTGACATTTTGTGATATCACGCAGAAAATATAATTGCCTTTTAATTGCTTTATGAGGTCAAAAGGGACATGGAGCATCATTAAACCTCGACTGGTTTAGCTTTGTATTGGATTAAGGTCTTTTATTGGTCTATTTTTGTATGTCCTTTTTGACAGGAGGCTAACTCACTACCTGGGATGGGACGGCTGCAGTATGTCCTGAGGATTTGACCTCGCAGGACAACCTCTGGGTCTACACGTCGGTCGTCTGTGTGTAATAATCGTCAGTGGTAAAGATATTTAAGGCAAGCCTAATAAAATACTCACATTTAAGGTTTACTATTTAATCTAGTCTTAATCACCCGGTTTGAGAAGATCTATGTTATTGCTGTATAGTCTAAAAAGGAATCTTCTATTGATGCCATTGATGTGTGAACTGTTATCAGCATCTTAACCCCTCACCATAATAAACTGCATCCTCTGGACAACTATGTAGCCTACGTTATGGTATAGACCTCGCTGTTTATAATGACAGTTGCGCCACCTTGTGTTGTGTTTCAGCAACTGCAGGGAGCTTTATTTGTATCCCGGAAGTATAACTGTGAGGTCGTCATGGGGAGCAAAGTCAGCTCCAAAATGGCAGCTCCGGCCGCTCGAGTTATCCAGGTAACGTTGCTCCTGATTTTTTGATAATCTACTGATCACTGAGTAAAGCTTACATTAACTTTGTAAACTAAAATTGTCGCTTTTCTGTATGTGTTAACATTTAATTATTTTTAAAGGTGAGGCCTTTTTTAGGGTGACAAAACCATCGTACCCTTGTTGATGTCCTTGTTAAAGAGCAAAACTCACAGTATTTGGACAGTAACCGGAAAAAGGTTGTAGCCTACTTGTTAAATCAATATTACATTTTTCATGACTGATTCCGATTAGTTCAAGATGTTAACCAGCTTACATGTACTGGAATAACAACACCATATTTACCTCTGAATTGTAGTAGAATAGAATTACAAAGTAGTAGCATAACACTGAAATACTAGTAAAGTATTAGTACCTCAGAATAGTATTTGAGTACAGAAATGTACTACTTGGTTACACCACTGCCTATATTTATTTTTCCTGAGAAAACACATTGCTGTGAGTTGTTGTTGTTGTTGTTGTTGTTGTTGTTGACAGTTCATTTATGTATTATTATTTATGACTTCTTTACTTATGTTTAATTCTCTCGCTCAATGACAAATATATTTTATTTTTGAGAGGTTGTTTTACCTGTGCCCCAGTAGCCAGTGGTGAAATGTAAAGCAGTGATGAAGTTAGATTCAGGTTGGATATTCGGCAGACATTCACTCTGGACCCAGGCCCTTTCTCATTTCACTAACTCCCCTCCTCGACTCCCCTCCTCGACTCCTATCCTCGTGTCTTAGTCCCGCCCACAGGAGATGCGAGCCGAGGAGAGAGGAGGAGAAGCAGCAGGCGGTTAGAGAAATTAGAAATCCTCTCCTCTGAGCGGTCATTTTAAAGAGACGTCCATTAATGATGACAGGAGGCACTCTGTCTGATGGACAGAACTGTGTTCATGATGACTTATATATTTACTTTGAATTCATTGACAGTGCGGTATAATGAGACTACAGATGCAGACATATATATACACACACACACACGGGTATATATAATATTTATATAAATATATACAATTTCAGAATCAAACAAGTATGAGAGCACTCTCATAATAACGTAGCAACACTATCAGAGACTGGATATATGTCAAACCTCTTTTAAACATCACTGTTGCCGAAAATGCATCCACGGAGGAGCCGTGGAGGACCGTGGAGGACCCATCAGTGTATCCTCGGTTATAGCTCCTCCAGAGAGACTCCTCGACGCTCGATCCTCGGTCCTCAAAGTGTATTTAGAGAAATGAGATGTCCTTCAACATGGCGCGCTGAAATTCATTTCCGGGTCACTACTGGAGGACCGAGGAGTTGAGGAGGGGTAATTAGTGAAATGAGAAAGGGCCCAAGTCGTCTTCTTCCTCAGTTTATTAGGCCCAATTCCAATTTGATCCCTACACACTTTACACTCCGTTTTAGCGGTCGCATGGAGGGTCCGCCACATTACATCCCATTCCAAACCAACTCGTGGGGAGTGGGTGATAAAGCTCTCCAACAGAGAGGGTGTTTCTCAATGTCAAGGAAGGATGCTCCAGAGCCACTATTTCAAGTATGCTACGTCATCGAGTCCCGCCGAAGGACTGTTCCAATGTCCAGGCTCCTTGGAATTCTACCGAGCCCGGCGTCCTTCGTAGCGAGACATTTCGAGGCTGCACATGTGTATTCTCCGCGGTCTTAAAATTCCAAAATGTTTACAATTTAAAGAAGCAGCTGAGTTTTGTAAAACATTTGTTTAAAATAGAATAATCTCAAAAATCCAATAAAAACAGGTGCGTCCTACTAGTCCAGTGTAGTAATCAATGCTGCTTTGATTTGTTGTCATTGAGGTTTTTTTCATAAAATATAAGATAGAAGACAGACTTCCATTCAATAGAAAATAGATGTTTTCGACTTGCCTAGTGTATTAATAAGTTCTAGTATGGATTGGGAATCAATGGGTCGTATAACACGAGAGCTATTGAAAAGAAACAAGGCTTTTTGAACCAAACTTTTTCCGACGGCTCACAGACTTTGACACAGTTGTCTACGTAGTACTTTTATTCAGGTACATTTGCCCAAGTAATACATTTAAGGTACTTAGTTTGGAGTATTTCCTTTTTTTGCAATTTCTTACTTCTGAGGAAAATATTGTACTTATTACTCCAAAATATTTATATTACAGTTTACATTACTTTTCAGATACATTTTTTATATTTTTCATGTCAAGCTAGGCTATTTTTAAAACCCTCTTGTATCAGCTAAACAATGCATTGTCTCAATGCTGAAATCAGAGCTGTGTTTCTAATCAAAAGTTGAATTGCTGTACATTAAACTGCCCAACAGTATAAAGGAGTTAAAGCACAGCTTCCATCACTGTCAGTATCCCAGCAAACAGGTCAACATTGTTTTATGTGGATTTGGACTGTCTAAGGATCTGCAACCGTACTGCAACAGCGTTATTAAAGATCTCAGCAGGGATACTGCAAATAAAAAGCTAAATTATGTGAATACCTCATAATAAAATGTTAAATATGTGTTTAATTTAGGTTTATTGGACCTGTCAATTCATAGACACGTTATTATTCACGCCGCTGTTTTAATGTTTATGTGTTAGCAGGCTATTCGGCCTCACGCACCTCTCATCAAGTTTCCCAACAGACAAGAATTCCCAAGGCCCAATGGTGAGTATAAAGAAGGCGAATAATGGACGGATAGTGTCCACGATGACCTTAATGCATATGATGATGTAAACTGTTAAGTTGTTCTGGGCCTATTTTATTGTTTCAAGGTGTATTTTTCTCTGGTTGCATTTACAGTAAAACTGCAATCATTTTGATACATTTTTACAATAGGATGATAAAATACTCAATAAGATGTATACTCTTCTTAGTGCTTCTTGAGTTGCCTTTTATTCATAGTGATTTTGTTTCTATCCTTTTTTTAGTCGTAGAGGTATTGAAAACCTTAGTGGTTAACACTTCTCCACACAAGGCTCCAGCGCCGCCTCCAAGACCTCATGTACCTTTGACCCCGATCTCTGGCACGGCGGACACCCTGGCCACCATTCAGCTTCTCCCTGCGAGGTACCGCAGGAGACCCATGACAGTGGAGGAAATGGACTACATCCAGGTGAGGGGCCACACTGAACACCCGACTTTAGACTATACACACAACAATTTGGCCTTAAGCATTTGGTCTCAGTTAGAACAGAGGTTCTATATGTTTTTAATCAACCAAGGACCCTTTACAAAACATAGAATCTACCAGGAACTCCCCATTTGTCCTTTGGAATAATTTGATGTAGCCTAATTTCTTTACACTTCCAAGGTCTTGAGTTCTGTAAAGAACCACAAGAGAATTGTATGAAACACATGTTAAACATGTTTGCAGATATGGAGTTATAGATCAGTTAGAATAGGTTTTATTATTTCAATTTTTCAGGGACCCCCTGGCATAGAGCCACAAACACTCAGAGAACCACATGGCCTTTGTCCTTGAGTTAAACCTGAGATAAACCTGCATAGTAACCTTTGGCCCTAAGACTCCTATAGGTTTTAACGGTTGTCTGCATTAGTACTGTAGTTATACATAAGTTGATGTCTCAGTGCACTCTAAAATACAAATGTAACCCATTTATAGACATATTACAACAGGAGGCAAAATCTGAAACAGTAAACCTTAAACGTGTTTTATGCTTTTTTTCTTCACAGCGTGGGGGACCAGAGTGACATGAAGCAACTTATTCACTGCAACCAAAGTCCTTATTTGTTAGAGATTATTACTTGTCTTTAACTATGTTATTCAGCACAAGATAACCTATTGCCACATGAGACATGATGTAGAATAAAGTATTGCATAAAGCCTGTTAAAATGTACATATGATTATTTTAGATGCGTTTGTATTTAAGTTCATACTTGAGGGATATCTTCATGTATTACACACAGCAGAGCTTTAACAATAGCAGGTTCCATTATATCCTGTATAGGGACAGCACATATTACCCACAGGCTTCTTTTAAAACCTTGGTTTTTACATTATAGCAGCTCATCTAAAGATTTTCATATTATCTTGCACTTCCCCTGCTATATCACCACATCTTCATTGTAGCATGAGGCTCTGGTACATACAAGAAAATGATAAGGTTAGTTTGATTTTCATGTCTTTCACTGCAATACATTGACCGATCTGTGTGTTAGAATACATAAGGCAGAATATGCTGGATCTCAAGTTGCAAAAGTAAGGAGTGAAATGGTGTTCAGTTCATGTGAACTACTGCTGGATTCAAACTATTAAAAGAATATTGTATTTTATATGTGGTGTTCTTATCATGCTTGATGTAGATGCGTTGACACAAAACAAGCAGAAGATAAGGACTCATAAAAAGATGAACAACTTCATATCATTTTAAGCATTTATTGTTACCGTTGCTAGCATGCTCTATGGTAAACATTAACAACATTGACATTTCACAACAGTGCAGTATGATTGGCGACCATTAATGTGTAAATGGTTGTCTAAGACTAAGTATCAGATTCTGTAAGCTGTTTAGTTCTTATGAATACTGGCACATTAATACAGACATGATAGAAAGGTGAATATACACGTCACCTATCTGACTAGCAGATTGTCTTCTTAGTCTCCACCAGAGTGCAGAAAGGCTGTCAGATTTAGTTTTAAATTATCTCTTGCCAAGTATTAGGAGAAGTCACACTCTGGCGAACACATATGAGAATACCACTCTGTTAGTAAGTACATGTCTGCTTTTGTGCAAAAAATAAAATAACAACCAACTCCTAGACGCATGAATTCCGTTAGACAACAATCCATGGCTTTACAAAAATAACTCTGGAGGTTCAAAGCCAATTTCAAACACGACCTATGAAGTTTATGAAGAAGAAAGTGCTGTATTTTCATATATTATTATAAACGCTTACAGCAACTGGGGAACTGTCAAGTCACAAATGGGCACAACACTAGAAGAAACACTGAGGTAAACACTGAATTACTGATTATTTGGGGCGAATATTCTACTCTACGCGCGTCAGTCGCAACATTAACAGCTTCTTGTTACTGAGAAACATTTCTAGTTGTGGATAAGGTAGGAGCAAAAGCCACACTAAACACTGCAATACAGCAGAAGCTATCTTTGCTTCGAGCTGCAGGCCAAAGGACTCGTCAATTGGTCTGTTCGTCCTGTTCCTCAAAAGCAGGTAAGAAATCAGCGATACTGTCCACTATGTAGTCGGGCACAAAGCTATGGTTGGTGGTCAGCTCACTATCCCTGTACTCCTCCGCATCCTTGGTCTGAGACACCCCGGTGAGAGTGAGCATGGTGTCCAGCCTGCAGTTGGCCCCGAACAGCATGTCGGTCTCCAGACGGTCCCCGATCATCAGGCACTTGGCGGGGTCCACCCCTTCGAACTGACTGGAGATGCACTCGAACATGAAGCGGCTGGGCTTCCCGATCACTGTGGCCTTACGACCTGAGGACACCTCCAGGGCCGCAGTGAGGGACCCAGACCCTGCCGGGGGTGAAGATAAAAAGGTTAGACTAAAGTGAATCTTAAGAGATGTCCTCCAACAATCACACACTAACCCGACTCCCTCAAGTATTTTGTCTAAGTACCAAAAAGCAACGACAACCCACCTATCACAAACAGTTCTGCAATGTTGATTTATGGTTTTAGTGCTTCTGTGGCCATTGTATTGCATGTGCTAGTCCATTACAAATCTCATACAAATCCTACAGTAATAACCAAGATTTTTTATGATTAACTAGAATGACTTACTGCTGTAAAACTCCCTCAACCAGTCAAGCTGCATTTAAAATCCTTGTCTGCTAAATTGCAATATCAATACTTTTCCTTATCTCACAGCCCCAATTTACATTATCTGATTTAAAGTCTATATAACTTAGGTATGCAGTTCATTCATTGCTTTTAACTAACATTTCCAATCTAAGGAAACTGCCAGCAGCTATCTTAACACATTATTGCTTCATTACAGAGAGACACTTGTTTCACTACCTTTAAGTGCAACATAAAAATTCATTTGCAGGTTCTTGAAACTTAAACTTGATTACATAATAGACAAAACTGAAAACCACCTTGGAGCCTCACATTACTGTGTTAATAAGTAACAATTATGGCACGCGCAACACATATGGCAATATACAGGGCTAAAGCTAAAAGGCATTTCACAGGTCCTGCATTATTGTAGGGTACATTTATGGTATAAATATATGGTATATTTACCCTAGAAATAATACAATGAAACTGTCATGTGCAAGCTTTCTTGCTCTTCAAATAGTAGACCCCTTGAGGATGATGGTGTACATAAACAAAGCACAGTGAGTGTGAAGAATGGCTATCAATCCCCATTAAAGATTTGAACATAAATCAAATATAGCCACACATATGATGTTGTTTTCTTTCTGCCCATGTTTGAGGTATGGTATCTGCACTAAATTATATTCTGGTGCAAAAAGCTTAAAAATACAAAATCTGAAAAGGTACAGCTACATACTTTTTCAAGAAACAATGCAATTTTAACCAGGTGTTCTGCACTTCCTTTGGAAAATGAAAACGTTTCTTTACACACCAATATAGTCTAATTATCACAAGTCAACAAAGGCTTATTCTGTTAGCTTATTCTTATTTTCCAGCATCTTTTCACCCAGTGTTTTTTGTATTTCAGTTTAAACAGTGAATACCAAAATGAAAGAAATGTATGGGATTAAACCATGTAGAACTTTTACTTGTATTGGAGTTATTTGTTCACTGTGTGGTATTATTACTTGTACTAAAGCAACTTATCTCAATAATTATTTTACCACTGGTAATAATTATTTAGTTAAGCTTAAGTGTGCAACTTCAAGCTATTGTAGGAAAAGTGGGTGAATGAATGAAAAAAGAAATAAAATCAATGAGAAATTCTAATGGCCACACCAAACTGATGTTCCAGCTCTAGCTGAAAACTGGGGCCTGTGCCTAATAAACCCTATAATAATCTATAAAGGGTACTTGGCACCAATACAAGTTCAGTGCAGTGCATAACACTGGAGAGGCCGAGCATTAACAATGGAGGCATCACCACCACCTACCTGGCAGTATCCGGCCCCCTGACAGAGGGTGCCAGGGGTCGATGTCTGTGGCCAGGAACAGACAGTCCGGGTCTTTCAGGTAGCACGATGCTTTGGCCAGTTTGAGAAAAGTCATTTTATCGTCATGTCCCACCAGCACTGCCTTGACGTCCGGGGCCAGGGGGCAGTTGTAGATGGTGGCGTCCGGGTCCTCCGCGTCCTCCACGCAGGGGACGCCCGCCTCCTGCAGCTCGGAGCGCAGAGCCTCGCAGCCCATGACGAACACCTGGCCGCTGATCTTCACCACGTCCCTTAGGTAGAGAGCCGAGCAGTACGACGAGCTGAAGATCTGCTCCAGCATCACGTCAGTGAAGCCGAGCCGGGAGAACTTGTGCACATATTTCTCCCGGGGCCTGGTGCAGTTGTTGGTGACGAACACTACGTTTTTACCGTTCCGTATCAGCGAATTCACCACTGTCGCCGCGCCCGTCACCGCCTTCTCTCCGTGCCACAGGACCCCATCGCAGTCCAGCAGGATGAAGTCCTTCGCCTCCAGCAGGTTTCTAAGCTGCGGACCTCGAATTTTCTGGCAGCCTTTGAAGGCGCCTGCCATTCCGGCGTTTTCCTCGGTATCCTCCGTGTTTCACCTGTTAGTGTTTCCCCATATTAACAGCTGGTGCATAATGTACAAAACAGAGGCTATAAAATAAATCAATGTCAGGAAATCACATAGCAGAGTCCTTGCAACGTATACGCCGACCAGAGAGCTACATAAACATTGACGGCTAACCACGCCCACGTTGTCGACCCTGACCAATGAAACGACAGCATTTTAACCAATCAGGTTCGTGCAAGTCACCAGACTTTTATGAGGAACATCCTCTAAAAAATGGCATTGCGCTCCCCTAGCGGCGGAAAGACACTTTTAAATATGACATTGTATGTTGTGTTTTAATGTTGAACACATAACATTACATGAATCTACAAAAAATGTTTTATTTCCTCTGAGATCATGACCCTGAACAGCATTATAACATTGTAGGGGGTTCAGAAGAAAGATCATTTCCAATGAATCTATACATTGAATTAGGTAACTTAATGTATAGGCTATAACTGCTTCATTGTATAGTTCGTCATATTTTTTTGTACCAAATCTCATCTTTAATATAAAGTTATTTTTAGCTAAATGTAGTGGGAAAGTGCAAGGCTTCCCTCTTAAACGTGGTTAATTGTGGAGCAAAAGAATAAACATAAAGTAATACTCAAATTTAAGAACAAGGGGCAGTTCAAACATGAAGGTTGTGTCCCTTCAATATTTGGCCATCCAAATATAATGAGGATAATTTAAATATTAGAAACACTTAATGATATGCAATACAATTGTATAACTGTCTTTATATTTTTGTAAAATCTTTTTAAGTACAGCCAGACAAAAAAAAAGGATTTCAGTGAATCTAGTGGTGCAGTAATAGTTGCACACAATCTTAACAGTGTATTAGTATTTTAATGGTATAGTCACAGTGCATTGGTATTAACCTACCAGATTCAGAACATTTAACTTAAGTAACACTATTTGAAAATATTTACTTGCTTATAAGTAGGCCTAGAATTGGGCTTAACTATTGTTTTATAAGTCATGTTTTTTTAGGCACAAGATTAACTTTCTCATTCACATTAGGTCTTCTTCCCAGGTCACTAGATGGAGCTATAATCCACAAACAGTACAGATAAATGAAATCCATCAACAGTCACCTTCTCTACTGTCTGATTCTATCTTCCCATTTGCCTGTTACTTACTCACTGAAACTCACAGAGCCAATAGCCAAGCTAAACATTAAAGCCCATCAAATATATTTATCGTTTTGTCTTTGAATTTAGGGTTTTACTTTAGACATTCAATAATTACAGAACATATTCATAAATATACTACAAATTATAAATACAACAAATCTTACAGAAATATATAGATATTTTGTTTCAATTGTGTCCCTATTTTCAAGCCTAATTTAAATGACAAAAAAATAAGAAAAAAGACAGACAGGAACAGGCTACTAGGGTAGATCCAGTTTTAATGCAAGTTATGTCAAAACATCCTTTTTTCACACTTAACAAAAACACATCAGAACCACTACACATCCCTCTGAGTTAAAAATAACACATGCATGATTTAAGAACCTTTACATCAATTATTTCCTCCCTCTTGCCCCATCGTATGTGACATTGTGATGCAACTATCATTGTCCTTGTATTTTAATTGATAGTATCTTGCTTGTGACAGGAGGTCACCTGAAGTAGTCCTGTTTTGCCTAAATGCCATGGTTGTTAGTCAAGTTAAAATAAATGATTTAATTTCTAGCTTATAACAAAAAAAATAACAAAATGTTATTGTAGTTATATTATTAATGATGACTATTTCAAGCTTCTTTTTCTCAAAGCTTTGTTTCTGATTTTAATAATTGTCTGTGTTTTCTTTTTCATTGTTGTGTCCTTCTTCTTCATTATTAAAGTTTCCTCTGTGTTTGCCTCTTTCCTTTTTTTCCCCACCGGTGGTCCTGTTGTCTCATGCTTTGGCTGCTTTGCCCTGCCTGTTTAGGATTGCGTGCGAGACAGAGGAAGACTCACTGGCACCTTCAACTGCCAGCCCAACAGACGAATGAAATGCAGGGAAGGAATGAAAGAATGGACAGCTGAATGGACACAGAACAAGCTGTCCTAATTGGTCATTATTTCCTTGCTAATCTATATTTTCCTCCCTGCTAACCCCCAACACAGATGTGAAGAGTGGGAGGGAGGACAGAACAGAGAGGGGGGTCCTCCAAGGCCTGAGCTGCTTTCAAGGATGGCTTGAGCGCTGACCGTGAACGCTGCTGTACGCTTTTGTGCCTTGTTTAGAAAGGGGAAGGACACTCAGCGGAAACCAGCAGAGGAGGGTGTGGGGGTCAGAGGGGAGACTTGCAGGTGGTTGATAATTGAAGAGCCAGTAGACCATTACGCTGCCCCAAATACACACATGCAGATACACACGTGCATAGACACACTCTCCAGGTAGAGCGTACCTTTTTGAGAGTTCAGGTATATTCTATGACCATCAATATATTGCATCTACACAAAAGTACCCATCTAGCCTAGCATTGCAGCACAAAACATGTCTCAACAAACATCAATTTACTCTTAGGCTGGCTGCCACACGAAACCACACAAAAGCACAAAAGCAGTGCTTGGTGGGTGTTTGCATGCCTACTATCAGCCACCCTTGCTTGCAGCACAGTCAGATCAAAGCAGCACAGAGGTGTTGGACAGTGTGGCACTGCAGGACAAATGAGATGTCTGGTAGTCACGATGGCGCTGGGAGGGGAGAGGGCAGGACACTTGGCATTAAAAGGTTACTGGCTTAAGAGAAACTGGAAACGCAGAATATGAAACTCTATTCAGTATGCAAATTTGAGTAAATTAAAGTTATGCAACGTTATTCCTACCCTACCATCAAAACTGTTTTTAATGCATTTTTTGCACATTTATGTGAAATCCTTAAAAACAATGATGTTTTCTTTTATTGTTTTCAACTTTTCTTTTAAAAATTCTTTCTTCTAAATTAAAATACCAATATTTTCTGGTGAATCGTTATGAATAGATTACAACAAGACTGGATTATTAGTTGTACTTCGGCAGTATTTTAGGTTCGCAGTAAGTTTTCATATTGGCATTGGTGCAAGTCCAACATAAACTCAATCTCAGAACTGAATTAAACATCTAAAGTGTCCTTTAGTATTGCTATTGTACTTTTTTGTGTTTGTCCCTGCTATTCTTCTTCCTACAGAAAGTCCAGCAGAGAACTACAGGTCCCAGAAGCCCCAGGAAGAGAAGAAGCGCCAGGTCCAGCAGGTATCTCTGGTACCAGGCTTGTGTCAGTGAAGCAGGCCTTAGATGAGCTCCACCTCCACTATGCAGGATGTGCTCAACCCACTGGATGAGTCGAAGGGCTGGAGGGACAGGGTGAGATTTGTGGATCCTGCTAAGGGACAAAGCTGAAGACTTGATCCTATAAAAAGGAATATAATCGAATTAGAGACATATCTGTGCTGTACTGTCATCTCCAATGTTGCCCACATACTGTACCTGATGTCCTGTGTGAGTTTTTGAATTGTGGAGCTGAGCAGCTCCCTGGTGATGTGTGTGGGGTTGATGGTGAGGCCAAGTCCCTTTGTTTCAGCCCTCACCACATTATCAAACTGATCCCCAAACAGAGGGATTCCAAGCACAGGAACAGCATGGTACACCGCCTGGAGCAGGCTGTTTTGTCCACCATGGGTGATGAAGAGACGAGCTTTATTGTGGCCTGGGGTAAACAGAAAATAGGGAAAACATCATCACTGATTAGAGAAAGTTAGAGTGTTGTGGTTTAGTACAGAATAATACAACAGTCTTACTCTGGGATACTGGACTTGCTTTGTCCGGGGGCCGCTTTTGCAAAATAAGAGAAATTAATAAACAGTCAATGAATCGTGGACATCTGTAAGGAAGATCCTCCTCTCGAGCCTTTTGAAAATGATCAAGCTCTTTGTGTCTACTTTGATGATTTATTCTTAATGGAGTCTTGCATGGTAACTATCTTGCTGAAGGTTCAGCATCACTGGTCTATCTTATAGGCTAAGGCTCATTACACTGAGGGCTAAACCACTGCCAACACTCATTGGATGGGGAGGCACAGCAAGATAATTACACCACAGAGCAGCGACCATGATCATTCATGCTGTATTTGAATCTTACTCCTACTCTAAATGAGATCAAATTGTTTAACTGAACATTAAAGCAAGTAGTTGAGTTGTTTTGTATTACTTCGAAATTGAAGGTGCATGCATTCACGATTATATCTTGAAATTGTTTGTTTTAATCGTTTTTCAGGTGGTGCGTAATGCCCGCAATTTTAAAATATTTTTAACCGGTTAGAATAAGACAGGCTCTTACCCAGCAGATCATTAAGAGGCAGCCAGTCCCCTATCATGAGATTAGAAGGTTTATCCAGATGAGATGGCCAGCGCATGGGGTCATACCTGCAAGCCAAACACTGCATTTGTAGGCATTTCCCTCAACATCCTTACATATAGAGTTTTAAAAAAAAAAAAATTTAATCTTTCCATAATTTGGGAAAAATATTTGTATTTTCCCTCCCATCATTTATGTCTTTGTCAAAAGTGAGATCTGTGAGGAAGAAAGCTAAAAGTGTTATTTATTATGCTTGTATGAATGGTGTAATGCTTTCACCTCCAGAAAACCCCCTGAGGGATCCTAGAGAAGCCGGCCACCAGCTCCACAAGCAGACACTCCACAGAGACTGAGGACACCATTGATCCCAAAGTCACGACAATAAAACCTGCCTCTCCAAAACTCGAGATCCACAACTCAAGATCCTGCAAAGGGTTTGGGTATGGGTAATACAGGAAATGTGTGAAGGGACATTTACATAGTTGATTAAGGCAGGATGAGGGAGAGAAGGATGTAGATGCAGAGGTGAAGGGGGAGTGAGAAAGGTCAAGAGAGGGAAGGAAGGCTTGTTCATTTTAATCTTAGTCACACTGATGGATTTGGATTTGGACATTTGGATATGAGAATGAAGAGAAGAGACCTGCTCCAGAGGCTTGGCAGGTTTACTCAGCAGACCTCCCACCAGCACCGTGTAAGGCATGAGGGGCTGGGGGAACTCCAGTGAAAAGTCAGTGTTGAAGGCCCAGAGTTCAGCTCCTCCATGTAACTCCTTCAGACCTCCAGGGGGGGGTCCCGACTCAAGGTGGCGCTCAGCTACTTCCCTAAATGTCCGCCATACAAGTTCCTGGCCTTTGATAAGACACAATACACACATCATTCACATTTATGCTCAACATTTTAGAGTCAGTCAGATTTCGTATTACTTGTTAATGAGTTTAAGCTAAACCAATTGCTGACTAGTTGCAAACACAGAGCATTCTTCAAGGAACAAATAGAAAGTACATCTTTTTAAATCAGGATAGTAGGCCAATGCAGATGGGAACAATGTTAAAAATGGAGCAAAGAAGAAAGATTTATATATGATGGAAACAAATGTAAACATGCTCACCACATGTACAATTTGTCGAAATAAAAAATGAAAGGGAAATGATGATAAAGAAAAAAAGGATGGATTTTTGAATTCACATTATGTCCTGAAAAGCAGCTGAGAGAACTGAGAGAAGAATGAGACGTGAGAAGAAATATAATGTAAAATAACCATGACATCTATACAAATATTATCTAGAGTGTCATGTGGCTTACCCTAAACATGCGTGTTATTATGCAAGGCAAACAAAGACACTATGTGATCTCTAATGTAAGACCATTCTTACCAACAGGAGACAAGACAGAATAAAAGAGGTTCTTTGCACGACCCCAGAGGCTCATGTGGTCGGACAGCTGGGAGCTGAAGACTGGCACGTGGGACACCGGGCTGGGGAGGGCGATAGACAGCGGGCCGTTCAGAGTGCCGGGGTAGAAAGCTATGTAACGGACCCCTGGAGTAAATCAAGAGTAAAGGGCATAGAACTGTTGTAAATGTATTCATGGTTGTTGGTAGATTTGAAATAAAACACCATAAATCTGGCCTCATAATTCATTTCAATTCGTATATCTGCAATGAATAAAAGTGGCAAGGTATTGATAAATAATACATAACTGTTGAAATGGGAAAGATTTAAACGAAGACAGTAATTATGAAAATAACCAAGGTGATAAGAAGAGCAGATGTACCAAGTTTGTGTGCCAGGATGAAGGAGCAGGGGTTAAAAGCATCAAGGATGGCAATGTCATAGTTTTCCCTCTGGAGGAAACTTATAATGACTTTGTCCGCTAACAGCCTGTCACACTGATAGGACAGGTGCCCCATGAAGTTTAGAAAGTTCTTAAAGCTATCCCTGAGAGAGAAAAAAGAAAGCAAGAAAATTACAGAGGGGTGTCGAAATCATAACAAGATTTAAATCTGATATAATACAATGACGCAAGTTACAAATATCTTAAACTCTAAGAAAGTTCAGAATTCTAAATGAGTATCAGACAAATTGAAGAGCTACAAAATGCCAGACTCAAAAGTTGAAAACTAAATTAGGTAGTTTATAAGAGTTCTCTCTTTCTTCTAAAATAATTCAATTGTATCGAAGTGTCCAAGAAATCTGGGGATACCTTCCCAGTAAAAACTGTGTCTGTTGCTCCAGGAACCAGCCATTGTATTCTCTGATGTATTCCTCTCCTACGGACCAAGTGGTCGTCTGGTAGCTGTCTGCACGGCCAGCATAGGAAAAACCTAACAGGGATTCAGGGTAATTTCTATGAAAGAAACTGTGACAAGATGTGTCATGCAAGAATACTTTCTGTACATGTGAGTGTGTACTGTATGAACAGTTTACCTTTGATAACAGGGTTGCCCAGTTGCAAGAACATGCGGACCTGATGGCCATGCACGTGTAAGTTATGAGAGATTTCATCTAATAATAAGTAGTGGCTTCCTCCTAGAGAAAGTGAGAGAAGAAGAATTACAACAAATCACTATGCTGTCTGAAAAATGGCTCATACAGCTACATTTGAATATTAAAATGTTAAGGAGGCGCTCATTTATTTTTATATTTCTGAACACATTTTTTAAATGAATACATCTATTACTACCATTGAAGGACACTCCATTACTCACCAATTAGACAGACAGTCAGGATTTTGGCAGACTGAAGTACTGGAAGAGCCAGAAGAGGAAACATCCAAAATACAAACCCCATGTTGTTTTTAGAGTGCCACACACTGACCTGCAGCCAAAGTCTTCTTGAAATAGTCTTCCTATTCAAATGTAACCTTGCTTTGTCAACAAGAAGTCCTTATGATAAATGATGCCCCTTTAACTCCGTAATCGCAGCAACAAAGTTAGATCCAGGGAATATCTGAAGCAAACAGGTCCTAAAACAGAGCTATGATCCAGACCAATGAAACATTTTCCAAGATAAAAGTGCCAATAAATAACTCAGGGAAAAGTATTCAAATTCTTGATAAAATCACCTTTTCAATGGACCACGTTACGTCCTGAAAGTCTTCCCTTGGATCTCAGGTCTGTTTAGCCAGGAGTAAAGATGGTTCATATGTCTGCAGTGGTCGATGTCAAAGGTCCGACATTAAGACTTTGATGAATTCCTTATTCAGAAGGTTTTGGATGCAAGTCTGCAAGTATGATACTGTCTCCATGATACATGTCAGCGGCACTGTTTTCTCTATAAGTCACTGAGAGGTCCAAGAGCCTTGGACCTGTCCTGCAGTGATAATGAAAGGGAGGAGAAGAGAGAAAGGGAGGTGGGTCATAGGGGTGTGTGTGTGTGTGTGTGTGTGTTGGGGGGGGGGGGGGGGGTTCCCCCATGCCCATATTGTTTCAAATCAGACAAAAAGAAAGAGTCACATTCTCTCAAAGTTGCTGAAGAATGTGACCCCCTCCACCAATAAGAATCGAGAAGCATTTTATGATGATAATAATATTATTGTGATACCTGTACCTAATTGAAATGAATGTGTTAATAAGTGGCAAGTCACAAGAACAGCCAGCTTTCAAAACTGATTACCTTATTTACATGCTCATTAAAAAAGAAAACAGCATACAGCGTAATTGTGATTGATAGGCAGGCGGCACTGACTGCTAGAGAGAATAGCCACCACCAGAACACATGACTGCTGACGGGGCAGTGACAGGCTGAGGGTGCCCTGGCAGGCAGCAGGCAGTTGCTGGTAAGTCAGGCTTGACATGTAGGTTATCTTGGACAATGCTCTCATTGTAGCCACAACCAATGCCTTTCTGTTTCAGAAGGGTCATTAGAAAAACAAGTCAGTCAGAAAAACTGCTGGAGTGTATCGGGGGGAAAAACGAGTAAGAGGGGTCAATCCTGACATCATTGATGTTATTGTTGTCATTTCAACCACCGTTTGTTACAGACATTTCTACATGATGACGCAAGTTACGGTTGTAAATATATTTATTCAAAAATGAAATAAGCCATAGATATCATCGAAGATGTCAAAGGTAACTGTAACGAGAATACTTCACACGTGGCCAAAGCATTTTCAATGTGGAGCAGAGCATATGTGTGTCATCCTTTAGGAAACTGTTGAGCTGTTAGCCTCTCCTTCATCTCGATGAGCCAGTAGCACTCTATGAATGTTCTGAGGGACAAATAGAAAGGAAGAGAGAGGGGATTAAGAGATAGTTTAGGTCAAGAAAAAGGTTAAAAGGGAGGAAGAGATGACAAAAAAAGGTGAATTGGAAGGAGGTTTGATGCACATGATGGTGGACAGTGAGGACAGTGAGGACAGTGAGGACAGTGAGGACAGTGAGGACAGTGAGGACAGTGAGGACAGTGAGGACAGTGAGGACATTGGTCACAGCAGCAAGCAGTGTGCTATTTGTGGATTCCAAACTACCAAACATTGTTTTAGGGGAACAAATCACAAATAGATGTGTGTCCAGACTTACTACAAGCTGAAAGTGTTTTGAGGTCTCCATCAAATCCTGGATGAAAGGGTGCAGAGAGAGAACGGAGAAGGGGATACAGTCTTCAGGCATGTAGCCCAGTGCTCTGAATATATGCGCTAGTTGCTAAGGGCAAGCAGAGGAGAACCATTAGGGAAGAGTTTCCTTTTACTAATATGGTTAATAATTCCAATCAGAGAACAATTCCTCAAAAGATTACAGAGTACAGAAAACCCAGAGTCATTCAATTACATCTATTAGCTCAAGTATATTGCTTTCATTTAATCCTCGGTATTGAAAAAAGGTTTAGTGTCATTTATTTTAAGTGAACTATGTTATATAAGGTGTGGACTGTCCCCTTCATATTTTAAAATGGTTTCGAAACATTGATGGTGAACAGTAGAAAGCAAAATAGAATACTTAATCTTCCTGAGGGATAAATACATTCTGCTGAATTGAAAATGAAGCCTTTCATATTTTAGTACATTAAGTCGACAATTGTATTCCTTATTGAATTAAACTACTAATTTGTGCATTTCCTTTAAAGCCCAGTTTGAACTGTTGTACCTCAGTGTGCTCCTCTTGACTCAGGCAGTCTGGAGGAAGGTGGATGACGTCTTTTATTTTGGTGACTTTATGGGAGATGACAGCGAGGAGAGCAGGGATGGACACTTCCTGTTCCCCCAGCAGACTGCTTGATGCTAACGCACACTCTGCTTCTTTGTAGTCTTCATCCAACTCTGTAGCCTCTTCTATACTGGGCATCGACTGTGTGTATAAAGCATACTGAAGTAACACTGTTGAATTCAAGTGCAATAGTCTGTACTGAAAACACTCACTTGTTTCTTTCCAAAACAAATCACCAACCACAAAAATATCTGATGCATGTATAAAAAAAAATCTTGTTGGCATAACTGAAAATAATAATAATAAAGAGTTTCTTATATAACCCTGTGACAGGAAATAACAATGTTTGTGACTAAAGAAGATGAAGAAAAGGTGCTTTTGCAATGGTTTTTCCTTTCATTCGAGCATGTTTGTCCTTTTGTTATCTCACCTTGACAAGATGTCCCTGGGAGGAGTGCTTGAGATGTTGTCCTAGCACGACACTGAGCGCTCTGATGAAGCCCTGTCTGGGGTTAGGGTCGGCTGCAAAGTACTGCAGCATGGTTAAATAATCCAGTCGAGATGGAGAGAAAGAGTGGTCCGCAAACAACTGGAAAAAAAACTAAGAAGGAAGATGGTTCTTTTACGTGCCATGAGCAATTGAATTTCCCATTTCATGAATATTTACATTGGTTTGGAGTGAAATTGTCAGACTTAGCAGGATGTTACCTTGCGTAGGTTAGCCAGACGGTCATAAGGTAGAGCCTCTGAGGGGTCTTCTGGGACGGGCAGGACACTCTCACTGGAAAACCACAGCTCGGTCTGGTGAGAAAGGACGAGTCACTTCAACATTTATTTTTATTTTTAATGATGCTTCAGTTGTCACCAAAAATATGTAAAGTATACAGTATATAGTGTTGTGTCTGATTTGTGGGTGTGTGCAGAGACCTGTAGGTACTGCTCCTCGTTTATATAGCCTGTGTTTCCACGATCTGCTGCCTTGAAGCGTTGGAGCACAGTCAGCAGCTGTGACAGGGAGGGGAATGGCCAAGGGAGGGCAGCACTGAGCAGAAACTTACGCCAGTCTATCAGCTCATATTCATCTGTTAGCAGAGACACAATCTCCATCATCTAAGGGGAGGAGAGAAAAGGACAACTCTCCTGTAAGCAATGTGATGGTTCTTTTATTGTAACAGGACGGTGTGGTGAAGGAGTTCTTTTGTCTTGCTCTACACTAGGTTGTAGTCAGCAGAGGGATTATTAGAATTTGATGCTGTGAGAAATGACAAATATAATAGAATAAATCATTTGTGCTCTTGTGTTTTTGAGTGTCTGGAATAATTGAAGAGTACCTGTGTTTCATTCTGTTTAATCCAGGGCTCAGGCAAGGTGTTTTTGCCCAGTGTAACAACTATGAGATCCCAGAGCAAACTGTAGAACTCAGAACTGGATATGAGGCCTAAATGTTAGAAAGGAAGGGAAAGGATGGGTGTCAAATAGCAGGACTCATAGACCCATAACATTACATCCTGTTGGCTCTGTGTTAACCTGATGGAGCAACGTTGCATAGCTGTTGGTGGAGGGACTGTAGCTGGGTGATTGTTGGGGTGGACCCTGTGGGTTTCTCCAGAGGAGCTGGGCGGGGAGGGGGGGCTGGGCTAGCCACCATGAGGCAGTCTCCATTCAGGTAGAAGTCAGTACATTCCTGTAAAAAAGAATATAGAAGAGTTAGAGGAGATTGTGGTTCTGTCAAATGTCACATGCTGGAAAAACAATTGAAGTGTTATCCTCGAACTACCCTTCAACCAGTGAGCTCCACAATTAAGATATGGGAAGAATTTTCAAATATCTTACAAAAAAGTAAACAACCTTTAAAAATGCATTACATACCAACACCAGTTCAAATTTCAACTTATCACCAGCCTCAATGTGATGGCGGATCACTTCGGAGAGTTGATCAATACTAGAGAAAAGAGACACATGGAACATCAAACAGGACGTTTGGGGACAGAAATCTAATGTTTTACAAGAATTATGTATTTTTGTATTTATTTAATCAAATAACGAGGACAGTAGCTCACTACTCATACAATTCAATTATGGGTCTAACATCCGAGCACATTGACTTTATAGCATTATGACATGGAGACAAAATAAAGACAGCATTTATAACACTAATCAGAAAAAGAAAAAAAGATAATACAGGGAGAGCAGTGCAGTGTTACATTATTGCTGCTTTATTCACATTCAAATATCTCTTCATGCACATGTAGCCCACACAATACCATACATTGACCCACACTGAGCTGTACCATACCTTTTCATGGCTGGAAGATAGTGGGCTTCTAACCACTTCTCCATGTTGCTTAAAGTCTCCTCTGCTCTGCTCTGCAGGGAGTTCACTATCCTCAGACCGTGACCTTTTACCAGCGCAATGCGCATTTTTGTTGCATTCTCTAGAAAACACACACATGCATACAGCAAGACAAACAGAGGAACACAAGTACATACGTAAAGTATCATTTACACACATATACATATATGTTTACAGTAAGCACAAAAGTACACACATGGATACACAAGAGACTCACCTGCATGTATATCATAGTATACAGTTCCTACAGCCACGTAGAACATTAAAAACATGTATATCCCCCTGAGACCCACCCATTCATTTTTGTCTTCTGTGGAGGACATTTGGTTTTGGTCCATAACTATGAGGTTATACATGCCACAGTCCAATTGTACTCCACAGAGGACATCCTGGGCTTTTCAGATATGTGACAAATGGGCGTGGCTTTGAAAAAGATGACTTCATTGTATTTCAAAATGGCGTCCATCAACACAGGCACTATTTATAGAAACAGAAATGGTAAGTTTGTAATTTTGTAATTACCAGTGTTGTGAGTTCAATATTTGAATTAATTATAGTAAGGGAACATCTTAGGAGTTAGTGTAGTGAGTTTCAGAGCAGTGTAATAATTATTTGACCTAAAACTAAATGTTTTTATGAATGTCCTCTGAGGAGGACATTGGGGATCTGCTAACTTTTTATTTCCCCCATTTTACACAACACAAATGGAGTCACCTATGGGCCCAAACTAACACTTAGGTTTCTGTAGAGTTCATGACAGATGGATGCAGTGGGAAAACATACATCAAGTGCCTCAAGTGTCAGATGTATCTCTGCATTTCAAAAAAGGATGGAGTACTACAAATGAGGGCTCAGTATTTGTTGCATTGAGTTGTTGTGCTCTAATGTTGTCTAAATGTACTTGTATGTTCATGTTGTTTGTATACTATGCTTCGCATAACTAACACCTTATGTCCTCTACAAAGGACACAATAAAACAAAAATAAACAAATATATTTTTAGTTTTTGTTAGTCATTATGTTTATACCACCCTAAAGACTTGTTTGATAAAAAAAAAGGACATTTGAAACCTTTTTCTTTCTGGGTCTCAGGACATATATGAAGATTAAATATATTGTTATTGTGATAAATAGACAAACTACTGAAACTGCAGCGCATACCCTCTTGAGCCAGTGTGGCAGCATATTCTTTATGTATTTTCAGTTTGACATCTTCATAAGTATCAGCTGGTGCAGGGCTGGGTTCAGGGGGGGGGGATGGTGGACCTGGAGGAACAAAACTTGGATAAAATAAGGATGAAAAATACCTACTTTTTCATAAACAACATGTTAGAGGGCACTTCTCCACGGCTTGCTTAATACTCTACAAATGACATACCTTTCTTATCTGTGGATGGCTTCGTCCCTTTTGTGTTTTTGTTTGCATCTGCAGAGGCCTGCTGGGCCTTCTCCTTCTCTTGAGGTTTCCCCTTCTTCCCTTTCATCTCCCCCTGGTGGGCTTCTGCTGATACCTACACACATGTATAACCCATACACGTCAGGAATTAAAATAAATATGACTGTATATATATATACCCCCTTATTTACTTATGCAAACTGTCACAAACAAGAATTACCAATTTGCTGATGCCTCTGAGTGCCTCCGTGTAGTCAGAGGTCAGTTTATCTTGGGGAAGCTAGAGGTAACAATGAAAACCGTTAGTTTCTCTTATCATTAATTAATCATCATTAATTAATCATCACTGAGTGTTTTTAATTATTTTGAAGAACATTTTCTTTCAAATGTATTTAAGAATGACAAAACTAAAATGTCAACCATAAACTGTCTTAAAATATGGTACGGCTTGAAACATTACAAAGATAACTGGAATAATATATATTGTAGTCTTTGTGATTTTGAGAAAGACTAAAATGATGAAGTTATATTCAGAATGACTGAGGGATGCCCTGACCTTGACAGGTTCTGTCTGGTCCTGGATTTTCTCCTTGGAGTCGGGACTGAAGAGTAGGAAAAACAGGAGAAGAAGAGGACATTTCTTATGTGTGCATGTGTTTGCGCGGAGAAGGATTTGGACTGTGAGAAAATGATAGCATCCATAATGTCTTCTAAACCAGTTTGCAGTAAACGTAAAGTTAATGCTGTGTGCGATTGTGCATCATCCGTACATTTGAATTGTACTCTTATCCTATCTGACTGCACAGTTGCTCAGTACTGAGCAAATAGATCTTTCACTGACTGCAGTTATTTCTAATCATTTACTATTTACAGTTTTGTAGGTCTTTGACATATTTAGGTTGTTATGAATAGTGTATTTCTTGCCTCTCGTCCTGATCCTTCACTTCTGGGAAGTCAAGAAGGGGGATACAAGCCAACCTGGAGGGTAGCTCAGGCAGCACCTCTCTGCACATGCTCAAATAGTAGACTCTTAGAATACAGAGTGTATCCTGGAGACGGTCTGACTCTACCTACACAGCACAGTGTATCCAAGGTTACGGTCACACAAAAGATTCATTGAATATTCCTACTGCACACATCATTAGACAAGGACTGAAAACAAGCAGTGCAACAACAGGTATACAACAAAAAATATAATCCATTATATGAGTTTATAAACAACAACATTTAAAAAAGTCAAATAGTTAGAAGATGAAAATGAGGAAGCACCTGCATGAGTTTAGAGTGATAGTTGATGAGGATGACCGTGTGTTCCTCCAACCAGCCGTCCCCCATGAGAGCGGCCTTCTCTTGCTCGTCCTCCTCCTTACACTTGTCACTAATGTCCCAAAGACGTTCACGCAGTTCCTGAAGACAAGTTTTATATTTTCAGTTTTGAGCAGGTTTTATACCATTTTCATGATCAAATCAAGAATAACTGTATTGTGTTAGAAATTGTTCTCACATCCAGTCTCAGATGCAGCTCTGCTTTGGTATCCTCGTCTTTCCTCATATCGTCAGGTATGCTGTTGAAGTCCTTTTGCCAATGAGACACCAACTCCTGCCTTAAGTCAGGACGTCCCAGGTAATGCTTGTAGTCCTCTCTACAGGGAACCATAGAATTACATATTGATACATGTAAACATATATCAGAGACAATTCTTTTAGGTCTTATATTTGAACATAATTTTCCACTTTTATTTGTAAAATATTTCTGATAAAGGACCATACGGTTAGAACATTTGGGTCACATCAAAAATTAACCTAAAAATAAGTGTTTTCAAAATACTGAACTTACATACTGCATTTTTGTAATGGATTATAACCATTGTAGCAAAGATGTATAACAACCCACAGTTTTTTATTTACAAGGCATCAATGTGTTGCTTTTCATGTTATCAGATACACAGTTGTAAGAATGTACTGACATTTAAAAGCCAATAATGTAACTTCAGCGATGGATATCAAATATAGAAAGGGAGAAAAGACATGCATTGTGAAAATGCTTTGTTATGAGTTTGTTTGAACTGATTGTTCTAAAAGACACCTTGTCCACACTACTACAAAGGCCCGGCAGTATACCTGATGTTGAATAGCTGATGGTTAATAACACTGCTTTGCGAGCGGATCTGCTGCATTACTGTCTTTACGTTTTTCACATAGGAATCACACACTGTGTCCCAATGGGGGCAAATGAACCCTGGGACTTCCTAAAAATAAAGAGGGGGAGGGAAAAGATGAACATAGCAGGGGGCATGGGAGGATAGAGGGCAATCAAACAAAACATTATATAGTGTTATGCAACAGATTTGACGGAAGAAGAGGACACTTCACATGTACTGTATCTTCAAATAATTAAAACAAATTATGCAAGGCAACACAGGTAGGGTACCACAACTGATTCTTACCCCTAGATTCCACCGGGTCCGTCTGCGGCGCGTTACGGGCGCGTACGGCTGCGCCGCGGTGCTCACGGCGATCGCGGCCACTCTAGTCAAAGGGTGTTTTTCCACCACACGCGGCGCGTTACGGCTCAGAAGCG